>NC_047085.1:262326333-262626333 GCF_902459505.1 Geotrypetes seraphini | reverse complement strand
CTATTTGGAGCTTTTGTTAGGCTGTTCTATACCTCTTACGCCGGTGGGGTTTCTTTTAGATAAATATGAAGCTTTTCGATTACCCCCTGGTGTTGGCCGGCTCTTTTTGCGAAAGGCAGGATTAATAGCTAAGAAAATTATATTGGGGGAGTGGGTTTCGGATCGTGCGCCTTCTTATTGGGCTTGGCGCAACTGTCTGCATGCTTTGATGTTGCTTGAGAGGGGTCGGGTGCGTCATTCCTTGCGACAATCTAAGTTTTTTTTGCAGGTTTTGAGGTCCTTATATATACTCCTTGCCTCATAGAACCTGTAGTATGATCCTTAATTCCTTGCCTGATTAATTTGCCTTGAGTGGTAAAGGGTTGGCGGTCTTGGGGTGGCCTTTCCCCGGCCTGGTCTGTCCTTATTTAGGGGTTTTGTTTTTGGGTTTTATTTTTATTTTTTAAATACTCTTTTGTGTGTGTGTGTGTGGGGGGGGGGGCAGAGGTCCTATGTCTCTTGGGGCTCATCAGAGTCCAGGGTCCTGAGTGTACAGCTTTCGGTTTGGTCTTTTTCAGGCCTCTTTCCTCCTGCCTGCAGCATTTTTCTTCTGTCATTTCTTGTGCTTGGTTCTTCTGACAGTTCGATATTCATTGGTATATTCTGGTTTATCTTTTTATGAAGGGTGGGGTGTAGGGAGGTGGGGGTGGGTGGGAGGGGGTGCAGCTAGGATATTGGGATCGGGGGATACATGCTGTATGTTTCTGAACGACTGTTATTTTCTGGATCGTGTTCATTATCTGTTTTTCTGATTTGTTCAATAAAAATTGTCTTAAAAACATTAGCTTGACAAAAGAAGTTTTTTTTAATGCCTGGGAGGTTTCCCTTACCCTGTTTAAATTCATCTCCCTGTTTACAAGGGGATGATGGCGTTGAGGCTTTTTCCTCCTGTTGTCTCCGATAGCTTTTTATAGTCTATTGCAATACTCATGATTCTTCTTTCACACTTTGGATTGGAATAATTTACTGAACACACCTTACATTATACTGTGTGTGTATCTGTATTTCTAACACATGCAGCTACTAATTTATCGGGATAAATTATCCCATTATCTGGACACTACCGCTGAATATTCAGATTCATTTTTTTAGCCACCGCATCTAGCATTTAAAATAAAAACCACTTACTGTTGCAGCTCGTTAATGAGCTGCCTGTTTGTGAAAAACATCCATGAAGCATTGTTAAAGGAGGGTGATGTCCCAGTGCTGCCACCGTGAAGAGTCGTGCCACTCTATCCCTAGCACCAGCAAACCCTAGTGTCCCTGTAACACCCGTCCTGTCCAACGGCTTGCCTCACTCATGTGTCTCCATTTCTGGGATCAAGTCCATTTATACTTACATCATTAGGTTAGGGGACAAGCAGGGATCCAATAATTTAAGTATTCTTTGCATTGCCTAAGACCTACATCTGGGCTTACTTTTCTGAGGGCTCCTTTTACTTAGCTGCGATAGCGGTTTTAGTGCACGCTGAATTGCCACGCGCGCTAGACTTTAACGCCAGCATTGAGCTGGTGTTAGTTCTAGCCACGTAGCGTGGGTTTAGTGCGCGCTAAAATCCTGCGTGCGGTAAAAACGCTACCGCAGCTTAGTAAAAGGAGCCCTGAGGCTTCCCGCCTCCCCACTCATTCTCTTTCAATGGAAAACGTATGGTAAATCCAGCCCACAGGGAGAGGTGTGAAAGCTTGAAAGGTTTCTGATGATCTTAATCTCCATACTCCTAATACATTTGTTCGTTTTTGTCTAAGTATCACTGTACTACTAGAATTTCACAGGTAAAGGAATAACACTCTTTAATGTGACTCTCAACCTGCGAAGGAAAAGGGCAGCATGGTGTACATAGTATAAGGAATCCAGGCTGCTACCTTTCCTACACGGACTACACCTGTAGCACACAGATGCATCTCTGCCCTCAACTGGGGCATCTCTATATATGCAGTAGGTTAAGAAGCAGATTTCTAGTCTTCCATGGTTCAGAAAGCCAGTGATCACTGTGCCACAAATCATATACCTTTCTTCTTTCTCCTAAGGAATATAAAATACCTTGTCGGGTCTAGGCACTTCACAAAATGAGCTCTGTGATGGGCTGCACACTCTCTGACTTAATGCCACATTCTCATTCCGCACTTTTACAAAGAGAAGCCTGAGGAATGCATTTCTTTATCAGTTTGCCAGATGTTGGTGAGAGCCTAAAGCAGAGCCAACAAAACTGATCTGCTCCAGTAAGCCAAACTTTCTGCCACTCAGGCTGGGTTATATGTCAGAAGATTGCATTTCGTTGTTTTTGGCAGAGTTCACATCATACCATCCCTGAGCACCCATCTGAGCTCCACATACATCTCATATACCCTTCTACCAAAAATATGAACCAGATAGGACATTGTCAAATAATTCACTAGTGAGATTTTCATTTTAGCTTTTACCACAAGTATAGAAGAATATTATATCTATATCTATAAATGTATAGATATAGATATTTGTTGTATCTGAGCTTAAGATACATTACAGTAAACCATTTTTTAGAATTTTTCTTTTTTATGCCAATCTGGCACATTTTTTTTTTATCAAAATTAATGCTAATCATATAATATTTTCTAAAATGTGTTTTTGCATCTGGTGCCTTTGGGCTTCTAAACAAAGAGTTCATATCATCAGAATATAACACCATTGCCAACAAAATAAATAATAACAATAAAAAAATAAAAAAAACAATTCAGTTCCACTTTTTTTTCATAGCAGCTTTCTGAAAACATTCAAACATTTCTTTGCCAAATGGCTTGCGGTGAATAACCAGTCTCCACTGTCCCTGACAGAGCAGTCTTGTCTGTTCCTGGGTGCCATCAGGAAATAGACGGTTTGTTCTTTTCAAAGGTTGCCCAGTGCTTGTGAAAAATATATACATGTATTTTCACTCTGGAATTTCTCTGGACGGTCAACCTTTCCTTTCACTTGCTATTCATTCCTATGTCTAGAAATAAACAGGTACAAGTGTGCCAAAAACTGTTCCTGCTCTTCTCATTTTACAAACGTAGTTTGCTTTCAAAATAATTAGTTATTATTTTTTGGTGGTAGTTTAATATTTCTGGAAGCAATTTCTGGGACCTCCCAAATAAGAGGACATAAAAATAAACCAAACTAGGATTTTATATACATATATACACCTATCTGTATTATGTCAGCTTATGTTGTTTACTCTGTCTAGGTATTCTTTATAGATATAAAACACATAGATGGAGTAAATATCTCTGATGGTTCCTCTCTTTCTCCCCCAAGCTGTCTGAATTTCCACCTTCCCCATCCCCTGTTCCCTCTTCCCCATTCCCCCAGGTCTTGCTTTTAATTTTACTCACACATGTCCAGTCATGTTGATGCTGTATATTGCTTCACTCTCTCACGCAGTGAGGTAAAATAACTTATTTATGTATCGTATTTTATTCCATGCCAATGTGTCACTTGGCTCTGCATTATCTGCAGGTAGTGGCTTCGGTGGCCCTCGCCTCCCTGCTCTTTGCAGTTCTCATCTGTTCCTTCTGCTAACACTGTTGCCAAACTCAACGTTGGAGTGCAGGACAGAGCCACAGTTCGCTGGGATCCCCCGCTCTCCTCCTACTAGCTTGTCTCCACTGTCCTGGCTCTGGGCTTTGCCTGAGGATGGAGCGTCCTTGCAGAAGTCCGTGACCCAGGATGGCATGGAGAGAAAGCCTTGGGAGTCCACAGCATAAAACTGCTTTGAATCTTTGCTCCGAGAAGGGGCAGCTGTCAAACTGCTGGTGCTGCTGCACTTTTTCATAATGCCAGTCGATCCCAGGGAAGGAGGTGGAGAGAAGAGGGAGGTGAGAGACAGGCTGCTCAATGTCTCTGACTGCTCGCTGGTGCCCCTTAGGCTGCTGCCAACACCTTCTTCATCGGAAGGGTCCATGGAGTCATGGAGGGTGCACCCGGGGCTGGTGCTCCCCCCACTACTGTGGCTTCGCTGGTGTCTTCGGGTGCTCTGGAGGTTGAAGATCTTTCGGTTCTGCCTGGTCTGCATTAGGGATGTGGGAGAGAAAGGAAGAGAAGTTCTTTGGGCGGTGGTGACAGGACACAGCATCGGAAGGTCCAGAGTGCATTGAGGCGACTCACTCAAGTTCAAGCTTTCCTCCAGTGTGGTCTGCAGGCTGCCCTCAGAGCTGGCACTGCCGCTGTCTAAGGAGGCATCGCTTTCAGTGGCCTGCAGATCATTGTGCAACAGAAAAACCACCAGTTTAGAATCACTTTGGGCTATGTTCACATAAAGATTCAGAGTTCAAATATATTGGACGTAATGTAAATCAGTAGTTGTCTGGGGGGGGGGGGGGGGGGTGAAGTTATCAATGTGTGCTATCATCAAGACATATTATTTTACCACTAACTTGTGCTATTTTAGCAGAGCTCCCATTTTATGCAATGAGACCTAGGGCTATGTTTACTAAAATGTGCTAGTAAATGTTTATGTTTTATTAAAACTTGTTATACCGCTTGAGCATATTACAGATCTAAGCGGTTTACAGTACTAATTCTATTTTAAAAGGAACTCCAATAATGATAAGAAAATCCTCAAAGAATACAACTAAATATAACATCACATTTGTCTTTAAAAAAAAGACACAATCTACTTTTTTTTTTTTTTAAATGTGCTTAGTGTGTGCTAATGTGGGACTTTCCTTTTTAAAAAAAAATCTTTATTCATTTTCAAAATTACATTAAGTGTTAAATATTTTCATTCACAGTAACAATAAATACATCACTTATAAACAATCAATTGGTACATTACATAAATTCTTATCCCCTCCCCTTTCCCATCCCTCCCCACCATATATTCCATTATCATATAATATATGTAATAATAAAATACCCCCCTCCCTACACCATAAACTGATAAATATAAGACACAATCTACTTTTTTTTTTTTTTAAAAAATGTGCTTAGTGTGTGCTAATGTGGGACTTTCCTAAGAGTTATGGCAATTTGCAAGATTTCTCTTTCAGGTCGTGGGCTAATGTTCACACATAACCTGAAAAAAAATCGAATGGGGAACAAGTAGGGCTCCCGAATTATGGATACACTGACTCGTTAGTGCGCAGTAATCGGAACATACTAGCTGGTGTGTCCATGCCCATTCTCTGCCCCTGTCTATACCTTCTCCATACAAAAAAATAAATATTACACACCTGGGCCCAGATTCTATCAACAGTGCTGTTGTTGGCGGCCACCTTATGAGGGGCCACTAATCGCATGTCAGTCAAACGATGGCACCGTTTATAGACAGCTTCGGAAAAGGTAAGCGCTGGAAATGTAGGCCAGGGTTTTCAAGGCCTACATTTCCGGCGCCTACCTTTTTATATGAATTGCGCCTCCAGAGGCATTTTACAACGTCTAATGCTACTTCTGCTGTTAGCCATGCCTACAGTGGCATTAGGCGTTGTAAAACGCCTCTGTAGGTGTGATTCCAGTGCCAGTAGGCACCTACATTTTACTTTTAAATGCTTTTTTTTCTTCTTTTTAAACTTTTCAACTTAAGTTTCAACTTAAGTTCAACTTAAGTTTCAACTTAAGTTAGGCGCCAGTAGGACGCCTACCAGCGCCTAACTTAAGGCGCCATTTATAGAATACGGGCATCAGTGCGATTTTAAGTGCCACTCGGCCTGTTTCAAGCTTTTTCCAGGTTTTATGTTCAAAGACACGTATGTTGTTTTTGCTCATATTTTTATCTTTGTACCCTACATTATCCGGACCCCTGAGGAAGGCGGTCTCGCTGAAACACGGCTTGTGTAGGGTCTGTCAGGACAATTATACGTGGATTACTAATTCAGACTTTTATTTGTATTTTTATTGTGAAGAGTGAATAAAAATCATCTTTCAGAACATCCACATCCACAGTCTGTTGTTTTTATCTTTGGATTGTTTTTACTGTGGATCATTGGGTCTCCCTTTTTGTTTTTTTGTGTTGCACTTTTTCCTCAGTGCATGCAAACAAGTTACTTTAAAATGCTTTTACATGCTTTGCCCTAGGCATTTTTTATAATGCTAAGCCTGCATCAGGGTTTAACACCCTTTAGCATCTTAATGGTAGCCCACATTGACAGCTTCCCCTCTATGTGGTTTACAGTGCAGAAAGCAAAACATTCACAGTCCAGATAAATGGTTAAAACAATGACAAAGCAGAAAAGAAATACAAAAACCAAGTAAAGGGCATTCAGTGATAAAGAAGAGCAGGCAAGAAAATCTCTAATGTGTGTGTCCGGAAAAATCTTAGCACCCAGAGATGTTAAAACAGGCAGTATGATTAAGGTGACCATACGTCCCGTTTTGAACAGGACCGTCCCTTTTTCTGATCCCCTGTCCTGTTGTCCCCACGTACAGCTTCGGGACGCCGAAATGTCCCGTTTTCAGCAACGGCATCCCGAAGCTGTGTGTGTGGACAACGGGAAAGGTGATCGCAGGAGAATAAGGAACACTTTGCAGGCCTTCCAGGCACGCCGCTCAGACGCAAGAGTCCAGATACCCCATGCTCCAGTCTCGCGGCAGCAGAGCCACACACCGCGGCACCAGGCATCACCGGGGGCGGGACTGACAATTAATAGATGTTCCATTTTGATGAAAAAAATAAATGGTTATGATAAGCATAATGGCCATTGTCTGATGTAGGAACTGGACCCTATGATGACCACCTTGACTTCTAAAAGTTGCCAAAATGTGAAAGGCAATTTAACTGGGGGAAGCTCAATGGTATAAACATTTGTGTCCCAGTGGAAATAGGGTAAATGGGGCCAAAGTCACCAAAAACAACAAATAAAAACCCAGGTTGAAAAAAAATGATGAGATCAATATTCAGTGGCATCTTATGCAGTTAAAGTAAGCTTGTTCCAATGCTCTATCACTCGTTCCGTGAAGAAGTACTTCCTGATGTCTCCACGAAACTTCCCTCCCCTGAGTTTGAGCGGATGTCCTCTTGTGTTCGAGGGTCCTTTGAGAAGAAAGATATCATCTTCCACCTCGACCCGTCCCGTGATGTACTTAAATGTCTCAATCATGTCTCCCCTCTCCCTACGCTCCTCGAGAGTATAGAGCTGCAATTTGTTCAGTCTCTCTTCGTACGAGAGACCCTTTAGCCCCGAGACCATCCTGGTGGCCATCCGCTGAACCGACTCAATTCTGAGCACATCTTTACGGTAATGTGGCCTCCAAAATTGCACACAGTATTCTAGATGAGGTCTCACCATGGCTCTGTATAATTTACTACTAGCTGACTAAAAATCATACAAAATACAGCTATTAGTTTGATTTTTAATCTGTAAAAACACAATCATATCAGTGTATATTATCAAAACCTTCACTGGCAACCGTTTGAGGCTAGGGTGTTATTTAAATTTGGATGCATTTGTTTTAAAGTTTTTTTTGGCTTAGCACCGGCTTACCTTGCTTCTCATTTTAGTTTTTTAATTTCCAAGAAAAATATTCGTAGATCTGGTTGGTTTTATTTTCCTTCAGCAAATGCATGTCGTTACAAAAAAATTTTGGGTAGAACCTTAGCATTCCAAGCAGGATTAATGAATTCATGTTTGAATCTTCTCGTTTCTCCATTTCCTACTTACTATCAATTTCAAAAAGATCTTAAAACCCATTTATTTAAACAATATAATATACATTATTGATTTCATATTATCATGTGGTTGTAATGTATTTTTAATATTTTTACCTATACTTATTTTAGTTATATTGTGTTTCCCTTATTTATTAGTTTTAATGCTTGTATTAGCTACTTAGAATTCTATTATGTATGATGTTATTATTATATTGTATGCTGAGTAACTATTGTGTAAACCGCTATGAACTGCTGGTTAGGCGGTACATAAAAATTATTATTATATGTACATATATATCATTATGCTCAATGTTGATGTGTGTAATGTGATTATGAAGTTGATTTCTTAGTTTACAGAATTGCTCTTTAGGAGATCACTTCTATAAAGTGGGTGCTAGCATTTAAGCGCCAAATATGCATGCAAATGATTAGAATAACAGCTTATATGAATACTAGTCTTATAGCCCGTTACATTAACGGGTGCTAGAATATATGTGTGTGTGTCTGTCTTTTTTATTTTTTCTCTCTCCTTAGCCGCTTTCTGTATTTCTGTCTGTCTTTTTTTTTTTTCCTTGGCTGTCCACTACCACCCCTTGCCTGCTCCCACTGTCCATTCTCCCTTCCTTTTACCTCCCGTGTCCTCCACCACCCTATCACTGCTCACCTTATCCAGCAGAAGCCCTTCTCCCTTTGTTTTACCTCCCCCTGTCCATCATCACCTCCTTCCTGCTCCCCCTGGCCAGCAGTAGGCCTGTCTTCATTTTTCTGCCCCCCTCTCTGTTCATCAGCACCTCTTCCCCTATCCATCAACCCCTTTTCTGCCCCTCCATTTCCGTTTGTTGCAGCATTTCCCTCCCACCCCATTTCCCTATGCAGTATTTTCCTCCCCCCCATACCTTCCTCCTGAACTCCATGCCCTACTTATGTCGACATCCACCTCGGGGGGGGGGGGGGGAGGAAGAGAGAGAGAGAGCTTCGGGCGGCCAGCAGCCACCGCGGCCGACATCCGCCTCGGGCCGCCGCGCCGACATCCACCTCAGCGGGGGGGGGGGGGGGGGGAGGAAGAAGAACGTAAGCCGCGCATGCGCACTTCCTAGCTACAGCTCACGGAAAACGGACGCACGCATAGGAACTGCGCATGCGCGGCTTACAGTTTTATTATATTAGATATGTATGTACAAAGCAAAATTCTGCGTAAGCACTATTCTGTAAATATGTACATCCAGGTTGATATTCAAAGTGATTTAAACAGCCAGAAACCATTCCTGACTAGTTAAATTACCTATTTGGGGAAAACCGGTCATTTTCAGTGATACTTAACCAGTTAGTGTTGCTGGAAATAACCAGTTATCCCTAAACTGTAAACTGGCTATTTTGGGGGGCGTTCCGGAGGTAGAGTTACCACTTGGCTGGTTAAGTGCCGACTTTCAGCACTAAACCGACCAAGTTAACTATACAAATAGGACCGCATAAAACACGGTCCTATCTTTATGCGGTAACCTATAGCTGTTTAAATGTTGTTTAAGCAGCTATGAATTAGCTGGCTCTGCATACACCAAATATTGAGGGCCTTGCATTAAATATCCATGAATAAGGCCAGCAGCGGTCAGCGATATATTGATTGCCGCTGGCTGAATATTGGGCCCCTAGATTTTAAAAAATCCGTAATTTATATGTAGACTTGTGGAATGTGCATGATAATATTTGCAGCAATCCTTGAGCTCTATACGCACCTGTCTGTCCTTTTTGCTTAGTATGACTAGGTTTCCTCCCCCTCTACCCTTTCTTCCCTTCCTTTTCAAGTTGCCTAGAGCTTATTTAGGTTTGTGCGATTCACAAATATTAGATTAGATTAGATGGTAAACGGTACAAAAAAGTTCAACTGCTGCCAGCTGAATATTGGCTGGCTTGAATTCATTCCAGAAAAACACAGCTGACCAATGTGATAAAAACTTGCATATAATTTATTGAATAACATATTTAAAAATACAGTGGAACCTCTGTTTGCGAGTAACGCAGTTTGCGAGTGTTTTGCAAGACGAGCAAAACACTCAGCAAACTTTTGTCTCGCAAACCAAGCAGCGCCCTGATAAACGAGCACTTACAGCTGCAGGAAGCGCCTCTTCAGGGGGATTCCTCTTCCGTTTGCAGGCCATCTTTCCACCCCGGATGCCTTCTGCATGTTGGAGAGCCTCTGTCTGAGCCCACGCTGCCAAGTGCTGTCCCACCTGCACGTTGCGTGTGATCACGCACAACGTCAATCATCGATGTTGTGCGTGATCCTATGCAACATGCAGGTGGGACAGCACTCGGCTGCGTGGGCTCTCATAGGCTCTCCAACATGCGGAAGGCACCCGGTGTGGAAGGCTGACCGGCGGACGGAAGAGGAATCCCCCTGAAGCGGCGCTGTGTGGGCTCTAGGGTTCTCCAGTGGCTGGCAGACGGAGGAGGTGTTTCCTTCAGACGGCGCTGCAGCACCCGGCACCTGACAGGTACACACCCCTGGGCCACCCGTCGCCATTTCTTCAGCACCTTTTGGATTGTGGAACGAATTGTCAGCGTTGCCAGTATGGTCCATGGGAAAAGTTGCTTTGATATACGAGTACTTTGGATTACGAGCATGCTTCTGGAACGAATTATGCTCATAAACCAAGTATATAATACTTCCTAAAAACCCGAAATGGCTATGTTTTACCCCCTGCAAAGGCTTTGTCAGAGGCTAAGCTTGAAACCAGAAGGTGCAATCCCAAACTTTCACCTATCTGGCAACTACAAGTTACCTCTAGTCAGATTAAACACATAATATGCTGTTCATTGAAAAATAAACTCATAGGGGGCAATATTTAGCTTGCAGGGGGTTAATGTTTTTTTAAATTTTTTATGCTGGCTGCTTTGAGCTTTTCTATGATAGAAGACTGGTGCTGAGAATCTGGATATTACTCGGGTACCACCAATATTCAGTGGCTGGACCTGGATAGCTATTTGATTGATTTAGCACAGCCTTTTTCTGTCCTAAGTTAATCACCACTGAATACTGGTGGTGCCAGGATAACTATAGTCGCTGCCTCATGACTATGCCATTGACCCACTGACCCAGTGACCCATTGACTTAATTTGGCTAAGAACCCTCTACCCGGTTAAATCACATTGAATATTGACTTCACAAATATCAGGAAAGTTGGTCCATGAGCTCTGCTGGCTGTAGCTTTATATGACTTCCCATCTCCAACCTGCTGAAAAGAGAGGCAAGCAGGAGATGATGCTAGAACATGCCGCACTGCTAGCAACAGAGTTCTGTAAATATCAACTGCCGATGAGTACATAACGTTTTTCTTATGCCAATTTTTTTTTTTTGGTGTACTTTGCTCCTAGGGGATGGAAATAGAAAATGCAGTGCTGTACAAAATATATTCCTACTTTTTGGGGGTAGTGTATTTTGTAGATGTGTAGTTACTACATAATTCAGCAAGCTATGTTATCCTATTTCTGAAATTAATTAAGACCACTTTGTTCGATAAGTATATTACTTAGTGAGTTTTATTATTGAAATTCTATTTTACAAATATTTGCATTTTTTACTGTATTATTGTATTTCGCTCTTTTTAGTGTAAACCGCCTAAAACTTTTGATTATGGTGATATAAAAGAATAAAGTTATTATTATTAATGTGAGATGCCTTAGCTAGCCCTCTACGATAGCTCTTTAGAAGGATTATTATTTTGTGCAGAATGCAATTTGCTGTTTTCAACCCCCCATTTTAGTGGAAATTTTCAGAATACAAAATAAACACTAACTAGAGAAAACATTAACTTCTGGGCAATGACGATACATTAGGAAAATTGTTGTGTGTATGAATTTCAGCACAGTAAGAAAATGTAGAAAATACTTGTGATTAATTAACAGAAGAGAAAAAAACATTCAAGGCCTGTTTTACAAAGACGCGTGGCAACGGCCCCGAAGCCCTTTAAATCTCTATGGGCTTTGGGACCGTTACCGCGCTGCACCCGTTAGCGCGGCTTTGTAAAACAGGACCTCAGTCTCTGGATATCTTAAAATGTAAAAAAAAAACAATTTCTATACAGCATATCATTTGGAAATTCTTAGATTTGGATCACTCTCTTGTGGTTTAAGATAAAGGGCCTCTTATATCAAACTGCGCTAGCAGTTTTTAGCACAGAGAGCCGCGCTGAATGGTCTGCGCTGCTTCCGATGCTCACTGAGTTCCTAGGAGCGTCGGGAGCAGCGCGGGGCAATCAGCGCGGCTCCCCGCGCTAAAAACTGCTATCGCAGTTTGATAGAAGAGGGCCAAAGTCTTTTGATATTTTTAATTTCCATTGCTTTAAAATCAGTGATTCAATAGTGGAAGGATGGCTAAAATGTATTAGCATATATGTGGCGGAATTGGGTTCTTTAGTACAGAAATTATGACAATATATTGGAAAGTAAATCTTCACTAAATAAACCTGGGGAGCTTGTTAGCCAATTGTTTGATGGCTGCATGCAGCGTTTTGGAGACCACTACAGTATATGAAACCCTACAGATCAATTTAATTCCTTATTTTTGTTTGTAGTTTATTGTTATATGTACCACATTTTCTCCATAGATGGAACATGCCGAAGCTACTGGAAGCGGAAAGCAAGAATCTAAACAGCTGCTCATACCTGTCTGAGAAGCGAGCAATTGACGCTTGGAGACCTTAATAAAGCCCACGAGCCCTGCGAAGAGGTTTTGGGAAGGCTGCTGTGGCAGGAGTCCTTCTCTTGGGCAAGCTGGGTGGTGGAGACCACTGGATGGAAGAATTCTGCTGGCACAGGTGAGAGTGGGCTGGAGGTACCTGAGGAATGGGGAGCAGGGGAGACTGACAATAAAATCAGGGTAGTGGGGTAAAGAAAACAGTATGAATAGCAATATTGCGTGTGATCACCACTGGCCACTGAGGACTGTCAACATTCAGATATGAGATGTACTTAAGGCAGATTTAAGGTGATCAGAATCAGCTTAAACTGTAATACATACTGCATAAAGTATTCCCAACTGGATGATTTTATGCAGTGAAAAAACTATTACAGTTTAGAGAACAACCAGAGAACTTAATAACAGCTGGCATTGTACAAATTACCTACCATATTTTGGACAAAATCTTAGAGTTGAGCAATGCTAAGATTTGTTTCTCTCGCTCTGTATAATGCTTTCTTTTTCTCTGTCTGCATCTCTTCTCAAAAGCATTGCTTGTTTTTATGATCATAAAGTTATATCATAGTGTATTTGAATAATACTGTTTTGTTGGGGTTTTTTTTTTCTGTTCTAAGGGTTCTGTTATAAGGTTCAGGTTCTCATAGGTGTCAACACAATACCAATTACCCCTCCCTGGACACAGTGAAGGAGCTTGTCCAATAGAGGGAGCTCTCAGCACCCACAGAGTTGGCTTCTATGCAGGCACTAAAATCACCTGGGGATACTCTGCTCAATCAGTCTATGTTTCAAACACTGATAAAATATAAGGAAAGAGTCACCTGAGAACTCCCCAGTCTCTGTGGAGTTCATCATTAATCCAAGACTAACTTAGGATGGGAAATGAAATATAAGCCCTGTTTTACAAAGTCACGCAGCTTTGTAAAACAGGCCCATAATCTTTTTCAAACCTCTACAGTACAGTAATAAGTGAAAATGGATACATTAGGTGCTCCTGAAAGCTGGGGTTCCTGATAGGCAGCTTTGAGCTGTATGGGAGTCCTCTGCTGATGCTTCTGCCAGTGGGGGGAGGTGCAATGATTTCTTTATTTATTTAAAGAAGACATTATCCACTTATCTTTGAAGCGGCTTACAAGTAAACATACGCAGTAGAGGTCAAATTTTACCATACATTTTCCAATACATTACAAACATCAATCAGCTTTGTTTACATTGTTCAACAAAAAACGTGTAGTCATTCTCAAACATTTTATTGGATGTCAGCAGGACAGCTAAAAGCTAAGACGAAAAAATGAGCCTTAAGTAATTTTCAAAATAGCCGTACACTTCTCCTCTGTATTCGCTGTGATAGGGGATTAACTGACCCGTGAATACAGAAACACCGCAAATAACTTTTTCATATGTTATTCGCTGTTTTCTACTAAAAACCATCATGAAAAGGATGAAACCACGAATAATATGGTAGGAGACCTGGCCTGTTTCTGAAGGAGAGGCAAAACACGGTGAAGAAAGTGCCGGGAATCGGTGATTTTCTCTGTAAACGCTTGGAATCAGCCATTTCTCTATGCAAGCTGATGTCATTGGGGGGGGAGGAGCCAGCAAGCTAAACACTGCAAATAATCGAAACCGCAATTGCTGAAACCGTGAATACAGAAGGAGAAGTGTACATTGTTACAAAAACGCATTGCTCTGGACAGACCATTCCAAAGCACCGGACCCGCAATTTTAAAACAAGACTTTCTAGTGGAGGCATACTTAGGGCTTTAACGCGCGGGATAGCGCATGCTACAATGCCTCGCACGCCAGACGCTAACGCCAGCATTGAGCTGGCGTTAGTTCTAGCTGCGTAGCGAGGGGTTAGCGCGCGCTAAAAACGCTAGTGCACCTTAGTAAAAGGAGCCCTTCATTTCACCCCTTATTCTTGCATCTAACAGCATCCTATTTTCTGATCTCAAAACTCTATTAGGTTTATATATTTTCAAGCATTTGGTCAGATGGTCTGGAAGAGGGTTAATATCCCTAGATGGATTATTTTCGAAATTTTAAACTGTACCCAATGATGCATTGGCAACCCATGTAATTTCTTTAAAATTGGTGTAATATGTTCATACCGTGCTGCACCCGTTAATAATAATAATAACAATTTATACCACAGGACCGTGAAGTTCTATGCGGTTTACAATGATTTAAAAACAATGCTACAAATTGAGTAGAACTTACATAGTTTGAGATTATCAGCTACCTACGTACTTCAAGAAACTCGTGCCGTGGAATTTTGTATAATATATAATGCTTTTAAGCGGGTGGATGGAAGACCCAGGTAAATGCCATTACAGTAATCAAGCTTTGAGAGCACTAGTGTCTGTAATTATATTCTATGGGCGCATTAGCATGTAGCGTGCGCTAAATCGGCTAGCATGCTTTAGTAAAAGACCCATTTAGTGGGAATAGTGTTGACGGTCTTCATCTACAGTTATACTCTATTTTAATATTCTTTGTGAGACTGCATCACAGTAACATAGTAAATGACAGCAGATAAAGACCTATTTGGTGCATCCAGTCTAGAGAGTTGCACGGGGACAGAAATCCCACCCATCCTCGCCCATCCCCACAAGGAATTACCTCCATCCCCGCCCGTCCCCATAAAAAGCAGCAATTACTTATGACAAGATCATCAATTCTATAGTTTCTTTTGTGTTTGCGCTGCTCTTTTCCTTTGGTGGAACCCTTTTTTTGTTTTCTGTTCAGGTAATTAACTTATAAACCCCCTCTTTTACTAAGGCTGACGTGTCCATTATATTATATGGATGAACCCTGCTTCCAAAGCCTTCCACACCCGTGGGAGTCCCGTGGGCTAGAGGGGGGTCCCCGTGGGAATCCCGTGGGCCAGAGGGGGGTCCCCGTGGGAGTCCCGTGGGTTAGGGGGGGATTCCCACAGAACCCGTGGATTCCTGCAGGACTCGCGGGATTCCCGCGATCCCCGTTCCCGTGCAGACCTCTAATCCAGTCTACCCTGCAAGATGACCAGAGTTAAGTTATATTCCTTCATGATTAAACATTGGCTCCGTCTCTGGCAGTGTTCAAGGCCCAGTTAAAAGCCCACCTCTTTGAGAGTGTTTTTGACTCTTTAACTCCTCTCACCTTGGGTTCTGCATCCCCAGCCCTATATATCATGTCTGTCTGTCCAAGTTAGATTGTAATCTCTTCTGAGCAGGGACCGTCTATAAATGTCAAAATGTACAGCTCTGTATACGCTTTTCAGCACTATATAAGTGATAAGTAGTAGTAGTATAAATGGAGAGTTATATATGTTTCAGTCTTGGAACACAAAAGTTCATTATTATGGCTACAGCACAGTCCCATTCATCAACACATGATTAATCCAACAATATTGCTAACTAACCACATTTTGTTCATGAATTTCAACCTTAAGATGTCTTCTCCTCCCTCACTGACATACACAATACCAGCACTCATAGCATATGATATGAATGCGATATAAAATACACCTAGTTGATCCTGATCTGCCTTTGCTGTTTTCAGGACACAGATCATAGAAGTCTGCCCACTATTGGCCTTAATTCTTAACTACTAAATGAGATCCAGCTCTCGGAAAAGTTGACCAAAGTCTCCAGAACCAAAAAAATGAGGGTTTAATGAATTTTGTTAGAGCAAACTTGTAATCCAACGGTACAAACTGCATCCTTTAATGCGGAAAGATTTAAAACATTACAAAAGTTCCAATATGTGACTTCTACAGACTGTTTACAGACCCAAACATGAAAAATCAGATGTTCTCCACATTTTGGATCTTTCCCAGAGACAGTCACAAATTTGCCACTGAAGAACTACTCCAGCCATCATAATAAATCAGCAGTAAGTATACCAGGGTCAAGCTATTTACCGTATGTGCCAAGTCATGCCATTCTCTTTGGACTCTGAAGGCACTTAACTTGGTAGGCACCTAGGAAAACAGCAGCTAAAGCAAGACAATCAAAGTTAGGCGTCATTGGTAGAATTACGCCTAGCAGTGACAAAAGGCACCAGTAGGCACGCACAACTTAGGCACTAATATATTAAGCCAGGGTTTTTCTTGGCCTAAACTACAGGTGCCTAACTCAATCCACGCCCAAACTCTGTCTCTAACCATGCCTACTTGCCGTGTAGGTGCCTACTGGCTAATTCATTTTTTAATTGATTTTTTTTAATGGCACCAATTTAACTTAAGATACCTAGTTTGGCAAGGCACAACTTCAGGAGCAGTTCACAGAATTAGGGCCTGAATTACTTCGGTATATTCTACAAGTGTGGGAGCTAAGCTCCAGAAGATTTCTCCCTTGACATCTCAATAATGCATCAAAAGTTGTTATTTGGTCCAAGACGGAAAAGCAACTTTGCTGATCTATAAATAGTTGTTCTTTGAAAACAGCAGTTCACCAGTCCCACAAGGAGGTGATATCCTCCTGTCAAAACTGAAACAGAACTAGATTAATAGTCAGATCTGAACACTATTTTAAAAAAGTATATATATTTACCACCACTACCTGGATGAACAGTGGCACTGAACAGTGGAAAGTGCCCCTGCCCTATTTTCTACCTCCCACTCCTTCCCTGCTCTCCTGCCATACGTGTACCCCTTCCCTTTCCCCGTACCTCTCTAACTTCGCCGGCATGAGCAGTATCGCCAACCTGCTGTCTGTGCTGGTCTTGGCTCTCCTTCTGATATCACTTCCTGGTCCCGCAACCAGGAAGTGACTTCAGAGGGAGGACTGAGGCTGGTGCAAGCAGCAGGTTAGAGATGCTGCTTGTGCTGATGAATAGTTAGAGACACGGGGGGAAGGGAAGGCGCGTGCTTGGTAGGGAAGGAGTGGGGGGGGGGCAGAGAAGGGCAGAGATGTTGATGCCCCCACCAAGACAGCGCCCGGGGCAGTGTGATCCTCCACTCACCACTTACTACGCCACTGATGCTGAACATATGTGGAAAATACCCTTGCTGATAGCTATACACTTCTCCCTCTGTATTAGCGGTGGATGCGGGCAGAACATAGCCGCGAATATGGAAAAACCGCAAATAACTTTTCAATAGTTATTCGCGTTTTTTAAATAAAAGTCAGCGTTTTTAGTATTGAAACC
Organism: Geotrypetes seraphini; assembly: GCF_902459505.1. NCBI lineage: Eukaryota > Metazoa > Chordata > Amphibia > Gymnophiona > Dermophiidae > Geotrypetes > Geotrypetes seraphini. The sequence continues at coordinate 262,608,867 of NC_047085.1, read as the reverse complement.
ACGAATGCAGTAGTATGCAGTAATAATCTCAGGGTAAAAAAAAAAGTTATGAGGTGTTTGCAAGAAGGTACAGGGCGAGGGGGCTCTTAAAAACCCGTTCCCCTGCTCTTTACTACTTTAAAAGAGCTCCTGAGCAGGGGGAAAGTACACTGTTGAGTGCATGGCGGGCCGGCACCAACGATTGCCTCCCCACCCCTTGCTTACCTTGGAAATGATTAGCGGTTCCCCGTGCTTCAGGCCCCCTTTCAACGTGAAGCCCCATGGCGCTCCCCCTTGCAGCTGCACATGAATGCACTGAAAAGGGACAGCTCTTCTCCCCATTCTCTCCTCCAGGCCGGCGGTGGGAGCCCCCCGATCTATGCTCTGCACTAATCCGCTTAGGAGGAAAGTGTGGCGTAGTGGTTAGAGCTACAGCCTCAGCACCCTGAGGTTGTGGATTCAAACCCCATGCTGCTCCTTGTGACCGTGGGAAAGTCACTTCATCCTCCACTGCCCCAGGTACATTAGATGGATTGTGAGCCCACCAAGACAGATAGGGAAAATACTTGAGTACTTCAATGTAAACTGCTTAGGCTATAAGCAGTATATAAATAAATAAAATACATATGGATAGCAGCTGAATATTGCTGCTATGGGGGGCAATTCTATAGGTGGGAACCCAGATACTGCATGGTGAGAACTTATTCTATAAAAGTATCTCAAACATGTCCACGCCTGCATGTGAGATGCTAGTTCCATGACATGCTACTATTTATAGAGACATATAGGTGTCTATGGCACTAATTTTCAAAAGAGAAAAACTTCTCAAATACGGCACAGAGTTGCAGATGGGTATTTTTTTCACCAAAACATTTAAATTATGATTTTCAAAAAGGCAGAATTGGGATATATTTCAGTGAGTGCATCCAAATAGCAAGGGGGCATATTGGAGATGTGTTTTGGGCAGGACTTGTGTGGGCTAGGACATTTTTCTGCAAAAATGGAACAGCCAAAAAAGTCCAGGGCACAAAAGAAGTATATTTTTACCTAGACCTGTTTCAGTCATGACTAAGGGGCTCATAATCAAAACAAAAAAAACATCTAAAAAGTGGCCTAAATGGGTACTTGGACGATCAAAAAGCCTGATCGTCCAAGTACCCATAACCAAAGCTGGTTTTAGATGTACTGTATCTAAAACCAGCTTAAGCCTTTCCCCTGCCTCTAAATGTGTAGAGCGAAAAGAAGCATTTTTAGAGGAGGGGAAAGGGCGGGAGGTGGACCGACCTACACTTAAGTCGAACAGCAGGTATAATCAAAGATTTAGGCAGGTTGCCTAGTTGGCATTTATACATTTTAACTTAGACCAAGTCAAAACAGGTATAAATGCCGAAAAAGGGGCCGCTGAGCTGATCGTGCTGCCGCAATAAGCTCAGCGGCCCCGGCAACCTGCCTACCATCACCATCAATGATCGTGGCAGGAGAACTGGCTCATCTCCCCTGCCGTGATACCACCAAGTGCCACCAAACGCGGCACTTGGGATAGCTATTGCGGCAGGAGAGATGAGCCATCGCTCCTGCTGTGATCCACTCCCCCCCCTGATCGTATCGGGCAGGAGGGAGCCCAAGGCCTCCTGCCCCGGCGAAACCCCCTATCCCCACCCCCACTAAAATAAGGGTAGGAGGAATCCCAGGCCCTCCTGCCCTCGGTGCAGCACCCCAGGATCGCCCCCAAACCCCCGATTGGCCCCCCACCCACTGACCCCGTGACCCCCTGTAGACCCCTCAACTCCCCACACCCACACCCCCGTACCTTCAGAAAGTTGGCCAGACTGATGGGTCCCAAGCCCGTCCGTCCAGCAGGCCAGCTATCCGGAATTGGCCCAGTAGCCTTAGGCCCCTCCTGTGGTCGGGGCCTTAGGCACATGGGCTAGGTTGGGAATACAATGAAGCTATTAAGGGGCACACAATGAAGCTACTAAAACAAATCAGAGAAAACATTTCTTCACTCAATGTGTAATTAAACTCTGGATTATGTTGTCAAAAAATATGAAAAAAAGCAGTTAGCTTAGCAGGATTTTAAAAAGGTTTGGATAATTTCATAAAAGAAAAGTCCAGAAGCCATTATTAAGATGGACTTGGGAAAATCTACTGCCTGAAAATGTCTATCACAAAGCTATTACTCGCACCAGAAATTTAAATTTTTTCTGGGTCGATTATGGCTGTGAGCTATTTTGGGTTAAATGCCCCAATTCAGACTTACATCATAAAGAAAATGCCCCCTCCACATGTCTTTATAAAATAGTGCCTCTTAACCTAGATACCCAATTATAAAATTATCCTCTAATTAAATATGGGCCCCTTTTACAAAGCTGCAGAAGTGAGTCCAGTGCAACAAATGCAACTACGACAGCTTTGTAAAAGGGACCCTACATTTGTGGTTTGTTAATTTTTGTATTTGTATAGATTTCTATGAGTTCATCCTCTGAGGCAGGCATTTTACTGAAAATAAGTTGGGATAATTTTAATTGTCATTTTTGGTTTTTGCTGTATTAGTCCATCCTTATACTCTGTGTAGTGTTTTATTTCAAACTTATATCTGTGACTTGTAAATTTTTAAATAAAGTAACACGCAGGGCAGGATTTACCAATAGGCCAAGTAGGCACGTGTCTAGGGCCCGAAATGGTCAGGGGGGCCCGATGAAGGAGGGCATCAACATTGTTTTTTCCAAACAGTGACTAAGGAAAAAGGGGCATAAACTGGCAGGGATCCAAACTGTTTTTTTCCCCCCGATTTTGCAAAAGCCACAGCTGCAGCTAGAAAGCAGATTTTGGCACTTCGCCCACAACTGAATCAGTTGGGAGCACTATACTGGCTACTCCATCCTGCCGTGATGAAGATCACTCATGGTAATAAAACTATATATTACGAAGACCCGATTACGTTGCAAGAGTACATCACTCAAAACTCAAATGAAATGTCATAATACCAGGCTGGTTGGATTGATTTTCATTTATTTTATTGATTAATTTGTATTTGACATGAGAGGTGAAAATATGTCATATTTTGGTTTGAAAGTTGATAGGTATTTTTCTTTTTTAAACAGTCAGTTTTCTTTTTCTCTTAATGGTATGGAACTGAATGTTGTTAATACTAATGAGGGATCACCAGAAGGAGGCTTGGAATGCTAGCAGTAAGACATCATATACCCTAAGCCCCCTCGGTATAAAACCTGTCTTAATCCGTCCTCCTTTTTCTAGAGTCAAATGGAAACACTATCGATATTCAGACCATGGCGATACTGGAAATTCAATACCAGTGCTGTATCCGGTGACCAACACTGACCCCCCTCCTTTATAAAGCTGCACTAGCATTTTTAGTGCCAGCCACTGCGGTAATGGCTCCGTTGCTCATAAAATTCCTATGAGTGTCTGAGCTGTTACCGCCGTGGCCGGCACTAGAAACTCTAGCGCAGCCTTGTAAAGGATGGGGTGAATTTCTGGTCTATTTTTGACTGACTGAGACATAGCCAATTAGGCCAATATTTAGCAGCTAGCTGGCTAACTCTTAAGGCCAAAGATAGACCAGCCTTTTAGGCAGCTCTGGCTAGTCATCAAACTTAGCCGGTAAACTGTTGAATATTGGTAGTGACTGGCTATGTCACCAGCCAATCCAGCAAGCCGGGTATTCAGCGAGAGATAGATCTCTATGTGCTATTTAGCTGGCTGGGGGCTGTTCTCACTGTCTTAATTGGGTTTAATTCCTATTGCAGCTCTTTGTGTCTCTAGGCAAGTCATTAAACTCTCCATTGCCCCGGATACAAATTCTTAGATTGTAAGCCCACTAGGGACAGGGAAAGAACCTGCATATAATAAATGTAAACCACTTTGATTATTCCATAGAAAGGCAGTACAGGCAGTCCCCGGGTTAAGAACGAGTTATGCTTTTTAAAGCAGTTCTTAAGTTGAATTTGTATGTAACTCAGAACTTGTAGATTTTAAGATTCTTGCTGCTTACCTCTGCTCCCAGCTGACAAAAGGGCCAACTGTCCCTAGCCAGTGTTCCCTCTAAGGAACAACATGCACAACCACACAGTGCTCTTAATGTGGCCATGCATCATTCCTGAATCTGCTGCAAGGTAAGTGTAGGAGTCTGTGTCACTGGAAATACTGCTCAGTGAAATCAAATGAAACCACGACTGCATTCTTAAGTACAAGTCGTACTTAAGTCGGGCATCTGTAACTCGAGGACCCTTTCCCCTTTACTGCAAATAAGCACAATAAGGAACATACTGTAGATCAGGGGTGTCCAACCTGCAGCCCGAGGGCCGCATGTGGCCCCGTGAAGTATTTTGTGTGGTCCTGGTTGATGGTGATGCAGTGTTTTCCTCTGATGCCCTTCGATGTTTACCATCTTGCCGGCTCCCTCCTCTGTCTTGCTGCAGCGTTTGCACGTTTGTGCAGCCCCAGAGACATTTTTTTTGGCCAATGCGGCCCAGTGAAGCCAAAAGGTTGGACACCTCTGCTGTAGATAGTTGAAATCAAAAGTACTGCACAGATTCTGGGTCAATACAGGCCTGATAAGTCTTTCTTTACATACTTCAGTTTAGTATAAGTGAGTGGTAAACAAACATAAGGTTGTTCAGAGGAAGAGGAGATGGAGTGAGCCAACTTGCAATATCTGTGCCTAAAATGGAGATCTGACTCAAAGGGAGGAAGATAGTAGATTACTCATAATGATGGGCCACCGCGTGAGGGGACTGCTGGGCATGATGGACCTCTGGTCTGACCTAGCAGAGGCACTGCTTATGTTCTTATTTTCTTATGATTAAGGGTCTTTAGAGATGACTTTTAGAGTTAAATGTTACATCCTGAGCTAGGGCATGAAAACAGGGAGACCAATGAAACTGGAGGGAATGGATCCCATGTATCATTCAACCTATAAAAATATATATTACATGATCTATGCAGGTACCTGATTAGCTCTAAGTAGCACAGCTCATATGAGCACAATATAAACATACAGAATATTTGACATATTCTTGAAACTTTTTGAGTGTTATATACACTCAGCTATGTATTTCACAACTCACTGTTCTCACTCCCACTCTCTGCATTTTCATTTTTTTGTTGTTGTGGTTGGTTTGCTTCGCCTTTTATATTGTTTAAATAAACTACTGGAGAGACCAAATTCAATGAAAAATAAACTTCTGAAAGAGAAACATGTCCTACACTCACTATAGAAAATGTATTAGGATGATTCCACTCAAGAGGGTGACTACAAGAACTGCTTGTCTTTCAAGAAACTAGTTCTTTGCAGTACTCTTCCACCCAGTGGATCAGAACCAATCATGGGATGTATCTGCAAGCTTTGCAATGCGATCAGATCAAGAAAATAATTCTCACCTGGTTTGTTCTCATGCTTCAACCAATTATCCCATGGCTGGGTCAGGTCAAAAGGCACCGTCTCCATTTCACATGACTGTTCTAAAGTTGGCGATCCTACTATACTTGTGAGGGGGAAGAAATTTTCATTATAACCTCCAATTCCAAGGGAGTCTGGACTGTCTTGATCATCCTGTGGAGATATGAAGTCATGTCTAATGAAATGATAATCATAGTAGCAAGAGATTTTAGGAGGGCAGAGGCACACAGTTTACGCATGTAATATATTCTATAGGGGCATACATGTAGAGTATATACACATGTTTACACCTTTTTCAACGCAGGTACAAACATGTATGTCAGCATTTGGAGATGATTCTGTTTTATACAGGCATATAGGTTTGTTGCCTTTATAAAATAGGTTTAAAATAGCTGCCTTTTTTGAATTTCCCACATAGGTGTCCTATTAATACACTTATGGAGGGTCATTTTCAAAAAAGACATCCAAGTCCGATTTGGGTGTTTCCCGCAAAATGTCCAAATTTGAAGGTTCAGAAATGCCCGTTTTCAAAAGCTGAACCGCTAGACATCCCCCTCCCCCCAATTTTTTAAATTTTTTTTTTAATTGCATACTTGGCCAACGGGAAATTCAAAGGACATCCAACCTTAGATGCCTAACTTTATACCTCATTTTCAACCACAGAAATGTCCAAACACAATCCATTTGGACATGGAGGGGCCAACATTGTAATGGATTGACCACATAGACATCCCAATAAAGCAGTGGGACACCTTAGAGGACACTGTTGTGATCTTCACATAAAAGGTGCCAGATAAGACGTGTGATGCTCTACTAGGCTTTCCCATACCAGGTATGTCTTGTTTTATTCAGATCTTTGTTGAGTGGGAGGGGGTTAGTGACCACTGGGGCCATTAGTTAATCCCTCCAGCAGTCATCTTGTAAGTTGGGGTACCTTTGTGGCACTTAGACACTTCTAAAACAGGTGTAGCCCAAAATGTCTAAGTTTCACCTAAGATGTCCTGAGAAAGGTTTGATTATTTCTGCAAGAAATCCGAGTCTAACCTGCCTATAACATTCCTCCAAAAAACGTCCCCAAACTCTGGTCATACAGAGGGCAAAATGCCTCGCTAGACATCCAGAAAGTCAGCTTTGAAAATTGGCACTTGGACACCCAGCGATTAGGAAGTCTAAGTGCCAACTTATGACAGTTTTTGAACATCTTTATTTTTTGATTATGAGCCCCATAGTATAGAGCACATTTTTTTTACCCATCAACATTATACCTGCTTTGAATCACACATCTCCTGGCTAGCAGCTTATTCAGATCTGGAATGTGGAGAAATAGTGATTACCTCTCTGGTATTCAAAAGAACCTCCCTTAGCAAAACTTTTGTGTTTTAGAGGATGGCTCCCTAATCAGCAACTGGTGGATGTACAGATTTACTTGTACAAGATTTACCACTTGCACATCTGAGTGGCGGTTGCATAGCTATGAGTTAGTTTGGGTGGACACAAGTCCACTTATGTTTGGCTCAGACCCACTCAGATGCGACACCACGCTCTCCTCTCTCCTTCCAGCAACTCCGTATCTACTCCAATCTTTGAACTCACTCCCTCAGGGGCAGCCTAAGCGATTCATTTTTGCTGTCTGTGCAATCCTTTGTCATATGGATCAAAAAGGGGATTTCAAACTCAATACTCCGAGATGAGTGATTACAAAATCACTCTTTCTTCAAGTCAAGATTATTTATGTAAAATTATAGCAAGCGAAGGAAGTAAACCTGTGGGTTACATTTTGGAATGCTTTGTAATCTGTTTTTGAGACTACACTGCCAAAGTTACAACTTTTTTCAATCACCCATCGGTTCCCTGACACAGGATCGAAACGTGCCATGTCGGAACCTACAATTTCAAAGATAAGTTTGTTATTTTGTATTTTTCAAACGTTTAAGAGCATAAGAATGTGGTAAACTGTGTCAGCACAGTACATTGAGTATTTTTGATATCAACAAATTTATTTTGAACATGCGATGATTGGGTGGTGAGGTGATAGTCTTAAGGTTCATCCCGGGTTTTTTGCCTTTATGTCTTTGAACATAAGTTTCAATATAAGTTGATATAATTTTACATAAATAATCTTGACTTTAAGAAAGTGATTTTGCAATAAATTTGTCTGTGCCATCCTGGCAGGTTTCTCTCTGCTGTGTTCCACAAGTGAAGAAACAGGAAGTGATGTCAGTGAGAGTGGAACACGACAGAAGGAAGCCTGTCAGGCTGCTGCAGGCAGCAAAAATGAATCACTGTGGCTGCCTCTAAGGTACAACCTATTATATATGCATAAACATACCACTTTTTAGGGACAGTGCATCCACTATCATCACCTTTTATAGTGTCTTATAAGAGATAGACTCAGGAAAAGGCCTCAGAATCGGAGCCTACGCACAGTCCTGATCACAGACTGAGACTATCAGCGTAGTTTTTTTTAGCTCCTTAGCTCCAGTCATTGGCCAGAAAAACCTGAGAATATATTTTAATATTTTTAAATAATTTTTATAAATATTTTTAAATACTTTTAAATAATTTTAGATAAATAATTTTAAATATTTTAAGTGACTAAATCTTCTTCTAGTAGATGCAACTATTCCTTAGTTTTGAAAAAAACTAGCAACTGAGCACTTATCTCAATCTTCTTTCATGTGCTTCAATATTGCCACAGCTTCAAATGTTTCTTTGTTTGCTGTTAGATTGTTGCCACTGCCGTTTCGTGGATACAACACTTATTCCACTGCTTCAGGGCCAACGGCAAGAGCATTTAAGAAAAGGAAAATTACCTATGCAATCATTTCACCTCTTAATTCCATAGTAACAGAATACAACTTACTATACTAACGTATACTAACGTAATACAACGTTCATAGTCAGCACGTTACTGTGCTAGTATAAAATGTATGCCGGTGCCATTTTGTCTCGGTTTGAAAAACTTCTGGCGGCTGTGAATAGTAAGTTGTATTCTGTTACTATGGAATTAAGAGGTGAAATGATTGCATAGGTAATTTTCCTATTCTTAAATGCTCTTGCCGTTGGCCCTGAAGCAGTGGAATAAGTGTTGTATCCACGAAACGGCAGTGGCAACAATCTAACAGCAAACAATGAAACATTTGAAGCTGTGGCAATATTGAAGCACATGAAAGAAGATTGAGATAAGTGCTCAGTTGCTAGTTTTTTTCAAAACTAAGGAATAGTTGCATCTACTAGGAGAAGATTTAGTCACTTAAAATATTTAAAAGTATTTATCTAAAATTATTTAAAAGTATTTAAAAATATTTATAAAAATTATTTAAAAATATTAAAATATATTCTCAGGTTTTTCTGGCCAATGACTGGAGCTAAGGAGCTAAAAAAAACTACGCTGATAGTCTCAGTCTGTGATCAGGACTGTGCGTAGGCTCCGATTCTGAGGCCTTTTCCTGAGTCTATCTCTTATAAGACACTATAAAAGGTGATGATAGTGGATGCACTGTCCCTAAAAAGTGGTATGTTTATGCATATATAATAGGTTGAATCCTCTGAGCCACTTTGGGTGATACCCCTTGAGTTATTTTGCCTCTAAGGTACACCATGAAGGGAGTTCACAGGAGGATTTGCGGGTGGGGGATTGGGGAGAGAGAGAAAGATGTTGGATACAAGTGGGGAGGGGGAGCTGAGGGGAACAGAACTCAAGATGAGAGGAGTCAAAAGCACTCTAAAGGGGTTGGCTTTTAAACGGGCCTTGAAAACTGCCAGAGACAGAGCCCGCATATGGCGCAGCAAGGCAGAAGGAACACGAAGTCTGGAGTTGGCAGTTGAAGAGAAGGGCACAGATAGGAGGAACTTACCAGCTGAGTGGAGCTCACGGGGGGCGGGGAATCATAGGGGGGGGGGGGATAAGTGAAGAGAGATAGTGAGGGACAGCTCAGTGAGAGCATTTGAAGATCAGTAAGAGGAGTTTGAATTGTATTTGGAAATGGATGGGAAGCCAATGAAGTGACTTTAGGAGAGGAGTAAAGTGGCTCTCCTAGAATATGAGTTGTGCAGCCGAATTCTGGACAGATTGGAGGGGAGGGGCCTTAGCCAACTGAACCAATCAGGGCCTTTGGCCTCTCCCTGTGTAGGCTGGCTCAGGGGGGGTAGCCATGCCATATGGGTGTTCTGTGTGGCAGGAGGGATTCGGCATCCCGCCTGCCATTTTTATTTTGGGGGGGGGGGGGGGGGGTTGGAGGAATAGATGGTGGCTGGGAGGTGCCTGGTGTGGTGGTAGTGGGGGGTCTTTTTTTAATGGCACAGTTTGTGCGTGTGTAGCACACACACACATCTGTGCCATTAAAAAAAGAAGAAGCCCTAACAGCAGTGACATCAGGCTGCTTCCCCTGTCACTACTGTTAGGAATCTGCGCATGTGTCAATCACTCACTGAGTGATTGATCGGTTGCATTTGCATGCAAACTTGATAGCGCTTCGATTGCTGCTGGAGAATCGGCCAGAGAATCGGTCAATAGTGAATAGTCGCTACCTTTAGTGCATCTAGCCCTATGTTCCCCAGCATCTTTCCAAACAACACCCCCCCCCCCAAAAAAAAAGACTACAAGGTAGTCAAGTATGTAAAATTATAGATGCTTTATAATAAGATAATTGGTGCTACACTGAAAGCCTCATCTAATGTTGGCTGCAGCAGACAGAAAAAAGACATGAGCCTCACTCCTAGTACAAGACAATGTTTAACACTACAGTTAATAGCCCACATATGGTAGCTAATTCTATTAACAGAAGTCACTATTCCATTGATTTCAACATTTTCTTAATTGCCTATTCCACATAAGAGCGAATTCTTGTCTGCAGTGATCAGAATCAAAGAATAACAAGCCCTGTAGAACTGCAGCCATGCATGGAACCACAACTGGAAAAATTACTCTTGAACTCTGAGATGGTGAGTGGAGAAAATCCTTACATCAGCAATAATCAATTCAGTGTTTCTGAAACAAACACTAGGTGCTCGTTCAACTTAATTTAAAAAAAAAAAAAAAAAGCTTACTGAAGTTATCATTTTCAGTGGAAAGATCTCTTTTATTTTACCCTTCTTCCTTATAATCATATTCATAGAAACATGATGGCAGATAAAGGCCAAATAGGACATCCAGTCTGCTCATCTGCAGTAACCATTATCTCTTCCTCTCTCCAAGAGATCCCACATGCCTATCCCAGCCTTTCTTGAAAGGAAGTTTTTGGGACTGCTTGGATTGTTTTTTGGACTTTGTTTTTCTGTTTTGAATTATTTTTTATTGGACACTGTTTTGTTGGGGATTGAGAAATTCGGCAATGGTTACAATCTTCAGCTGAGCCCTCATTGAAGACTGCAAGATCTGATTAGGATTCCAGCCTTGAGATAAGTGTGGTTTTTCTATTATCTCTTATATGGAGGAAAAACATCTTTGGCTGATGTATTGGTAGGGCCGGGAGGCTGTGCGATGATGTGTCAGATGTAATCATTGCTGTTTTGATGGTTTATATCACTAACTGAGCACTTATCATTCATTTACATATAAGGTGTTGTTGTTTTTTTTGAGATTTATATCTTATAGTTCTTATTTTTTTATTGTTCAGTTTTTTTACAGGACCTAGAATATATTTATTGTTAGTATTTTTCCCATTTCTTTGATGATTTTTCTTGAAATCAGACACGGTCTTTGTCTCCACCACCTCTTCCAGGAGACTGTTCTGCACATCTACCACCCTTTCTGTAAAAAAGTATTTCCTTAGATTACTCCTGAGCTCTTTTTTTTTATTTTTTATTTATTATCAATTAATTACAAAGAATTAACTTTAAAAAGAAAATTAGAAAAAATACCATCAAAACCATCAATACCATTGGAACACAAAAAAATAAATTTTCCAACTTAATATATAGTCCACAACTGGGAGAACAAAAGTAAGTAAATAATCCCTTCCAGGAAAAAGGGGGTAGATACAAATATATTATAAAGAATAAAGCAGTTAATCTCGGCTAAATATTAACAGACATGAGTGATCCTGTACTTCCCAAGGAGCATCGAAAATCCCTTTCCCTTCTAGGAAAAAGCGCAGTTGTTCTGGGTCAAAGAAAATATACTTATTTTGTTGGTAATTTATGAGACATTTACAGGGAAACCTCAACTGAAAGGAGGCTCCTAAAGAAATAACTTTAGATCTATATTGAATAAATTCCTTCCTTCGGATCTGAGTCCATCGTGAGACATCAGGAAAGATATACATTTTTCCACCCAAATAGAAAATCTGCTTTAAATTAAAGTATAATTTCAAAATCATGTCCTTATCTTGAAGAAAAACGAAGGATACTATTAAAGTAGCACGATTCAGAATTTCAGTTTCAGATGATTCCAGTAGCTCGGAAATTCCTAACTGTGCTTGTTCTTCCTCTTCTTTCTTTTCCATTATAGTTCTTTTAAGGAAATAAAGTTTTTGTATAGGAGGGATGTTAGACTGGGATTTTCAATATGGAGATCAAACTTTTTTTAAAGAACTCTCTTGTTGTCATAAGTTTAGGTATAGGAAAATTCAGTAGCCTTAAATTCAGGCTCCTATATTGATTTTCAAGATTTTCGATTTTCCGTAGATAAAAAGTTTTATCTGTAACTTGTTGTTTATTAAAAGTCTTGACCTCCAACATAGTTTGTTCAATCTCCCCAATTTTCTGATTTTGCTGTTGAACCTGAGATTCCAATTGGTTAATTTTTAATGGGAGCCCAAGCGTTAGGGAAATAACGTTGCTACATACCAAATGAAGGTTTTCAATTGCTGTCCAAAGAGAGTCCAGGGTTACCACCAGTGGTCTGAGAAGCGGCTTAAGTTGGGTCATCTGAAACTGATTTTGTTCCAGCCGCTGAACTCCATCGCGGCTTGTGTCTCCTCCCAACTCACCACCACTCTCGTTCGGTGCTCCTCCCTCAATCGGCTTCAACGAAGTTGGAAATGTTAAAGGAATCGCCTCCAAACCTGCTAGCTGCAGCAAATTCTCCCTCCCTTCTATTCCCAGGGAGCCCTCTTTTCGGTAGTTCGACGCAGCCGCGTTTCCAGGCATAGGGGGAAGGTACGCCTATTCGAAAATACGTTGTCTAAGCTGAGCCTTTCCTGCGGCTCTGCACCAGATAAGCTCGTCACCGAGGGGACTGTAAATGAAGTCTGTCGCGGTGTGGATGTAACAGACAGAGGTAGAGGGTTGATCCTCTGCCTTCCCCTTCTTTTTGGCATTGAAAAAAAAAAAGTAAAGGAAACGTGGTAGGTAAGAAATTACACTCGCCGAATCAGGAGCTCACAAAAATGCGTCCTGCTCTGTCGCCATCTTAGTTTGTTCTCTCTACTCCTGAGCTCTTAACTTCATCCTTTGCCCTCTCATTCCAGAGCTTCCTTTCAAATGAAAGAGACTCGACTCATGCGCATGTACGCCTCATAGGTATTTAAATGTCTCTATCATATTTCCCCTGTCCTGCCTTTCCTCCAAAGTATACAGATTGAGATCTTTAAATCTGTCCCCATATGCCTTATGAAGAAGACCATGCACCATTTTAGTAGCCTTCCTATGGACCGTCTCCATCCTTTTTATATCTTTTTGAAGGTGCAGCCTCCAGAATTGTACAAAATATTCTAAATGAGGTCTCACCAGAGTCTTATAGAGGGGTTTCAATACCTCCTTTATCCTACTGGCCATACCTCTTCCTATGCACCGTAGCATTCTTCTAACTTTTGCTGTCACCTTTTCAACCTATTTGGCCACCTTAAGATCATCACATACAATCACACCCAAGTCCCACTCTTCTGTCGTACACTTAAGTTCTTCATATTCCTGTTTCTAAACTTAGTAAGGTTCCCTCTCAGCTCTGCAATAGTATCTTTTTTTTTAATGACACCACACCTAAATGAGAAGTACAAAGCGGTGTCTATTTAAAGCCCATTGTATTGTCTAGCAAAAAAGTGCGGGGACTCAAATACCAGGTCATTTTTCAGGAGTGGGGTGATCACTGAGTGACCCTCCCCAAAGTAGCCAAGCACCCTGCAACCAGCCACAAAATCCATGAAAAGGCAGCACTGAACGCCATATTGTATAAACGGCGCTGCAAGTTAGGTGGTGGTAGGCGCCCTACCACTACCTAACGTTATTGGCTTTCATCGGCATGGTAACTGACCGCGTCATTTAAAACCAATCAAAAACTCATTTAAAAAAAGTAGGCCCTGGGAGGCATCTACGGTGTAGGTACTGGAATCGTGTCTACAGCGAGATGCCTAACTCCACCTTAAGCCTAAGTAGGTGTGGTTAGGGGCATAGCGGGACTTAGGCATTGTTAGGCAAGATTCACTAAAGAACTTAGACGCCTGTAATGTAGGTCAGTAAAATGCTGGCTGGCACTGCAAGCATCTAAGTTTTTTCTAAGACATCATTAGCTGTGATTCTGTTAACGGTGCCTAAGAGTGATTGGCACACGGTCAGCATCCATTTTTGTAGACGCTGCCGATATGGGTGCCGTTTACAGAATCTGTCCCTGAGTATGCAGAACCTGAGCAAGAACATGGAAACACAGGCCATATTGGGTCCTCAAATAAAATTATGGCTTCTATTATCTTTGCTTCTAGTTGTTTCATCTGAGAGGGGGTGTTCTGTTTGATATGATTCTCACCTTGGATTTGCTTACAGCATGCTGGAAGAAATCAAAGTTTAGGGCATAGCTGAGATTCTAATGTTTAAAATTAATATTGCAAAGCAATGAGCGAATTAAAAAATGCATGGGATAGACACAGGGGATGACTAAATAGAAATAGTGAGGCATGGCTGTTGAGGCGTTATCTTGGGACAACAGTAGTGGGAACTGAGGCTGATGCCAGACAGACTTCTATGGTCTGTGTCCTGCGAATGGCAAAAGACAGGTGAAACTTCAACAACTCCAGCGTTTTAGATCATTTTATTGTCATACTGCGAGTGGGAGGTGCTGTGTAGCTCAGGGGGTAAGGAAGACATCTTGGCAGGTAAGCTGAATACTGTCAGCAGTACTTTGTTATAACCACATATCATCCTGTCATGTTTGGCTGCTTCAAAAAAGCGTGCAATAAAAATAGAGGGTCTCTAATTAGAAAACAAAGGATGTAAATTAAAGAACTAAGGCCGGTATTGGACAGACCTGCACGGTCTGTGTCCATATATGGTGATTCGGTGTAGGCTGGGGTGGGCATCAATGGGAATTCCACTAATATGGAACATGAGGATGTTACTGGCCAGACTTTACGGTAGATATCCTGCAAACAATTGGATGGTTGGATAGGCTGGAGTGAGCTTGGACGGCAACTTCAGCATTTGGAACCTAGGACAACACCAGACTTTATAGGCTATGGCCCAGAAGTATCAAAGAAGAGACACGTTAATCAAATCACGTATTTTTAAAATGAGTATCACTAATGGGCAGAATGGATGGACCGTTCAGGTCTTTATCTGCCGTGATTTACTATGGGGACCTTTTACCAAGGCATGTTAACCGATTTAGCACGTGCTAACTGATTTAACGCACGCTAAAGATTAGCGTACGTTAAATGCTAAGGTGCCCATTATGTTCTATGGGCGCCTTAGCATTTAGCGTAAGCTAAATCGGTTAACGCGTGCTAAATCAGTTAACACGCCTTAGTAAAGGAACCCTATGTTACTATATATAGTTGGCATGGTGGAAACCTGACAACCAACATTTAAACATGGGTGACTGGGGTCTGCACAGAGTGGTGGGCATAGCTCTGGCCAACTTGTTAGGCAGACTGGATGGACCATGCGTCTTTCTGTGCCATCATTTACTGTGGTTGTTTCCTCTGCTTTATCTTGCTGAACTACCTTAGCATACAAACTCATACGTGTGAATGGGTCTCAGATAACTGCTATTTGGTTAGAGTGTGTTTTGAACACCCATCTGGAGGCATCCTGTCAAACTGGGGAGGCAAGATTTTTAAATTAAGGTCAGAGACCACAGTTTTTAGATTTCCAGAAAATTTTTGAATGTAAAGGTATGGTGGCTGTGTTAGTCCACTTTCCAAGGTAATATAATGAAATAAAACAAAGGAAATAAGCTGATACCTTTTTTATTGGACTAACTCAATGCATTTTATTACATTACATTAGTGATTTCTATTCCGCCAATACCATGCGGTTCTAAGTGGATTACAAAAGAAGTTATCTGGCCATTCCAGAGGGATTGAAGAGTAGAGCGAGTTGCTTCAGAGAATTGGGATGAGTCTTGCGGTGTTAGTTTCTCTTCAAGGATGTCTTGAATAGGATGGTTTTTATTTCTTTTCTAAACGATTTGTAGTCTGGAGTCGTTGTCAGTAAATCGGAGAGTTGGTAGCCTAGTTTTGCTGCTTGTGTGGCTAGAAGGCCATCGTGCAGTTTTTTTCGTTTGACGCCTCTGATTGGGGGATGTGTGTACGGTTTGTGAGTTCTCCTGTGTCTGGTTGAGGTAGTTTGGATTAGGCAGTTGTTTAGGTAGGCTGGGCTATCTCCGTTTATAGTTTTAAATAGTAGATAGTAGAATTTGAATTGTATTCTTGATTGTATTGGGAGCCAGTGTGAATCGAGGTATGCCACTGTGATGTGGTCGTGTTCCCTCAGTGAATTAATAAGTCTTAGCGCTGTGTTTTGAACTGTTTTTAGTTGTTTTATTATGGTTGTGGGGCATGGGAGATAGAGTATGTTGCAGTAGTCTAGAAGACCTAGGACTAGGGACTGGACCAAGAGCTGGAATTGTGTTCTGTCGAAGAATTTTCGAACTTGCCTTAAGTTTCTCATGACCGCGAATGATTTTTGTATTGTTTTGTTGATTTGTGGTTGCATGGTACAACATCTGTCTATTGTCATTCCTAGAAGTTTTAGAGTGGGTTGTATGGGGTATGTGATTGAGTTTATTACTAGATTTGTTATAGTTGGGGTTTTATTATTTTCGATGGGAATGAATTTTGTCTTGTCTGGGTTCAGTTTCAGTTTGTGATTATTCATCCATGTTGCTACTGTTTCAAGTGTCCTGTGTAGTGTGTCTGTCATGGAGGATGTTGGTTGGTCAAAAGGAAGGAGAATGGTGATGTCGTCTACATAGCTATAGGAGGTTAGGCCTAATTTGTCCAGGCAGGTGCCGAGGGATGCAATGTAGAGATTGAAGAGAGTTGGGGGATAATGGAGATCCTTTAGAGCAGGGGTGTCCAACCTTTTGGCTTTACTGGGCTGCACTGGCCGAAAAAAATGTTTCTGGGGCCACACAAACGTGCAAACGCTGCAGTAAGACAGAGAAGGGAGCCGGCAAGACAGTAAACACCGAGAGGCAGCAGAGGAAAACACTGCATTGCCCTCGACTGGTGCCACACAAAATACTTCACGGGGCCGCATGCGGCCCTTGGTCTGCAGGTTGGACATCCCTGCTTTAGAGAGTACCTGTAGCTTTTCCCAGCCTATGATTTTGTTATTAGTAGCATTTTACACTTTGTAATTCATGTTATTGTAGATTTTAAATGTAGATGAAATAAATTTTGTTAGTTTTTAGGATATGAATTGAATTAAAGAAATCAATAAATTAATTATTTAATTAATTTTATGTTATGGTACTCTTGGTATAGTATGAAAAGTAGATAGGAGTCATGTTCAAATAATACAAAATTATTGGATCTATGGCCATTCATACTGTTTCAGCTCATCCCCCACCAAGATAGCCATCTAGGCATCAATTTCCTGACTAAATCCTTAATAGTATTCAATAATTTTTCTTCATTTGCTTTAATAGTTTCACTCAGAGAGTAACGTATTTGAAACCATCTGGCTTCCATTTAAATGGAAATATCTTGAAAAGATCATGAACACAACACATTGATTGGCATAAGCTCTGATTTTGTCCAATTTATCTTATATCCTGAGACATTTCCAAAAATATTTATAACTTCAAGTAATTTGGGAATGGACTTGGAAGGATTCATAAGATAAAGAAACACTTCATCAGCATATGCATTTAAATTATATACTCCAGAGTCATAGGAGATACCTTCAATCATAGGTTCCTGCTTGGTTGCCAATAACAACAGCTCAAGAGCTAGATCAAAGAGCAATGGTGACAGGGAGCACCCCTGTCTTGTCCCTTTATGCAATGTGAAACTAGGTGATAGACAGTCGTATACATATAATCTTGCACTTGGTAACATATAAAGCACTTTAACCATATTCTTGTTGAAATTCAAATCTCTTGCTCAGAAAATGGCAAAAAAACTCTAGGGAGTTACTTATTTTTGCCTCACCCTGTATACACGTATATTTTGTTTTTTTAAGAAGAGTTCAGTCCTCCACATTATCTGTTGCTTGTAGGTATACCAAATTATGCCATGCTTAGTTAGGGCTAGATTCACTATAGTCAGCGATCATTGCTAAAACTGTTTTCACAAGTTTAGCGACGATTGCTGCTAACTGATCTGATTCATTCAACGGCCCACCGCGTGTTTTTCCCCTCGATCGCCCATTTTCCAATCCGGCCATGCAAATTAGTAAAACCCCATGCAAAATAGACAAGTGATTGATTCACTTACATTGCTTGGCTATTTAGCATCCGGTTTTAATGATCCTAAAACCCAATTGCTGTAGACCTGTTGGTAACTGTGTTACCCAAAGCAACAAGAAAGTTGACCTTCACTCATCTACGCTACCGAGTACAACTCACTAGCGCAGATGCTATAGTTTTTATTATTTAATCCACAAGATTGCATATAGGACCTATAGGGACCCCTGAAGAAGACAATAGTGTCGAAACATGGACCGTGTTGGGTCCAATTGTTTCCAGTGGTTCAGGCCCTAGACATTTTTATGTGGATTATTTATTTATTTGTTCTAATAAAGTCTTCATCGTGGACATCTACTCTCCACAAGTGTTTTGTTTTTGGTGTTACCGGCAGGTCTGCCTGTTTTTTATTAAAAAAAAATTTTCAATGGCACAGATAATTTGCGTGTATTACATATGCAAAATATCTGCCCCATAAAAAAATGAAAAAAATCCCCCATTGCTGCCAACAGCCCTTCCCCAATGACCCCCAACAATCGCATCCCCCCCCCGACAAACATGGCAACCCACTCTAAAACAAATAGCAGGAGTGATGCCCACTCCCTCCTGCCAGGAAAGACCTCCCTCCTCCCCTCCTGAAGAAACAGGCAGGAGGGATGTCCACTCCCTCCTGTCAGGAAACACCCCCCAACAAAAAAACAGCAGGAGAGATGCTCACTCCCTCCTACCCGGAAAGACCTTCCCCGTCCTCTCCTCTCCCTGAAGAAAAAGGCAGGAGGGATGCCCACTTCCTCCTGCCACCGGAGACCCCCCTCCAGGCTCCTATGCCCCGTACCTTAAAGTTGGGAGCAGGAGATACTGAAAACACCTCCTGCTCCTCCTTCTTTTGCGATGACACTGGGCCTTAGACCCTGATTGGCTCAGACGCCTGGGGTTCCTCCCTTGTGAGGAGCATGAGGTGTCTGAGCCAATCAGGGACTTCCTTAGGAAGGAGCCTATGGAAGTCCTTGATTGAGGCCTGATTGGCCAATCAGAGACTTCCTTAAGCTCCTTTCTAAGGAAGTCCCTGATTGTCTCAGACGTCTCAGACCCCCTCCCAAGGGAGGAGCCTGAGGCATCTGAGTCAATCAGGGCCTTAGGCCCCTCCCTGTGCATCACATGATGCACCGGGGAGGGGCCTAAGGCCCAGTGTCGTTGCGAAAAGAGGAGAAGCAGGAGGTATTTTCAGTACCTTCTGCTCCCAACTTTAAGGTACAGGGCACGGGGGCCTGGAGGGAGATGGGGGCATCCCTCCTGCCTTTTTCTTTGGGGGCAGGAGGGTAGAGGGGAAGACTTTTCTGGCAGGAGGGAGTGGACTTCCCTTCTGCCATCTTTTTGGGATTCAGGGGGGATGGTGGCTCGGGGGTGCATGTTTATGTCACACAGAACATCTGTTCCATTTTTTTAAAAAAGCAAAAGCCCTGACAGCAATGACAGGAGGCTACTTCACCTGTAACTACTGGAAGTCATCTGATTGTGGCGGTATAGAAGAATAAAGTTATGCTATGTTAGGGCTCTGCGCATGTGTCAATTGCTCACTGAGCACTTCCGTGAAAATTATTTTCATGCTAACTTGATAGTGATTGAATTGCTGTTGGAAAATTGACCAGAGAATCGGCCAACAGCGATTGATTCGCTATCTTTAGTGAGTCTAGCCCATAAATAACAATTTGAAGCTTACCTTGGAGACCCAGCAGGAAATCTTTAACAGATCTTCCAAGTCTCCTGCATTCAGTGTGAGACTCCCAAATCTCCTGCTGGGGGGACTAAAAACTCCTGGTTAAAAGTCTTTCCTACCTTCAGTATCAGTAGATGCGTTAAGGTATCAACTCTTGCTGCCATAGGACCAGTTTCCTGATAAAGAGCCACAAAATCTAACAAATCTTATTGCAAGACTGCTCCTATGGTAGGAAGTGAAGATGGTTTATTAAGGTGTCTCTTGCTGCCAGAGGGAGAGGTGGCTTGTGTGTGCTGAACCATGGAATTGAGGTGCACCAGGGGGTAGAGCCAGGAGGCCGTGGGTGGGGTTAGGGGCAAGTCCTAAAATCTCCCTTGGCAGCTCTGTTTGAACCTGAAAGTACTCTTTTACTGGAATTCCCAAAGTGAAGATGAAGGTCTGCAGGGAGCCCTTACCTTCATCTCCTTTGTGTTTAACTGGCACACACTGTGATCATCTAAGCTCAGGTCATCGGCCAGTGCAGAAGAAGATTTGTCTGAGGTCAGGGAAAAGGCTTCCATTTCTGCCAGCTGAACCTGAAGAAGGAGAAGTTAAGCAATACTGAGTGTGAGAGACACTGGGGAGCTTGAGGTCACTAGAGACAGCCTAAAAGCTGTAATATTTTTCCTTTCTAATCCCTATCTTGAGAATTTTGTTAAGGGATATTGTGATATAGAACATCACCGATGAGAACTGGTTGCAAAAGGAAACCAGATAGCTAACTGCAATATGCCAACTTATTTTTGTATTTTTATTTTGAAAACAATGCACCTGGTATTATGGTATATAAGGTTAAGTGCTGGCACTGGTGCCTTACTTATTCCTATATTAAATAGTGCTATCCCTTTAACCGGGGCCAGTGAATGCATGTCTGACTGGTGACCATATTGACATTGGCGTCTCTCCATTTAAAGTTAGGCACGTGAGATCTCTTAGAGCAGGGCTGCCCAAGTCCGGTCCTCGAGATCTACTGACAGGCCAAGTTTTCAGGATATTCACAATGAACATGCATGAGAGAGATTTGCATACCAAGAAGACAGTGCAGGCAAATCTCTCTCATGCATATTCATTGCGGATATCCTGAAAACCTGGCCTGCCAGTAGATCTCGAGGACCGGACTTGGGCAGCCCTGTCTTAGAGAGAAGAGATAATGGTTATGGTGGATCAGCAGACTAGATGGACTATTTGGACTTTATCTGCCATCATGTTTCTTATTTAACAAGTCTACAATTTTAAATGCATAAGTTTTAGGAGTTGAATATTGCTGTTCAACATACTGTACAGTTGCGGGCTTTACCTCTGTCCCTGTCCAATGCAAGCCTCTTGTCTATGAATAAAATATGGCCATTTAGCAAGTTAGATGGTCTAATTTAATCTAAAATTAGACTGTCTAACTTACTAAATATAAGTGCTAAAAATGCACAAATTAGTAACTTATGTATTTGTAACTGGCAGGCAAACAAGCATTCCTTTCTAGATTTTAGACATTTCATTTTTTTTTTTTTCATCTACACAATTGTTTTTTTGGAGCACCATTCTAACCTCTGCTGAACAACAGATTCATCTAAGCTCTTCTGTGGCACTGTCCTTCCCACAAAGCATTGCACTCAGAGCATAGCTCGCTGCTGACATTCCCACTCTTTAGTCTTACTACCATACATTTGTAAATATTTTGTATTGTATTTATTTATTTCTTCTCTAGTGGGTTATTATTTTTACTATCAGCTGCCTGAATTTAAAGAGATCCTATGCTACTCTCAAACTAAAGTCTCCCAGGTTAGAGCATGTAATGATAACTTTCAGCTTCCTGGACTGTGCATTTTTCTGATCTATTCTTTTTTTCCCAGAAAACATCTTGATTCATCGTCCATATATCAGGAAGGCACTTCCTTGCTCTCATCCCCACACCCAACTGGCACAGTAGCCTCTCAGAACATCATTACAGCTTCTGTTGAGGAAGAAATTATAGGTTCAACTAAGCATTTATCTCAGAAGGTCAGTGCATTATGGGGATAATATTCCAAAGATCACTTAGGTACAAAGCCAGCAAGTAGTTTTGTGCCTGTAGACTGGTAAGTAATTTATAGACAAAACAACATACGTAGCGACGACAGTACCCCTTGATCCCTGATTCTATACAGATCACCCAAAGTTGGGCACCCAGATTTGGGTGCGCAGCCCAGATGCATACATAAACTAATTAGTCAGTTGGGTGCTAGCAACCAATTATTGATTTTAATTGGCACTAATTTGGATTTATGTGCCCACCTGCTCTTCTATAACACCGTGTGCCCCAAATATCTTGTGTGCAAATCAAAAGAGGACAAGGCCATGGGAGGTGGGGGCATTCTCATATATATTTAGGTGCACTGTTATAGAATACAGGGTTTATGCACCCAAATTGTGCGCCAGGATTTGCACTAGATTTTAGCACATATAAGTCCTTGCACCCAAAGATGGGAGCAGGAATCTGCTCTAAGCACTATGCTTCAAAGGGCGCTCAATCCGGAGAACCCTTTAAAGCAGTGTTCTTCAACCACCGGTCCGTGGACCGGTGCCGGTCCACAGAAATTTCCTGCCAGTCCACAGGGTTGGCATGTGCATCAGGCCCAAAACTGTGTTCTTCAACTGCTGGTCTACGGTGCGATCGATGCATTGTTAATAAGATTATATAGCACAGTTACTTACCGTAACAGGTGTTATCCAGGGACAGCAGGCAGATATTCTTAATGCATGGGTGACGTCACCGACGGAGCCCCGGTACGGACCTTTTTAACTAGAAAGTTCTAGTTGGCTGCACCACGCATGCGCGAGTGCCTTCCCGCCCGACGGAGGAGAGCGTGGTCCCCAGTTAAGATAAGCCAGCTAAGAAGCCAACCCGGGGAGGAGGGTGGGACGTAAGAATATCTGCCTGCTGTCCCTGGATAACACCTGTTACGGTAAGTAACTGTGCTTTATCCCAGGACAAGCAGGCAGCATATTCTTAACGCATGGGTGACCTCCAAGCTAACAGAGAGGGAGGAGGGATGATTGGCCATTAGGAAAATAAATTTTGTAACACAGATTGGCCGAAGTGTCCATCCCGTCTGGAGAAGGCATCCAGACAGTAGTGAGTAGTGAACGTGTGAACTGAGGACCAAGTGGCAGCCTTGCAGATTTCCTCGATGGGCGTGGAACGGAGGAAAGCCACAGAAGCAGCCATAGCTCTGACCCTGTGGGCCGTGACAGCACCTTCCAGTGAGAGACCGGCCCGAGCATAACAGAACGCGATACAGGCAGCAAGCCAGTTGGAAAGCGTCCGTTTAGAGACAGGACGACCTAGACGGTTAGGATCGAAGGTCAGAAAGAGCTGAGGGGACGAGCGGTGAGCCCTGGTACGGTCAAGGTAGTATGCAAGGGCACGCTTACAATCCAGCATGTGCAACGCCTATTCCCCAGGATGAGAAAGGGGTTTAGGGAAAAAGACAGGCAACACAATGGACTGGTTGAGGTGAAAAGCCGAGACCACCTTGGGAAGGAATTTAGGATGGGTACGCAGAACCACCTTGTCATGGTGAAAAACAGTGAACGGTGGATCGGCGACCAGTGCATGCATCTCACTAACCCTCCTGGCAGAGGTGATGACAATGAGGAAAAGCACCTTCCAGGTTAGAAGTTTGAGCGAAGTTGTGGCAAGAGGCTCAAAAGGGGGTTTCATGAGGGCTGATAAAACCACATTCAGGTCCCAGACGACAGGAGGAGACTTCAGAGGCGGTTTGACATTGAAGAGGCCTCTCATGAACCGGGAAACCAGTGGATGAGCCGTGAGAGGTTTTCCGAGGATAGGCTCATGAAACGCAGTGATGGCACTGAGGTGGACTCTGATTGAGGTAGACTTGAGGCCAGCATCGGACAGAGAGAGCAAATAGTCCAGTATAGTTTCCACCGCTAATGAGGTGGGATCGTGATGATGCAGTAGACACCAAGAGGAGAACCTGGTCCACTTCTGATGGTAACATTGGAGGGTGGCCGGTTTCCTGGAGGCATCCAAAATGCGACAGACAGGCTGAGACAGATTGTCTGGAGAGGTCAGCCCGAGAGAAACCAAGCTGTCAGGTGGAGCGAAGACAGATTGGGATGCAGTAGAGACTGACGTTGCTGCGTAAGTAGAGTAGGAAACACAGGAAGAGGAATGGGCTCCCTGGAGCTGAGCTGAAGCAGGAGGGAGAACCAGTGTTGGCGAGGCCACCGAGGAGCGATGAGAATCATGGTGGCCCTGTCCCTGCGGAGTTTGGATAACGTCCGCAACATCAGAGGTAGTGGAGGAAAGGCATAGAGGAACCGATCCGTCCAGTCGAGCAGGAATGCATCTGGGGTCAGACGATGAGGAGAGAAGAGTCTGGAACAGAACTGGGGCAGCTGATGGTTGTGAGGTGCTGCAAAGAGGTCCACCTGCGGAGTGCCCCAGCGAGCAAAGATGGAGTGGAGTGTTGAAGGGTCCAGAGTCCACTCGTGAGGTTGAAGGATGCGGCTGAAATTGTCGGCCAGGGAGTTCTGTTCGCCCTGGATATAGACAGCCTTGAGGAAGAGATTGCGGGCCGTGGCCCAGGTCCAGATGCGGAGAGCCTCCTGACAAAGGAGGCGAGATCCGGTGCCGCCTTGCTTGTTTATGTAGTACATGGCGACTTGATTGTCTGTGCACAGGAGAAGAACCTGAGGGCAGAGAAGGTGCTGGAAGGCCTTGAGAGCATAGAACATGGCCCTGATTCCAGGAAGTTGATGTGATGCTGACGCTCCTGATGGGTCCAGAGTCCCTGGGTGCGAAGATCTCCCAGGTGAGCTCCCCATGCATAGGGGGAGGCATCTGTGGTTATGATCATGGAGTGAGGGGGTAGATGAAAGAGTAGACCCCTGGAAAGATTTGAGGAGTTCAACCACCATTGAAGAGATTGCTGAAGAGACGATGTCACAGAGATGGGATGAGAAAGAAGATCCGTGGTCTGTGACCATTGGTTGGCAAGAGTCCATTGAGGTGTCCTGAGGTGGAGTCGCGCCAGAGGAAGCACATGGACCGTCGAGGCCATGTGGCCCAGGAGGACCATCATCTGTCGGGCAGGAATGGAGTGATGAAGGAGCACCTGACGACAGAGGTGGAGCAGGGTCCATTGACGGTCGGAGGGGAGAAACGCCCTCATTAGTGTGGTGTCGAGAACTGCTCCAATGAACTGAAGTCGCTGTGTGGGAAGCAGATGCGACTTGGGGTAGTTGATCTCGAACCCCAGGAGATGGAGGAGAGAGATGGTGTGATGAGTGGCTTGTAGCACAAGTGGAGACGTAGGTGCTTTCACCAACCAATCGTCCAAGTAGGGGAACACCTGGAGGTTGTGAGACCTGAGGAAGGCCGCCACAACAATAAGGCACTTGGTGAACACCCTGGGCGATGAAGCGAGGCCAAAAGGTAGCACTTTGTACTGATAGTGACGGTGCTGTATCTGAAACCGTAGGTAGCGACGTGAAGTCGGATTGATTGGGATGTGAGTGTAGGCCTCTTTGAGGTCCAGGGAACATAGCCAGTCATGTTGAGAGAGAAGAGGGTAAAGCGTGTCAAGGGAGAGCATTCTGAACTTCTCCTTGACCAGACACTTGTTGAGGTCCCTGAGATCAAGGATGGGACGAAGGTCTCCTGTCTTCTTGGGAACCAGGAAGTAGCGGGAGTAGAATCCCTGACCCCTTTGGGCCGGAGGCACCTCTTCGATGGCATTGAGAAGAAGGAGGGATTGGACCTCCCTCAGGAGGAGGGGGGTTTGGGAGGAGTGAGAAGCAGACTCTACGGGAGGATTGTCTGGTGGAAGAGTCTGAAAGTTGAGAGAGTAGCCGTGGTGAATGATGCTGAGGACCCATTGGTCTGATGTGATGACCTCCCAATGGCTGAGGAAGATTTGGAGGTGACCTCCGATAGGCTGAGGGAGAGGCAATGATGATGGGAGACTGGCTATGCCCTGGAGGAAAAAGTCAAAAGGGCTGAGATGGTTTTGACGGAGGGAGAGGCTTGGCAGGTTGGTGAGACTGTGAGCGAGCCTGAGATTGATGCTGTTGAGAGGTCGGCGAGGCTGCTGTTGAGGCGGGTTGAGAGGTCTGGCCGAGAACCTGCGCTGGTAGGAAGACTGCTGTCTGTAGGTGCGAGCAGGTGGAGTCTTCTTTTTAGGTTTAATCAGAGTGTCCCACCTGGTCTCATGTGCTGAGAGTTTCTGGGTTGTTGAGTCCAGGGACTCTCCGAAGCGTTCATCACCCAGACAAGGTGCGTTAGCCATTCGGTCCTGGTGGTTAATGTCCAGGTCAGAGACTCTCAGCCATGCCAAACGTCGCATGGACACCGCCATGGCAGATGCACGAGAGGTCAGCTCAAATGAGTCGTAGATGGAGAAAACCATGAATTTCCTGAGTTGGAGGAGGCTGGAAATATGTTGCTGGAAAAGAGGGACCTTACGTTCAGGAAGGTATTTCTGTAAGGAGGAGAGCTGTTGCACCAGGTGCTTCATGTAGAAGGAGAAGTGGAAGGTGTAGTTGTTGGCTCTATTGGCTAACATGGCATTTTGGAAAAGGCGCTTACCAAATTTATCCATGGTTTTTCCCTCTCTGCCAGGAGGGGTGGAGGCATATACACTGGAACCCTGAGATTTTTTCAAAGTAGATTCCACCAGGAGGGACTCGTGGGGCAATTGAGGCTTATCAAATCCTGGGATTGGAATAACCCGGTACAAGCTATTCAATTTACGAGGGGCTCCAGGAACCGTGAGGGGAGCTTCCCAGTTTTTATAGAAAGTTTCCCGTAAGATGTCGTGGACGGGCAACTTCAGAAATTCTTTGGGAGGTTGCTCAAAGTCTAGGGCATCGAGGAAAGCCTGAGACTTTTTAGAGTCGGACTCTAAGGGAATGGAAAGAGCTGCTGACATCTCCCTAAGGAATTTGGAGAAAGAGGATTGATCTGGTTTGGAGACGGTGTCGGTCATGGAGGGTTCTTCGTCGGTTGACGAAGCGTCCTCCTCGGTACCGTGAGGGGAGTCTTCCCACAAATCTGGGTCCCTAATGTCGGGGTGCGTACGTTTGGACATCGGTGTGGAGGGCTCGGCATGGCGGGTCTTTGAAGGAGATTTGCCTGAGCGCACCGAGGCTGTACCGGGTGAGGAAGACCGATGTCGTTCCTGGGACCAGACAGGGTCGGCAGCATCATGGGTATGTACTGCAGGTTTTCTGCCAAGAGCACCGGCATGGAAGTATTAATCGGTACCGAGGGGGTCGACACCGATGGGACAGTGTGAGGCTCGGACCGGTCCCGTACCGGAAGGTGCGGTGCCAGCAACGCCGGCAACAGTTGTTGGAGCTGTTGTTGCAGCTGCTCCTGTAACTGTGTTTGGAGTATGGCCGCGATGCGGTCGTCCAGGGGAGGCACCGGTACCGCTTTTTTCTTCTTCGGTACCATAGGTGCCGCTCTACGCTCCGGCGATGAGGAGGCCGATGATGAGGCACTCACCGAGATCGGAGCGGAGCGTTTGCGGGGCCGGTGCGGTGCCAGGAGGGCCGGTGTCGCAACCGTGGCAGGAGGGCGCTCAAGGGAAGTGGGAGGCTTCTTAGCCGGCTTACCTGGGCCCAACGACCCCGAGGAAGGGTCCGGTTGTGTCGATGTCGTCGGTGCCGACTTTTGTGGTGCCGTCGACGTCGCAGCCGGTTCCATGGTAGATCCGGTACCAAACAAAATATTTTGTTGGATCTGCCGATTTTTTAAAGTACGCTTTTTAAGCGTAGCACAGCGGGTGCAGGTGTCAGCCCGATGCTCTGGACCCAAGCACTGGAGGCACCAATTGTGTGGGTCAGTGAGGGAGATCGGGCGTGCACACCGCTGGCACTTCTTAAAACCCGGTTGAGGGGGCATGAATGGAAACACAGCCTCCGCAAAATCGAACCCGGAGGCCTGTATGGTGGCAACAGGCCCCGCCGGGGCCGGCCTGAAAAAATAAAGAAAACTCGAAGAGTTTTTTTTTTTTTTTTAAACAAAAATAAAGGGAATCCAATAAGAAAAAAGGAAAAAAAGTGAAGAAATACGCGAGCGGGAAGGCAAAAATTAGTTTTTCAACGGCTGTTGAAAACACATGCGTCTTCTTCGCTCCGCGGAAACGAAAAAACTGGGGACCACGCTCTCCTCCGTCGGGCGGGAAGGCACTCGCGCATGCGTGGTGCGGCCAACTAGAACTTTCTAGTTAAAAAGGTCCGTACCGGGGCTCCGTCGGTGACGTCACCCATGCGTTAAGAATATGCTGCCTGCTTGTCCTGGGATAATATGTGTATATATGAAAAATGAATGGAAAAAATAGTGTTACAATTAGGATTATGGGGGCAGGATCTGGGGTGGAGACTGGGTAGAGATGGGCAGGGTCTGGCCCACAACTTAGCCCAGTGTTCTTCAACTGCCAGTCTGCGGACTGATGCTGGTCCACAAAATAATTCTTTTATTTCTGCCAGTCCTTAGGTGTAAAAAGGTTGAAGAACACTGCTTTAAATTACAGCACTTAACACAGATTTTTCCTGGTGCCTAAATCTGAGCACCCAAATATATATTCAGGAATAATTAATTGCCCCTAGTGCACCAAACTGCAAACAGATATGAACTAATGTGCACACGGGTGATTATAACACAGACTTTCTAACACTTCTCAGTGCTCAGAGAACCGTTTTTAGCTTATGAGACCGCTGGGTAAGCAAAATTTTTTTTAGCCCGCTACTGATACGGCTCATTTCTCAGTCATTGCACTGGTCCCTGTAGTATCTATAAGTATAATACTTTCTTACCTGATATTTTAAAAAGATCCAAAAAAGTGAGAGAGTATTATACTTATAGATACTACAGAGACCAGTGCAATGACTGAGAATTGAGCCGTATCAGTAGCAGGCTAAAAAAAATTTTGCTTACTCAGCGGTCTCATAAGCTAAAAATGGTTCTCTGAGCACTGAGAAGTGTTAGAAAGTCTGTGTTATAATCACCCGTGTGCATATTAGTTCATGCCTAAATCTGAGCACCATTTATAGACTTTATCCCTGAGTTTGCATCTTCTCTTTCTGGCAGCAGAGGAAGGATTGTACACACAGACTAGAATATACCTTTCTAAGTATGTACTTTACTCCCCCACTTGAATCATCATGCAAAAAGTTTTCCTGTTGTGGATCTCATATGTATATTGCTAGGGAAAGCAATTGTTAGGTAGGCCAATTTAAATGGGTAAATCACTGTTTATACAGGTAAATGGACATAAAAAGAATCTCTTCTAATATTGCTGGATGCTCCACTGGATACTCCAATGGAAAAGTGTGATCCCTGCTACGGTCACAGTGCTAGCAAATGCAAAGCAAACTAGATACTGCATCATTTTCAAACCAGAATCTCTCATGATAGAGCATACCTTATTAATCACTATGCCACTGGGCTGTGTGTGTGTTTTTTTATCCTTTTTTTCAGAAGATTTCCTCACTTATTTTCCAAGCTTAAGTAAGACTTAATGACAGCCCCACACTTTCCCCACAGCTAAAACCGGTTGTAATTTTTGTCATCTATCGTTATTTGGTTATGTCACAGTAACCGTACTAACGATGGCCGTGCCTTTGGAGAAGGGCAGTAGGTTCACCTTAAAAAGGCTCAATTCATGATCTTAGCATTTTTTGATCCAGCTCTGCCACTTGTGCAAATACGATGCCAAAGGGGCTCTCCCAGATTCTGCACAACATGCCTCATATGGGATGACACCTGTTCACCAGGAGTTTCCAATGCACCACAGTTTGGTTGTCCTTTTCCCAGGTCCTCCCAAAACCATTTTTAACCAAAAATCAGAGTGTTTGGCTATTTTTAAAATTGGGATTTCAAATCTTAGAATGCTTTGGAATAAAATTAAGACCTCCCCCCCCAGCAGTGTTTTGTATCCTAGCACTCAGAAGACCCATTCAGCTCCAACTGATTCTTATTTCTCAATATGTTTTAAGGTGATCAGAGGAAGACCAATCCATATTCCTAAGGTATATATCTTTCTTTCTATTCATTTGATTCGTAGAAAGGCTGTCTGATCCAGGATTTTCCTTACATTACTACAGGATAATGGTGTCCTTAACCATTGTCCCTGAGCCTTCTAATCACCTTTTCCTTTACCTTTTAGCCTATGGTATTGCAAACTTCCAAATGAATTTGCTCCTTTTAAATATAATCAGTTTGGTACATCCCTTTAATGATATTAAATCTTATCTCCTCTTACATGATTTTGAATATATTTTCTTTTCTCCATTCATAATCTTGATTCCCCTTTCTTCACCCCATCCCTCATCTTCTCATAACCACAGAAGAAATATTACCTCCTGTTGGTCATGGTTACATTTCTCACACAGAGGTGGCGATGAATAGTGATGGAAGACGGAGCCTGATAAGTTATCAATAATCATTAATTCCCCTTCAAACGAGTCCTTAATTATCAATGACACACTGTCCAGCCACAGGTTCTCCTAGAGGGATGGAAAGTTTTGGAAGCAGAAATCGTAAATGGGGAAGAGAGGGAAAGAAAACAAAAAGGTAATGTCTGGTACACATTGCAAGTTGAGGAGGCTTCTGTTTCCTCAAAAGAAATATGTCATTCTTAAAAAAACGGTGAAGGAAATCACATAATAAAGACAGGCTCTCTCTGGAATCCGAAAGAAAACCAGAACTATAACAACAGATGTTGTATTTGGGTGTCACTTCCCATTGCAATCTGTATCATCATTTATAATTGTGAAATATATATGGTTGAGTAGAATTCAGCGACTTTCACTGCAGATGCTTAATTTAAATTTAGATTCCATCCCCTGCCCAAACTAATGAAAATGAACTTCTTCAGTTCATAATTTAGTTTTCTCGCAAAAGGACTGAGAATGCCTACCTGTGCAGGGGAATAACACTTTCGAGTAATATGGCTCTCACCAGCCGATCTCCCTCCTTTGGTGCCTATCTCTAAGCCAGAGCCTGGTGACCCTGAGCCTTGGGAACAGAACCCATGAGCCAGTTCCATCTCAATCTCAGCATCCAACTCAGCATCTTCCTGGGCCTCCTTATTGCTGTCATCCAGATGCTTCATGAGCACAGCCACCACTACGTTGATAAGCACGAACTGTGCAGTCAAGACAAAACTGACAAAGTAGAGTGGAGAGATGAACTGCAGATTGCTAAGGCAGCTGCGGTCATCGTTAGTGCAGTCACGCAGAGTATCCTACGAAAAGAGGTAGAGGCCATATTTTGACTCCAATTTGACACTGTTAAGACAAAAGACTTCAGTATTCACATAAAGACAAATACCACACTCTACTTCATCAATTTTATGACTCTCCCTCTATATCACGTTGCCAGTTTTCTTCAACCATGTATTCTGTTGATGAATATATCTTCTCAATCAACACCTTGTTGTTCTAACTAACTCATGTGCCTCTTGCCTTCTGTATATCATTTCTGTCTCATCTCCCTTCAACAGCCTAGTCTACATTACCTTCATTATTCCATTCCAGTTGTCCCCAGTAGAAACCTGAAAAAGCGTCAGGAAAGCCATCCCAAAGTTTTCAAAGGTGGCATGACGGCTCATGCCCTCACATGGATTGTCATCATTGCACACTGAAAAAGCAGATATGGAACAGTTCCTGAAAATGAACAGCTACCACCACATAATCTCACTGCATTTTATCATTGTGAAACAAGAGTAATTTCAGCTTAACAATGCTTAAGAAGACAGAAATCTAATACTATGCTAATGCAAATTCATTGTTATTAAAAAATAGGTGCATATTTAAAGCAAATGACATACATGTAAATTATTCATATATAAAGTACCTCAAAAGATAAGTTCACCTATTTTTTGAGACCTCCGTGGTGTTGCTAAGTGCAGTATAGTTCAGATACACGCAGACTATGCACACCTCAAATCGTCATTGGTCTTCAAATTTAAAGTGCTCAAAAGTGCTATATAAATAAATAAATAGGATTCACAACAAAGAATGCTTATCTTAGTTGGTAAGGTTGTTTCAAGGAACTCCCCCTTTTTCTTTGCTGGTGCAATGTGTCCCGCTTTGCCAAGCTTGTACCAGCCTGTACCAGCAAACAAAAAGGGGGAGTTCCTTGAAACAGCCTTCGGGCGAAACATAGACCTATGTCGGAAAATGTTTCCTTTAGCCACACTCTGCATACCAACTAAGATAAGTATTCTTTGTTGGGAATCCTAAAAATCTTAAAAATATTTATATAAAAAAAGTATATAAAGTATTTATTTATTTATTTAAATAACACTAGCACTTTTGATCACTTTAAATTTGAAGACCAATGACGATTTGAGGTGTATATAGTCTGCGTGTATCTGAACTATACTGCACGTAGCAACACAACGGAGGTCTCAAAAAAATAGGTGAATTTATCTTTTGAAGTACTTTATACATGAATTAGTTGATATGTGGTTAACCTCAAAATAATCTGCTGAAAACTTTTATGCCTATATATTGCTGTGTATACATGTTAATTATGTATCTATCTATATCTTTATAGATAAATAGATAGATAGAAAGATCACAGATAGAAACATATTTTAAAGCAAAGGACGTATATGTGTAACATTGGAAGTTACATGGATAAAACTATGAATATTGGCTATATCTATCAAAACATAAATAAATGTGTTTGTGTATGTCAGTACGCAGAGTAGCATATACAACATTTGCATTGGCATAGCCCCAATAAAATGTGCTTAAATATTTCTGTATTTTTATTGTAGAATCCTTAAACATGTTTATGAGGTGAGGAGTTGTAGATTTGAGCATTTCTGAAGGAAAGAAAAAAGAGGGGACAGCAAGTCGCCAACTCATATCAAATGCCATTGCCTGCAAAGAGTCCTGTCGAAAGTGATGCTATGTCTTTGATCCCGCTTTCTTGGTCAGTCCATTTTTTTAAAATGATGTTTAATTTGACTACTAAATTTATATTAAATCATCCAACACCCAAATTTATATAATATGAACTACCAAAAAACTGACATGTAACAAAGTTGAAGTTTCTAGCTAATTTGCAACTAGTTTTCATTTGTAAATTATTGATAATATCAAAATAATTTAATTTGGATTTTGTACGATCCCTTGATAATGTATTTTAGTACATGTGTGTGAAGAATTGATATTTTACTTGAATTTGTAAATGAAGAACATTCAGCAAGTCAGATATCTTCTTTGTTAATCATGTGGAACAATTGCTTGGTTAAGCAGATTATAGATGCCAAATTAAATTAATTTAATTAAAATTGACTCTTAGAACATAATGTTAAAAGCAGCTTAGGCTTAATTCCAGTAAAAGATCGTCTTAATTTCAGAAGAGTTTGCACCTCCTTAACTGCCCCAACAAATGCATAAAGACAATAATAATAATAATAATTTTATTCTTATATACCGCCAGACCAGGATGGTTCTAGGCAGTTCACAACAAATGAAGCTGCAACATACAGCGATAACTACAATACAAATGGAAATACCTCAAATTATAAATATAAAAAACTCTAAGAGATTAAAACACGATGCTTTAAGATACAAACTTATCAAATAGTTAGTGAATATAACAAAAGAAATCATCTAACAGTCCATACTTGAGTAGGAAGGTAAAAGAGGAGCATATGTGTTTGCTATTGGGAGTATAAGCAGGACTCGTACAATAGGGGAGAGGGCGAGCCTAGAGTATAATAGAGAAAAGACTATTCACTAATCCAACCCCTCTTCTCCTTGTGCCCTTGCCCCCTCTCCTGCTTTCACAGTTCCACTTCCTACAGCAGGCTCTTGCTACTGTTGATGTGAAAGTGCATGCCTCTACAATCAAAAAGAGGCTGCACAAATTTAACTTGCATGGGAATTGTGCAAGGAGGAAACCTTTGATCTCTAAGAGAAACATCAAGGCCAGAGAGAATGTAGACAAACACCAGGACTTCTTTAATAGAGTTCTATGGACAGATGAGTCTAAAATTGGATTATTTGGACACCAGAAAAAAGGACATGTTTGGTGTATACCAAATACAGCATTCCGGAAAAAAAAACCAACTCATACCAACTTGTGAAACAAGGGGAAGGAAGTGTCATGGTTTAAGGATGCTATGCTGCAGCAGGACCTGGCCAGCTCACCATCATAGAATCCACCATGAATTCTACTGTGTATCAGAGGGTGCTTGAGGAACATGTGAGACCATCTGTAAGAAAATTAAAGCTGAAGCAGAACTGGACCCTGCAATACGACAATGACCTAAAACATACCAGTAAATTCACCAAGGACTGGATAAAATCTAAGAAACGGAGAGTCCTGGAGTAGCCGAGTCAAAGCCCTGATCTGAATCCCATTGAGATGTTGTGGGATGATTTGAAACGGGCTGTACATGAACGAAACCCCTCAAACAACTCACAGCTGAAAGAATTCTACATTGAGGAGTGGGCCAAACTTTCCTCAGACCGATGTCAGAGACTGGTAGATGGCTACAAGAAGTGCCTCACTGCAGTTATTTCAGCCAAAGAGGGTAACACTAGCTATTAAGGTGTAGGGTGTCCTAGTTTATTCCTCAGTTAGAATACACATTTTTGTGGATATCTTTTATTTCATGAGTCAATCAAGGAAAAGTTTTTGTTTTTTTGTTTATTTATTTTAAATTAAATACCAAGTATACATTTGTACAGAAAAGCATATTAGTCAGGATCCTACATTTTGTTAAAGTATAAAAATTATTACACTTCAACTAATCAAAGAACACAAGAAATATACATTTCCCAACCCTGTCCTGGAGGACCACCAGGCCAATCGGATTTTTAAGCTAGCCCTAATAAATATGCATGAGAGAGGTTTGCATATAATGGAAGTAACAGGCATGAAAACCCGATTGGCCTGGTGGTCCACCAGGACAGGGTTGGGAACCACTGTTTTAAATTAAATCAGCTCAAGTCTTCTATTAGGATCCAAGACTTCAATTAAGCAAGTCTTGGATCCTAATAGAGGACTTGAGCTGATTTAGTTTTGTTGTTTACCTGCAATTACAACACTTTCTTTTCCAGAGATAAATAAAAAAAAGATGTGACATCGATATGTGAACATTTCTTAAGAACTAAATATTTCATGGAGTGTCCTAATTTTTTCACATGACTGTATATGCAGATGATGTCATTGTTATGTTACCTATTCCTGTAATTGTGAAAGAGGTGGTTAATTGTATGAATGTAATAGACTCTTGGATGGTTCAATTTTAGTTGAAGTTAAATAAAGAAAGATAAAACTACTGCCTTGGAAACTGAACTTTCTCTCTACCTAGCCTCTCTTTTGGGGCAAAACCTTCTGAAAAGTATGTAAATTATTATTCTGTGACCTGTAAAATTCTGACCCCACTTTTGGGAGATACTTCCTGGACAAAGTTTATACTAACTTCTAGGAGACCTTTCGAGATATTCTCCACAGCCACTCCGTGCACTCAACCCTGGGCCCTTCCATCTCTAGGATCACATTACAAATATACCCCAACCCTACCACCCTTAACCTGTTGCCCAATCAAATCCAACCTGAAGAGAATGAAGATAAAATTACAAATGCAATTTCAATAGCACAAATGTTTTACCTCCTTAAACTTATAACAATCGTACCCATCAGCTTCATCTGGTTTACAGATGAAAAGATATTTACAGCAGCTCCATTGATTAACACACAAACTAATCGCTTGTTCGTGCCTTCAACAACTCTGAAGCGTGAGGTTAATGCAAATGCTTACTATGGACCCGCCCAACCTTCAGACAATCAGTCATGGTCTCAGTCACAATCTCAAAACTTGGCTTCACAGATCTGTTCTTCATCAATCCTGGGGTTAAGATCAACAATGCATACTACTGGGAAGTCCTCTTGATGTAGAAGCTGTTGCCAGCGATCTGTCGCATGTCAGGAGACTACTTTATCTTCCAACAGAACAGTGCCCCAGCACATAGGGCAAAGGACACTGTAGAACTGCTACATCAGAAGACCCCAGACTTCATTGGTCCAGGCCTCTGGCCTGTAAATTCACTAGACCTAAACCCAATTGACTACCGGATCTGTGGGCTAATACAGGAATGTGTCTACCAGACAGCGATATCTGATGTCGAAGACCGTAAACAGCGCCTCATCTCTGGGCTGAGCTGAAGCACAGTGTCATTGACAAGTCCATAGATCAGTGGTGGCCAAGCCTCAGAGTGTGCCTTCGTGCAATGGGAGTGCACTTCAAACATCTGCTTAATTGAAGCATTACTTTATGACTTTACATTTTTATGCCATAAAAATTTTGATGTGTTTTTATTCAGTTCACAATTCATTTTTACAAGGTAGTGTTGTGGTGCGGTGGGAAATATTTACAATATTTTACATCAACTTCATTCAGGACATGACACACTAAATTTCATAAGAATCTGCCAAGTTCTGTGGAAGATATGACAAAAAAAATCATTTTGGTGTGGGGTTTTTTCAGTTCACAGTGTATATGGCTGGCATAAGTGCTTATACCTAACCTATAATGAAAATCTCAGCACTTAATTATCCTGAATGGAGACTATTGCATAATTCAGTCCGTTCATGCAAGAAATTATCTTACAAGTCTGCCTAACTCCATTTTAAATTCTTTTGTTCAAAGTTTTATAGTTTTATAGATCCTCAGAGGGCCACCACGCACTCAAATGTGTTTCATAGTGCGGGGCTTTATGCACCCTTTCGTCACTGGACCTGTATTTTAAGTTGGGTGTAACATACGTTTTATTGTTGTGACTAAAGTATAGGTATACTAAAAGTACTTAGCTTTTTGGTTGACGCTAGTCGGGAGGGTAGAAACATAAGTATCCAACATGTTTCGCCCATCTGTCTCACAGGGCTTTATCAAGGCTCCCTCTCCCTAAAAAAGTTTATAAATAAATAAAGTCATATACAGGTTTCCTAAGTGTCTATACCTTAACCGTATAACCTATATTTATCATTCCTGTGTATATTTAAAACTAATAGTTCCTTACCGTTCAGTAACCACATTCACCAACCACTGCGTCACCGACGAAATGGCGGTCACGTACTTAGTCAGCTGTTATATACGCTAACACGACAACAACGTCCCATCATCTAAGGGACGTCATTGTGTGACGTAATTTTACCTACTGGCTTCTCTTTAGTGATTTTTACTAGTTTATTGTACTGGAAAATAACAATAATGAACCTCGGGATTAAACTCATATTAATGAAGCCCATTCTAATTCATTGTTTAATCCCTTAGGAGCCACCGTGTTCAAGCGATAGATCCACCTCTGCTCGGAAAAATTTAACCTACCCTCCCAGTCCCCCTCCAGTTCTTCTTCATTCATAGACTCGATCACTCTCCATTGCAGCTGTTTAATCTCATGGCCCTTATCAAGCCAGTGCTGTACTATAGGAGCCTGCAACGAACCGGTATTAATGCGAGATTTATGTTCGTTTAACCTTATATTAATCGCTCGCTTGGTCCGGCCCACATACACAAGATCACACGGGCATATTATGATGTAAACCACCCTAGTGGTCCTACAGTTCGTATTAGACCAGCTTTTACCACATACCCTGATTGGGGGTCGGTCCATTGCATCCCTTCTAATGTGAGATCACACCATTGACAATGATGACATTTACTATGCTCTGCTTGTTCTAGTGGCCGTGCTATTTTTCTCAGGGTCTGTCCAATAGTCTTACCCCTCCGATAAGAGAAGAGGGGCTGCTCAGTAAAGATCTCATGTAGGCTTAATATGTGCCAATGTTGCTTGATAAGGGACACCAGCACCCCTGATGCTTTGGAGAAAGGGAGGACACAAATCATTCTACCTTCCTCCAGGGTACTACGGGGTTTCTCCGCCAGTAATAACGCCCTGTGGGCATATCGTGCCCTCAGATAGGCTCGCTTAATGGATTTTTTGGGGTATCCTCTCTCCAAAAACCGTTGACCCAAGTCTTTTGCTACTCTTTTGAATTCTTCTAAGGAGGAACATACTCTCCGTACTCGCAAATACTGGCTGATAGGTAAGCTGAATTTCAGTTGGTAAGGGTGGTAGCTGTCAAAATGAAGCAGGGTGTTACGGGCCACCGGTTTCCTATACAAAGTTGTCTCCATCCTAAACTGATCCTTACTTATCAGTATGTCTAAAAATTCAATCTGTGTTTTACTAAAATGGGGAACAAACTATAGATTAGGATTAAGGGTGTTAATCCATGCACAAAATTCACCCAAACTCTCCTCGGTGCCTTCCCAAAGGAAAAAGATGTCATCTAAAAATCGTTTCCATAGGGGGATGTTTTGAAAGGGTTCCGATGGATATATTAACTCCTTCTCAAACTTCCCCATATAGAGTGTCGCGATGGAGGGTGCTAATGTCACCCCGATTGCCACCCCTTCTATCTGTTGAAAAAAGGTCCTTTGGTATTCAAAAAAACTATCAGTGAGAACCCACCGAGCTAACGTTAGCAAAACTACATCGCGACACTCTATATGG
Organism: Geotrypetes seraphini; assembly: GCF_902459505.1. Taxonomy (NCBI): domain Eukaryota; kingdom Metazoa; phylum Chordata; class Amphibia; order Gymnophiona; family Dermophiidae; genus Geotrypetes; species Geotrypetes seraphini. The sequence goes on along the minus strand of NC_047085.1, from coordinate 262,570,590 downwards.
GGAAGTTTGAGAAAGAGTTAATATATCCATCGGAACCCTTTCAAAACATCCCCCTATGGAAACGATTTTTAGATGACATCTTTTTCCTTTGGGAAGGCACCGAGGAGAGTTTGGGTGAATTTTGTACATGGATTAACACCCTTAATCCTAATCTACAGTTTGTTCCCCATTTTAGTAAAACACAGATTGAATTTTTAGATATACTGATAAGTAAGGATCAGTTTAGGATGGAGACAACTTTGTATAGGAAACCGGTGGCCCGTAACACCCTGCTTCATTTTGACAGCTACCACCCTTACCAACTGAAATTCAGCTTACCTATCAGCCAGTATTTGCGAGTACGGAGAGTATGTTCCTCCTTAGAAGAATTCAAAAGAGTAGCAAAAGACTTGGGTCAACGGTTTTTGGAGAGAGGAAACCCCAAAAAATCCATTAAGCGAGCCTATCTGAGGGCACGATATGCCCACAGGGCGTTATTACTGGCGGAGAAACCCCGTAGTACCCTGGAGGAAGGTAGAATGATTTGTGTCCTCCCTTTCTCCAAAGCATCAGGGGTGCTGGTGTCCCTTATCAAGCAACATTGGCACATATTAAGCCTACATGAGATCTTTACTGAGCAGCCCCTCTTCTCTTATCGGAGGGGTAAGACTATTGGACAGACCCTGAGAAAAATAGCACGGCCACTAGAACAAGCAGAGCATAGTAAATGTCATCATTGTCAATGGTGTGATCTCACATTAGAAGGGATGCAATGGACCGACCCCCAATCAGGGTATGTGGTAAAAGCTGGTCTAATACGAACTGTAGGACCACTAGGGTGGTTTACATCATAATATGCCCGTGTGATCTTGTGTATGTGGGCCGGACCAAGCGAGCGATTAATATAAGGTTAAACGAACATAAATCTCGCATTAATACCGGTTCGTTGCAGGCTCCTATAGTACAGCACTGGCTTGATAAGGGCCATGAGATTAAACAGCTGCAATGGAGAGTGATCGAGTCTATGAATGAAGAAGAACTGGAGGGGGACTGGGAGGGTAGGTTAAATTTTTCCGAGCAGAGGTGGATCTATCGCTTGAACACGGTGGCTCCTAAGGGATTAAACAATGAATTAGAATGGGCTTCATTAATATGAGTTTAATCCCGGGGTTCATTATTGTTATTTTCCAGTACAATAAACTAGTAAAAATCACTAAAGAGAAGCCAGTAGGTAAAATTACGTCACACAATGACGTCCCTTAGATGATGGGACGTTGTTGTCGTGTTAGCGTATATAACAGCTGACTAAGTACGTGACCGCCATTTCGTCGGTGACGCAGTGGTTGGTGAATGTGGTTACTGAACGGTAAGGAACTATTAGTTTTAAATATACACAGGAATGATAAATATAGGTTATACGGTTAAGGTATAGACACTTAGGAAACCTGTATATGACTTTATTTATTTATAAACTTTTTTAGGGAGAGGGAGCCTTGATAAAGCCCTGTGAGACAGATGGGCGAAACATGTTGGATACTTATGTTTCTACCCTCCCGACTAGCGTCAACCAAAAAGCTAAGTACTTTTAGTATACCTATACTTTAGTCACAACAATAAAACGTATGTTACACCCAACTTAAAATACAGGTCCAGTGACGAAAGGGTGCATAAAGCCCCGCACTATGAAACACATTTGAGTGCGTGGTGGCCCTCTGAGGATCTATAAAACTATAAAACTTTGAACAAAAGAATTTAAAATGGAGTTAGGCAGACTTGTAAGATAATTTCTTGCATATACCTAACCTATAGGCACAAATTTTTACTGTTAAGTTAGTATTATATAAAGGAAAGTAGACACCTGCTAGGGATATGCTGGTGCCTCTTTATTGATGACCAGTTATAAAATTTACTCTCACAATCCTTATCTCTCTTTCCAAATGTTCAAAGATACAGATGTAAAAGTAAACAAATCTTTCTCCATCTTTTTAAAATGATATAATGAAATGTGAAAAATGTTCAAAGGGGCTCAGACATGCTGTAGCCACTGTACACAAACATACACACACACACTGGTAAGAAAGAAGGAACTGTGGCATTAATAGCAAACTAAACTGATAAACGTCTGTTTAGTCATTAGCTTGCCAAAATTGACTTTGATTTTTCTCTCTTATCTTATTGAAAGAACAGCAGAGCATTATTGTTTTGTTACTTCCCTGCTATAACCCCATGGTTCAATTTCTGAAGTAAAACTAGACCTTCAATAAGCACTAATTAATGTTCTTAATCAACAAAGGCAACTCCATAAGAATTAGAAGCTGTTGGCAAATTTGATAAGTAGACTGGATATTCCAAAATGAAAGAAAACTGATTGGTATTTGCTGCAATTATTCTAAAGACCTGTTAAGACTGGGAAAAAAAGTCAAAGCCAAACACTGGTGACAATTGTGTGACCTTTGGAAATCAGCAAATTAGCCTCATACAAAATAAATACTTTTCCACAGTCTAGACTATTTGAATTAATGTGTTTATCTTTTTATAGCTTTATGCCTCAAATATGTTATTAACTTATTTTTAATTATAAGGATGGCATTCATTTCTCTTTCTGTCTCTGTCCAACTCTCCTGTGTCTCTTAGAACAGAGACATCTCTTTTATCTTCATTAAGGTTAATCTATTTAGATGTAGAAATAAAGGTCAGCAAAGTGCAAGCAATACACTATATTGGGACTAACAGTACATTTGCAACTGGCTTTAAAGAGTTATGCATTTTGTACTAACCTAATTAAGAGAGTGAGCTATGGCATTTGTAACTTGGCTTATGTGTGAATGTAGAGTTGGGGGTCCATGAAATCACTGGTTCATCACCCGTTTTCCAGCAGTGGCAGTGTCCTTGTCACATCGAAAGATTAGGTTCTTACCTTTGCTAATCTTCTTTCTATTCCTGGACTATTGGATTATTTTCCCATACTCACCAGAGTTTTGAGCCCCTCCCCTCTTACCTCAGGACTGCCCCCCAGGAAATCAGTTGGTGACAAAGCAGCCAGGAACATCTGTAGAGGACAAAGGCAAAAGAGAGGAGTAAGGGGACACTACCCGACAAGTAAATCAAATCTGCTCAGAATAAGAAACGTAGAATAATCATAAACAATTGAAACAGGTCAGCAAACATTGGGAACCGAACAACAAAAAAACAGTGCTATAAAGAGACACATTCTGCACGGATAGAAGTGGGCGCTGAACCGAGGGACCCCCCCAAGACAAAGTGCTGAACACATTCACATGGTACTCTTAGGAAGGCTGGTCAGGAAATGGAAATCCAGTTACCTGTATTTGCAAAGGCAGACAATCAGCAAATTAGCAAATCACAGGGCGGGTTCCAGGAACAGAGTGTAGATTTACAAGAAAGAAGATTAGCAAAGGTAAGAACTTAATCTTTCTTTCTTGTTCAATCCCACTGTATTCCTGGACTATTGGGACGTAACAGAGCTGTTCCATAGAAACAGGGTAGAACTGATGAGCCTGCTGCCAAAGTGGAGAACCAAAAGCAGAATGCTGCTTGGCCACCACATTGATCCTGTAAAACTTGTTGAAAGTATGTAAAGAGGACCAGGTAGCAGCCCTGCAAATCTACTTCAGTGAGATAGCCGAGAACTCAGCCCAAGAGGAAGAAATGCTTCTGGTAGAGAGAAAGCCTGCACCAAAAAAGGGAGACTGCTTACTAGCTGCTATGTAGGCCAAGGAGACAGCCGAATGTATCCATCTATAGATTGTGTCCTTAGAAGCTGGCCTGCCCTTGTGGGCACAAAAGATGGATGGAGAGACAAAACTCATATGTAAGCTCCAGGTACCAGGTACCATAACATGATCTTGTGCACATCCAGGGACTGCAACAGTCAATCATGTTCTCTGGAACCAGAAGAAGCAAAAGCAGGAAGTTGGACCTCCTGGTTTACGTGGAAAGCCAAAACCACTTTCAGAACAAAGAGAGGAACTGTGTGGAGCACCATGCTGAAATCCATAATACTTAGAAAGAGATCCCAACAGGAAAGAGCCTGAAGTTCAGAAACTCTGCGGGCAGAGGTGATGGCCACAAGAAAAACAGTTTTGAATGGAAGATCCATCACTGAAGCTTGCTCCAGAGGTTCATATGGTAGACAAATCAGAGACCAGAGAACCAACTGTAGATTCACAGTAAGGCAGTGAAGCCACAACGGTGGCAGAAACCTAAGAGCGCCCCCGTAGAAAACGGACAACATCTAGGTGAGTGGCCAGGGACCCTCTCAGGAGGGAATGCCCCAAACAAGAGTGACCCAGAGAGAAGACACAGCCAAGCCTTTAGCCAGGCCATCCTGAAGGAACTCCAAGATCTGGGGAACTGACTGAATAAGCAGATCTTCAAGTTTCTGAATGTACCTTGCTTGAGAACATCTCCAAGCCTTAGCTTAGGCAGCCACTGTGGACTTCTTCTTGATGCGGAGAAGAGTGGCAACAACGGCTGATGAACAGCCACAACTAACTAAGGCTGCGCACTCCACAGCCATGCCTCAAGACCAAAGTGGTCCAGAACCTGCAGTGCAATTTGTTTTTTATTTATTTGTGTACCACTTACATTCTATGTGGTTTTATATTCAGGTACTTTATTATGTTTCCCTATCTGTCCCGGCGGGCTCAAACTCTATCTAGTGTACCTGGGGCAATGAGGAGATTAAGAAACTTGCCCAGGGTCACACGGAACAGTGAGGGATTTGAACCTACAACCTCAGGGTGCTGAGGCTGTAGCTCTAACCAGTGCACCACACACTCCCCAATTGGGCCCTTTGTGGGAAGATGAGGCAGTCAATGTAGCTGAAGCCCCTGATCCCTCTGGAGCTAAACCAGATTAGCACACTACAGTTGTCTCGGCCAGTCAGATACGACGAGGATCATGGGCCAAGGAGGGAAGACATACAGAAGACTATTATGGGTCATGGAGGGAAGACATACAGAAGACCTTCCTGTGGCCAGGGCTGAACCAGAGCATCCAAGCCTCCGCTGCCTGCCTCGCAATGTCAACTGAAGAGCTAAGCTACTTTCTTGTTGGCCGCCAATGCCCTGATGTTGAATGTGGGTTGACCCCACATTTCACTATGAAGTGGAATGCTCTCTGGGCAGGGACCACTTTTCAAGGTGTAGAATCTAGCAACTGAGATAATCTACCTGGACATTGACCACTCTGGCCACGATCAGCTGAAAGTGCCATGAGGCATCTCTTAGCCCACCAGAAGAGAAGCTGGGACTACACACTCAGGGAGGTGCTCCTGGTATCTCCCTGGCGACTGATGGAAGCCATCACCATGACGTTGTCTGAGAAGACATGGATGGCCCGATGCCAGAAATGACCCTCAAAGTAGAGGGGAGCCAGTTGAAACACACAAAGCTCCAGACTATTAATCGATCACTTCCTCTCGGAGAGAGCCCACCGGCCTTGAACAGGAACACCCATGCAGACAGCACCCCAGCCACTGAGACTGGCATCCATAATTAGGAGAATCCACTTGGAAATCCAGAAGAAGAAAAACCTGGGACAGAGAGAGGGTGTAAGTCATAAGGTAAACTGCATTGAGTCACATCATCCACAGTATCAGGGCATGCACAGTATTCCATTGCAGACTCCTGCATGAAATCAGGGCATCCTTCAGTGGGCGTAAATGGGCCCTAGCCCAAGGAACCACATCGATTGTCTCCACCATGGTCCCCAGAACCTGGAGTTACTGCCAGGCCATCAGAACCGGAGTAGCCAGGAAATCCTTGACCACCTGGCACACCTGCTCCTGATGTGACATGGGCAGGAACACTTATTCAGACGCATGTGGAAGTGAACCCCCAGGTATTCCAAGTCCTGCATCAGCTCAAGGTGATGCTTCCTAAAGCTGAAGCAACTGAATGACCCAATGAACTACCTGATACCTCTGAGATTCCGATAGGGCCGTAAATAGCCAGTCAACCCAGTATGGGTGAACCAGAACTCCCAGGATGTGCAGATGGGCTGTCACCACCACCATCACCATCACCCAGGAGAAGGTCCTGGGTGCCATTGCCAACCCAAAGGGCAGGGCCGCAAACTGACAATGCTGCTGCAGAACATGGAACCTCAGGTACTTCCTGTAGACCGGAAAGAGGGGAACATGGAGATATACCTCCGTCAAATCCAGGGAGGCCAGAAAAATCCCTGAAGCCACCGAGGCAATCACTGAACATAATGGTTCAATTCTGAAGCGAGACACTCTCAGTGCTACATTGACTGCATGGAGGTCCAGGATCGGCTTCCAATCTTCAGAGCCTTACTTTGGAACAAAGAAGTATATCGAATATCTTCCAGAGCCTGAGACTTGCTCCGGAATGGGCTCTAGGGCCGCAAGGTCCAGCAACCTGTGAACTGTGGCCTCCACCCAAGCCTCTTCTTCTGGCCATCCCACTGGAGAAACCAGGAAAGAGTCTGCTCAGAGATAATGAAAGAGCAGCTTGTAGCCATCCTTGAGAACTTCCAAGACCCCATGGTCCAAGGTGATGGTCTGCCATTCTGCCAGGAAAGCCAAGAGCTGCCCCCAACCCATCTGCAGGAGGGTGGCCTCAGACCTGGCATCATAATCACTTCTTAGCGGGTGTCCTAGAATGGCTGCCTGTAAGAGGTTGATGATAGGAGCCTCCAAACTCAGCCTAGCAGCTAGAGCAGTGTGCTGCCCAGAAAAGGCTCCAAATTACTGATGAAAACTCCCGAAGGGACAAAAAGTAGGGTGCTCTGAACCACTGGAGGGCTAGAGCCAATGAACAGGAAAAAGACTAGGGCCTGCAGTCCTGCATGCTGGCTATAAGATCATCCAGACCTATGCCAAAGAAAAGTTGCCCCTGAAAGAGCAACCTGCTCAAAGTTGTCTTTGAGGATGAGTCGCTGAATCACTGCCAGATCCACAGCATCCTTCACTGAAATAAAATAGGTCAAAAGCTTGCAAAAGACCTTCAGCATGTCATACAGGGCATTTTAAAGGCAACTTTAAGTACATGAGCCAGCCAGGAGTGGAACCTAGAATCTTCTGAGCCATAGTCAGATGTGCTATCCAGTGCACCACTGGTCCACTGTTGGCAAGCCCGAGCCACAAAGGACGAGGCTGTTGCCACTTTAAGTCTGGTAGCTGCCGAGACAAAAAGGCTCTCGAGGATGAAATGAACTCTATGGTCCCGAAAATTCTTTGGGACCCCACCCCCGTCATTTGGGAGAAAAGTGCATTTAGTGACCTGTGCCACCAAGAAATCCACCTTTGAGGATGCAAATCACTGGAGAAAAGCAGCTGCAATTGGACAGAGCCAAGACATGGCCTTGGTGCATTTTAAAGAGCCTTCTGTAGTCTCCCAAATGTCCATGAAAATCTTAACAAGATCAGGATGACCAGGAAAGGAAGCATACTCCTGCTGATCTTCTGACTGCCCCCCCCCAGCCCGACACCCACAGCTGGGGAACCTCCGCCACTCTCGGACACAATGCAGACACACCTGGCAGAGGAAACACAGGCAGCCCCAATTCTGGGAAAACTCCATGGAGCCACACACTTCACCCGACCCACTGGTGGACAAAGCTGGGGTGAGCAAGCTCCCAAATGAGCACCGATCTGAAGTGCAGGCTGTTCAGAGGGTGGACTGCCCAGCAGCCAACCCCGTGGAAGCAGACTTAGCATAAAGTCTACGATCTTCCGCAGTCAGAGCCGTCCCCACAGGGAACCTCTGCAGCCTGAGAAACAAGAAAAACAAATGAAAAGACTGAATATAAAGAAAATAAACACGAGCAGAAAGACAAGCTCCTATAGTTTGGCTTGTAGGAAAGAAACTAATTTCCTGGGGGCAATCCTGAGGTAAGAGGGAAGGGGCTCAAGACTCTGTGTAATGAGGCTTCCTATAAGCTCTGAAGAGTATGGGAAAATAACCCAGTAGTCCAGGAATAGAGTGGGATTGTGCAAGAATTGGCAATTGTCTGCATGATCAATGGTGGGGTTAGCCAGGTCATACAGTGAGTAGGAGAAAAGCTGCCTCAGATGTCACCAGCCATTAGGCCTCATGATGTTACTGGGCTACAGTGCAAAATACCTAAAATATCACTCTTCTCTTTTCCCTGTCTCAACAAGACCACTGAGAGGGGCCAAGGAACTGCCCAATTGCCTGTCCGTCAGTTAATGGGAAGAACCGTCAGCCAATTTGAATCTCTGGGAAGGAGGGCCAAGCTGGGTGGTGGGAAAGCTTATGCGACACAGCCTAGATGTTGACCTGCTTTCTTTGTACCTCTTATGCCATCAACACGCAGCTCCTGATTGGATAAGGCACGACTTAGTGCAGGAAAAGGCGGTCAGAGCATACTGCAAGTGACTTCCTGCACTCGCGGTGCTCCAGCTGCCCTCTCCCGCTGCCCTCTTCAGGCTCCCCCATGAAAAACCGTATTCGCGTTTTTTTGAGATTCGCAGGGGTTCCATTCATCGGGGGAGTACTGTATTCTAGTCCTGTCATGCACATAGTGAATCTGCTAAGATTGATGGACGGTAAGGGGTTCCAATGCTTTATCAAATAAAAGTGTCAGCGAACAGCCTTGCCTGGTACTTCTCTCAGAGATCATACCACTGACCTAAATTTGAGTTTTGGGAGCAACATATAACAAGTGTACCATATTCATAAAATGGCACCAAAATCTAACCATTGCATAGTTGTAAAGAGAAATGACAATTCAATCCATTTGAAGGCCTTCTAAGTGTTTAGTAGGAGTATCACCAATAGGTCTGTGTTCAAACATTAGACGAGTATGACACAATTGTCCTACATTATCTGAAGGCCTCTGACTAGATATGAATCCAGATTGATCTGGACGTATAATAGTAGCATTGACTTTTCTAAAGCTTTATACCTGTATTTTTTTATTTGCAATAGCTTACACAATTCCATAAGAAATTAGGGGAAAATGAAAATCACCGTAACAATATAGAAAAAGGTAACAACAATTTAAGCAATCCATCAAGCCCTCATTAAGAGAGAAGTTGTTACATCACAGATATAGGAAAAAAAACAACAACAGAAAAAACAGCAAGGATATTTATCCTATTATTATAATACTAGTCTTTAAGTCTTTAACGGGTGCTAGAATAGATGTGTGTGTCTGTCTTTCTTTCTCTCTCTCCTTGGCTGTTTTCTGTCTGTCTGTCTTTCTTTCTGTCTCTCTCTCTCTCCTTGGCCGCTGTCTTTCTTTCTTTCTGTCTCTCTCTTTCCTTGGCTGTCCACCACCACCCCTTGCCTGCTCCCCCTTTCCAGCAGTAACCCTTCTCCCTTCCTTTTACCTCCCCCTGTCCAGCAGCACCTCTTCCCTACTCCCCCTGTCCTGTAGCAGCCCTTCTCCCTTCCTTTTACCTCCCCACTGTCCAGCAGCACCCCTTCCCTGTTCCCCCTGTCCAGCAGCAGCCCTTCTCCCTTCGTTTTATCTCCCCCCCTGTCCAGCAGCTCCCAAACATCTGTTCTTACCCTCCCTCCATCCCAATTTCCTGGTCTCTTCTGGCCCACCGGCACAAACCGCTGCCGCCATTACTGCTCTTCATTCGCCTCTTCAACGCAGGCTGCATTGAAGAGGCAAATGAAGAGCAGCAGTGGGGGCAACGGTTTGTTATCTGGCGGGCCAATTTTGAACACCCCACAGACCTTAGAGTAAGTGAGGGAGGGAGGGGGGAGTCACCGGCATGTTCTCTGCCTCCTTGCATCCGTGGTCACCATTTAAAACTCTTTTTCTATCTGTGGGGAGAAACCCAATAGTCCCCACTAAAGTATACACAATTTGCTTTTAATCAGCATGAGACACTTTCAACGCCACAGAGGTTCTTTTTTTCAGCGTTTTACCATCCAAATCAGATAAGTGTTTTTCATTATCAATACAGTGAATATGGGTGGTAACAGGGGACAGTGAAAACCATGATGGTCCCCCGTTGAACCTTTGTTGGTGTGATCACTAATTTATGGGTTCAGGGTCTGAGTTTTCAAGATATTAAAAATAAGTATTTATTTTACCAAAATCTGTGATTGGTAGTATCAAGCACCATTTAAAACTCTGCATGTGCAGTAGGACTGCCACGGAGCTACGGATCATGGACACAGAGAACACAAAGTTTGAAGTGCACATGCGCACTTAGGGTTTTATTATAGTAGATGTGTAGCACAGAAGCTAAGTATTCTTAAAATACTGTTTATCCTCAATACCTTTAAGAAACTGTTCTAATTGTAGTGGATCCCAAAAAACATAATCCAATTCTGATAGGTAAGCAAACATTTACAAAGAAATTTAAAAAAGAAGGTAGCATTTAAGGCCACTACTCTAGATTTCAGAGCTAAAAAAACAGCCTTCCATCTTAATTAAGTTGCCGTGCTGCAACAGGAAATAGCTCTACAGAAAACTTCCTTTTTAAAAATATAATCTCATTATCAAGGATTTATCTCCCTCATTAAGCCATGTTACCAAGAGAGTAGACCTTGTCTGTATTACATCCTGGGAATTTTCTAGGAAGGCAGTTAAATCAACCTCTGATGATACCAGATGGTTTACACTTTGTATACCAGGGAGCTTTTTTTAAGGCATATAATAACATTTCGGAAAAGAAACTGTGGCAGTGTTTTCCATACCTAGAATTTCTTTGAGGTATTTCCTCAAAAGGATCTCAGGTGAAGGTAAATATATGATTGGAAAATTCACAAAATGTAAGTTCCTACTCTATCTGAGTTCTCTTTAATTGTTGATGTTGAGACAGCCTGAAAAACTGAAATCTGTGTTTCTATCACATTAAGTTGTTTGTACAATAATAAGATATTTGAGTCCACATTCACAAATTTATCAACTACTTCCTGTAAAATAGCTTGATTCAGAGCAACAACAGATCTTAACATCCCCTCCATCCCTTAATTTATGTCCCATAAATCTTTTAAGGTAATTTCTTGCTTATTATCGGATTCAGGCACCAGTGGCTGGGATTCTACCTATGAAGGTGGAGTGGCATGTGTTATGAGGAAGAAAGTGACAGATGGAGATAATTTAGGTAAATGGAGGTGAGTCTATATAAGGCAATTCATGACGGGAGGGTGTAATCTGTCTTTAGTTTGGAGAAGGAGAGAGTTGCTAAGGAGGTTTTGAACCACATGCTACTGCTGTTGTTATATGAAAAAATGAACTATGATTAGGTAAATTTCATTCATATATGCTGAAATAGTTATGTATAAGTCAAACTGTAGAGTATTAGGATAATAAGCAGATGGAACCACACTAATAAACTGAAATTTATTGCAGAGGTGAAATAACTCAGTGAAAACTTGAAGCAGTCGTGGCTCCTGAAGACGCTGATCTAGCAAAACACAGCTCTGAGTTGGGCCGACTGAACAACATGATTGTAGAGTCCAGTGGTGATATCAGAAAGCATAAACTATAATCATTGTGGTTGAGCAAAATAAGACTGTGGTAACAATTTGCAATAAAGCAAGAGAATGTGTGATAATTTTAAAAATGGGACAATGTGGTGTTGAAAGGAACTGAAACTGAAAAGGCTTTGCTTCAGTCCAGGTTTTCTGGTCCAATGGGATATTCCTGTTGAGCTATTTTTATAAAGAAAACAGTTGTGTAGTGTGATTTGTTCACAGAGTGTGGTTTGGTAATATGTTATTTAAATCAGTGTAATATAAATATATTTATTATATGGTAATAAAAAACAAAACATGATAAGTGCAATAGAAGGCTTCTTAAAGTTAGTAGGTAAATAATGAAGTAACTTGTGGCATCTTTGTAAACAATACCTTTAAATCATTTTGTGATTCTTTCTAGCTTCCCATCTCTGACAAGGGACCTGCTAAATGAGCTATCTTCTTGCAAAATCCTGGGGGGGGGAGAAGAATACTTTTGGGAGGCCTTAATGAGGCCTCCAGTGGCAAATAGCCCCCGTCTTTACCAAAGTTAAGCAAGCCAATAGAATTGCTACTTGCCAAACCATAGGACCTGCTGTATCTGGAGTAGAAATTCTAGTTTTTGCTTTGTTTTCCCATTCTGAGTAGAGCAACAAAGAGAAATAAGAAACAAAAAAATGTACCTTAGAAACAAAAAATATCAAGATCCTATTCTCCTCGTCACTCCTCAATGCTCTAAGAAGCTTTCAAGGGGCAGGGTACGCCCTGCGGCTACCCACCACAGGAATGCAGGCCTCTTATGGGGAAACACAAGGACTCCTATGACATCAGGGAGGCAGTCACCTCCTGCTAGATGGAATCGGTATGGTCACAAAGTCTAGCAACAACAGCTAACTCGCTAGATGGAAACATGGGTACGCAGTTCCCCACCGTAGAAATACAACTCCTTCAAATTTTAACAGGAATGTGGGCCTCTTAGGGGAAATACAAAGACCCCTGTAACATCAGTGGGGCGGCCATCTCCTACCAGATGGAATGATGTGGTCACAACTAGTCCAACAACAACAGCTGACCCACAAGATCGAAATGCAGGTATGCAGTTTCCCATTATAGAAATGTACGTCCCAGCTTTATGCTTGTATTTTTATATAAATCTTATAATCTGCATTGATAAGAAACATGGGCCTATAATTGGCTACTTATTCAGAGTCTTTTCCTGGTTTGCAGATGATCATCACCTTTGGCCATACTCGGTTCAAGGAAGGCCTGATAGAGATACTTTAGCTTAGGAGCTAAGAAAGGTTCAATAACTATAGGACCATAATTTCTAAGGACCTTATAAAGGGACAAGCTTTAACAGATAACAAAAATAATTTCATCTTCTGATTTTTCATCCTTCAAGATTTCGTTCTGCTCCTGGGTCAAATTTGTAAAGATTAACATATTAAAAAATTAAATAATCCAGGAGGGAGAGGCACTCACTTCACTAGCATACAAAGCTATATAGTAATTTGAAAAATGTGTGGACAATAAAATTATTATTTTTGTTATCTGGTCATTTTTTTTCTTTTGTTATCTGGTCATTTTATTTTTCAAATCATATTGGTCTAAGGCTCTGGTTTCTGTTTCCTTTTGTCTACCCTTAACTCACTCGCAAGGGTCTCCTGAACATTTGATCTGTCTTCTTTCCCCATACTCACAATTCATCTTCCATCTCTGTGTATGCATGTTCAGCATCTCCCTTTTCTGTCTCCTATACTTCCCTTTCCCTGTGCCCATCTCCCTGCTTTCATTATCAACACTATTCTGTGTCCTTATCCCCTCCATGCCCAGTGTCAATCTTCTGTGTCCCTATATCTCCCCCCAGTCCAACATCTATCTTCTTCATTCCTCTTCTCCCCCATATCTAGTCATTTTCCCTCTGTGTCCATATACCCTCCTATGGCACTGCTCAACTGACTGTATCCATATACCACCCCCATGCAGCATTCCCCTTTGCATCCCTGTCCCTATGCTTCCATCCATGCCCACCATCTCCCCTCTTTTTTTTATATCTCCCTGTGTCCAGCTTCTCCCCTCTTACATCAATGTGTCTCTCACCTTCTCTTTCCTCCCTCCCTCCACCCCTTCATTTTGTTAAATATTTTTCTCCCTTCATACCTTGGTTCAGCATCTCTCTTTGCCTTTCTTTCTCTCTCCTCCTCCCTGCAGGTCCAGCACTTCTCTCTCTTCCCTCAGCATTTATCCTATGGCTTGAACATCCAGCTTATCCTTCTCTCCAGGCCTCCCTGTGGTCCAGTACCTCTCTCCCTTTCCTCAGCACTCTCCAAGGATCCAGCACCTTTCTCCTTTCACTCTAGTCCCCCTCCCATGGGTCCAACATCTCTCTCCATTCCCACTAGCTCCAGCTCTGAGCTGTGTGTCCAATACCTCTCCCTTCCCTCCAGCTCTGAGCCGTGAATCCAGTAACTCTCCCTTCTCTCCATCTCCCAGCTGTAGGTCTAGCACCCCTCTCTTCCCTTCAGCTCCAGTCCCCCCTCCACATAGGTCTAGTACCTCTCACCCTTCCTTCCAGCTCTCTCCCTTTGGTCCAATACCTCTCTTCCCTCCAGCCCAGCATCCTTCTTCAGCTCCAGCTCTAGAGCTAGCCAGCAACCCCTCCCCACCCCGGATACAATGATAGCAGCAACACCCCATCTCCCCACGGGTCAGAATCTTGACCCCCTGCTCCCTTCGTGCCTACCTTATTCAAACGAGCACACTGCGTCATGTCAAAAAATCTCCAGAGGCCTGTTCCAAGGCCTTCCTTCTACCAACGAGCTCCTCATTGATGTAAATTCCGGTTGAACGCTTGGAAAGAAAGGATGTGACTAATTGAGCACGTCATTAGCAAACGATCCGCCATTTTGTAACGGTCATTTCAGGACAAACACGAAAAGAGGAGACGCTCTTCTGACCGATTTGGAAATGTCACAAGATCTTCCAGGTAATAAAATATAGCAAAGACTTAGTTTTAGATTAAGTAAACGGTATTGAATTTAGAACTTTCGTCTAAAAACGCAGTTAGTAAATAGCAGAGTAGACGCTTTATTCTCTGTCAGCAGGACAGGATTAAGATCTATCTCTCTGCTCTCTCCGAACCTTCTCTATACTAACCGAACGGACACTGAAACAACATATTATAACGAACAAGCATTGGAATAATATGAATTGATATAGAAATATATTCAAACATAACACATAAATAAAGAAGAATAATTTAGTTTATAAGTGCATCAGTGAAGAGTATGTATGTTTTATATACATTTTTAGATTATTAATTAATTCATTTATTTATTCACAGTAAAAGACTCCTCCTGAAGAAGCTATTAAGGCGAAACTCAGGACTGAGTTGAGGAGTATATGAAAATTACACAGTAGCATATTTGCACCATTGCATGGATTGCACATATTTATTTATTTATATCACAGTGGCTAAGAAGAAAAAAATAAAAAGACTGTGGAGCCATAGCTGTAAGCATCCATGCTGATAAAGATAAGTGCCATCTTTTATCATATTTATTTATTGCTTTCATGAAATAACATATGTATACAAAGAGAGAGAACATATGAGAATAGAATGGATGACTGAATCATTTTAAGATTAAGTATCAACTGTACACAGGACCCATAAGTGCGATGATGGTCCTGGATTAACTCTGATGTGACCCCCATGCAAGAGATACAAGACTGAGCACTTATTATGAATTATTAATAATAGGATTTTTTAGTAATAAGTTTGGACAAAATAAAGACAAAAATTCTTCTGTAGAATTAAAAGAAACAAAAAGCTGGTAAATTTATTGATCAACAATTGAGCACTATGCCAAGATACCAATTTGAATGAGACAATTGCAAAGAAGAGAGTGATCGACCAAGTCAAATGCAGCCAACAAATCCTAGAAAACAGTAAGGATTAGGTGACCTTTGTCCAAAGTTCTATGTAAATCACTCATGACTGATGTAACTGTAGTTTCTGTATGATGACATTGTCTAAAATCTGACTGATAGGAGTGCAAAATCTAGGTTTTGGTAACAAAATCCAGTAACTGGGTATAGACTATTTTTTTCAGTGATCTTTGAGACAAAGCAAATGTTTGATACTGTCCAAAAACTGGAAAGTTGAGTAGATCAAGAGACTTGTTTTTTTATAAACAGGTGTTATCCATGCCCTCTTCTAATAATCAGGAATGACACCACAAGTGAGACTATGACAAACTTAAAAAAAAAAAAAAGGGCAAATACCATCAACCAATGTTTGGGAACTTTGATCCAGGAGGAGGGCACTGTGATCCAAGACTGTTATCTCAGTCTCTAGACCTTTAAATGTTGACATTAAGGGAGCCCAATGGAAAATGAGCCTAATGGCTCCATGGAAGAAAGTTTTGAATACATCCCATCAAGTTTCAATCAAAATATCTCAGGGTGGGGAGTTAATAAATCCAGGCTTACCCAGCAAAGCAAAATTAAGTCTCCATGATATGGGACACTCATACATTTGCATAATAGCAAAAACCAAGAAAGGACTGCAGAGTAAAATGTATAAGGTGCAGGAATCTTTATTAAAAGTCTATACAAAATTGTAATCCATAAAGAACGGCTCTCGTATATATGGAATATGGACCCAACATGGTCCACATGTCAGAGAAACACTCCTTCCTCAGGGGTCCGGGATATCCGATGTTTCACATGTTAGAGAGGCATGCGGAGAACACAGTTGTATAAAATAATCAACATTTTTGAATCGAAGGCGAGAAGTTCTCCTTCCAGGCTAACGCACAGTGTGAGTACTGCAACCAAAAGTTGTAGGTGTAACCAAAAGTTGCAGTACTCATACTTTTCAGCCCCAGCTCTAGAGCTAGCCAGCAACCCCCCCTTCTCCCCCGGATACAATGATAGCAGCAACACTCCATCTCCATCAGAATCTTGACCCCCAGCTCTCTTCGTGCCTACCTTACTCAAACGAGCGCGCTGCGCCATGTCAAAAAATCTCCAGAGGCCTGTTCCGAGGCCTTCCCCCCCAAAAAAAAAGTCAGGAGACTCCAATACAAGGGTATAAATGTTAACAAATACCGTGATATCTTATTCCCAACCATTTCAATTTCAACAGCAACTGCACTCTTGATCTGTGAACTGTGGGAAAACTGTATAAAGAAGGGATAAGTGAATTAAGATGGTGACCCTATTTTTCTTCCTTGCAGCTAAGGAAAATGTTAGGATGGCATACCACTGATTTTTTATCTGTAGTAACTCTTTATGATTTAAGTTTCCTACATTAAAAAAATTAGATCAGATTGTTATTTCTTGAAGTAAAGCAGCATTTTTTGCCTCTTAATGGGATTATTAAAATGTTCGGCATTTGGAGGAATAATCCTACAGCTAGTGACCATGTTGTCTTATACATTATAATATGCATTCCTTTCTATGAGAAAGAAAACAAGATCAACAAATCAGTAGAGGAAGTCACTCGTCTAGTCGCTGACTGGGCTGACAACATGAAACTGAAACTACGTAACTAAAGAAAAAAATCAACTAATTTTTACTGATAAGCCCACCCAGATTCACCAATGACGATACTCAAATAATACTGCATAACACCCCACTGAAACTGGAATCAGAACTGAGAATCCTGAGGATTATATCTGGCAAGAACCTTTCCTGGGAGGCACAAATTTGATCTTTCACTAAGAAGATATTCACAACACTGAGAAAACTGAGACAAATTTGGCATTGCTTTGCCAAAGAATATTTTCAGATCTTGGTTCAGTCATTAGTACTATCCCAACTGAACTATTGCAATGTCCTTTATGTAGGAAGCAAAGAAAATATATGGGAAAAACTACAAACCATTCAAAATGTAGCAACCAAATTTATTTTCTCAGCAACCAAATATGAAGAAGTGATACCCCCATACCTTGAATTACACTGACTCCCCTTCAAAGTGTATTTTTCAACAATGTACACTGATCGTTTTAATCTTCCATGGCGAAACACCAGATTACATGCTGAATTTAATCAAAATACCACCCCAAAACAAATACAACATGATTATCAACCATGTGAGAATAAGATTCCCAGATCCTAGAGGAATCAAATACAAAACTATTCACTCTTCAACTTTCCCATACCTGGCGGCAAAATGGTGGAATCCTTTACCAACACAATTAAGGAATATCTCCCTCTGACCAAAACTTTCATAAAGGCCTTAAAACCTATTTGGAAAATACCTTACTTCCCCCCCCCCTCCCCAAACAACAGGCTACGACCATCAGAAACCAAACAATCTATCTTGATAAATGACCAAGCTCCCTACAATCCCTACAATGACCAAGCTTCCTACAATCAGGAAAGTGACCCCTATAGAAAAACCCATATCAAGACTACCACACCTGATATAGCCAATCTTCTCTTCAAGCCATATGGGGCCGGACAACCTGCACCCCAGGGTGCTTAGGGAGCTGAGTGATGTCTTGGCGGAGCCACTGTCCACGCTCTTCAACCTCTCCCTTAGTACAGGCAGCGTCCCGTTGGACTGGAGGACGGCTAACGTCATTCCACTCCACAAGAAAGGCTCAAAGATGGAGACAGCAAACTACAGACCAGTGAGTCTAACATCGATAGTGAGCAAACTAATGGAAACTCTAATCAAACGCCAATTAGATAAGATTCTGGATGAGGAGAATCTACGGGATCCCCGACAACATGGATTTACTAAGGGGAGATCCTGCCAATCCAACCTGATCAGCTTCTTTGACTGGGTAACGGGGAAGCTGGATATTGGGGAGTCCCTGGACATCGTGTACCTGGACTTTAGCAAAGCATTCGATAGCGTACCACACCGCAGGTTACTGAGCAAGATGAGTTCTATAGGATTAGGTGACACATTGACGAAATGGGTTGGGAGCTGGCTTGGAGGTAGGCTCCAAAGGGTGGTGGTGAACGGCACCCCCTCCGAAATGACGGAGGTGATTAGTGGAGTACCACAGGGCTCAGTCTTGGGCCCAATCCTATTCAACATCTTTATAAGAGATTTGGCAGAAGGGCTTCAAGGTAAAATAACATTATTCGCCGATGACGCCAAACTGAGTAATGTAGTGGGCAAATGCACAACAGACGAAGATTCAGTGCCCGACAACATGATGCACGACCTACTCCTACTGGAGCGATGGTCTAGGACATGGCAACTCAACTTCAATGCCAAAAAATGCGAAGTTATGCACCTGGGCAGCCAGAATCCATGCAAGTCTTATACCCTTAATGGCGAGATCCTAGCAAAAACGGTAGCAGAACGAGACTTGGGGGTAATCGTCAGTGAGGACATGAAGTCTGCCAATCAAGTGGAGCAGGCTTCGTCCAAGGCAAGACAAATCATGGGCTGCATACGAAGGGGTTTCGTCAGTCGTAAGGCGGAAGTCATTATGCCATTGTATAGATCCATGGTGAGGCCCCACCTGGAATACTGTGTGCAATTCTGGAGGCCGCATTATCGCAAGGATGTGCTGAGACTGGAGTCGGTGCAAAGAATGGCCACCCGGATGATCTCGGGACTCAAGGATCTACCATACGAAAAACGGCTTGACAAATTACAGCTATACTCGCTCGAGGAGCGCAGAGAGAGGGGGGACATGATCGAGACGTTCAAGTATCTTACGGGCCGCATCGAGGCGGAGGAAGATATCTTCTTTTTCAAGGGTCCCACGACAACAAGAGGGCATCCGTTGAAAATCAGGGGCGGGAAACTACGAGGTGACACCAGGAAATTCTTTTTCACTGAAAGAGTGGTTGATCGCTGGAATAGTCTTCCACTACAGGTGATTGAGGCCAGCAGCGTGCCTGATTTTAAGGCCAAATGGGATAGGCACATGGGATCTATTCACAGAGCAAAGGTAGGGGAGGGACATTAAGGTGGGCAGACTAGATGGGCCGTGGGCCCTTATCTGCCGTCTATTTCTATGTTTCTATGTTTCTATGTTTCTATAATCATACACCTACATGAGCACAAATCACATTAACTGTGTCATGAACCCTAATGAAATAATGTAATCCCTGGATATGACCAGGCTCTTCTAAATTATAATTCATGCTGTATTCCTTCTGCAGCATATTAACCAACCATAAATACTAATGTAGTGTAATGTATACATCTAGAATTATATATCAATAATGAGAATAGATTAAAAGATTAGGGATGCTATAAGCAGAGGTTTACAGTCTATAACAGAACAAGCAGAAGGTTGCTAGACACACCTTGGATACTTCAAAAATAAAAATATAGTTGCAGAACATATTACAATACAACAAATGAACTTTTCAAACAACCCCAAATTGTGATGGTAGCAAGCATTGGTCAAGAGCAGTGCTTACCAGAACCAGGGACAATAGAATTGTCCATTTGTGCTTAGACTCAAAATACTTTTAAAACCTATAGGAGGAAATATTTTTTTACACTCAGAGAATAGTTAAGCTCTGGAATGCATTGTCAGAGAATGTGGTAACAATAGTTAATATGGAGGGGTATAAAAAGGTTTGGATAAATTAATGGAGGAAAAGTCCATAGTCTGCTAAGGATCGAGAGGAGAACCGGGCAACTATAGACCTGTGAGTCTTACGTCTGTCCCCGGCAAGATGATTGAATCACTGATCAAGGATAGCATAGTTCAGCACTTGGACACACATGACTTGATGAAACCCAGTCAACATGGATTCAGGAAAGGGAAATCGTGTTTGACGAATTTACTCCAATTCTTTGAGACCGTGAACAAGCAAATTGATAGTGGAAAGCCGGTGGACATAATATACTTGGACTTCCAGAAAGCATTTGACAAAGTTCCACACGAAAGACTTCTCAGGAAACTACAAAGCCATGGCATAGAGGGAGATATACAAAGATGGATAGGCAAATGGCTGGAAAACAGGAAGCAGAGAGTAGGCATAAATGGGAAGTTCTCAGACTGGGAGAAAGTAACTAGTGGTGTACCCCAGGGCTCGGTACTTGGGCCGATCCTTTTTAATATTTATATAAATGACCTGGAAAACGGAACATCCAGTGAGATCATCAAATTTGCAGACGACACAAAACTCTGCCGGGCAATCAGATCGCAGGAGGACAGTGAGGAACTCCAGAGCGATTTGTGTCGGTTAGAAAAATGGACGGAGAAATGGCAGATATAGTTCAACGTGGAGAAATGCAAGGTAATGCATTTAGGCAGTAAAAATAAGGAATACGAGTACAGAATGTCAGGTGCAACTCTGGGAAAAAGTGAACAGGAAAGGGATCTGGGTGTACTGATAGATAGGACCCTGAAGCCGTCGGCACAATGCGCGGCAGCGGCAAATAAGGCAAATAGAATGTTGGGTATGATAAAGAAAGGAATCTCGAGTAGATCGGAGAAAGTTATAATGCCGCTTTATAGGGCAATGGTCAGACCCCACTTGGAATACTGCGTCCAACATTGGTCTCCCTATCTAAAGAAGGATATAAAACTGCTGGAGAGGGTGCAGAGACGAGCAACTAAACTAGTGAAGGGTATGGAGAAACTGGAATATGAGGATCGACTTAAAACACTGGGATTGTTCTCCCTTGAGAAAAGGAGACTGCGTGGGGATATGATCGAGACCTTCAAAATACTGAAAGGAATCGACAAAATAGAGCAGAGAAGATTATTTACATTGTCCAATTTGACACGGACAAGAGGACATGAAATGAAGCTAAGGGGGGGCAAGTTCAGGACTAATATCAGGAAGTTCTGCTTCACACAGAGAGTGGTTGACATCTGGAATACTCTCCCAGGGGAGATTATTGCGGAATCGACAGTCCTAGGCTTCAAAAGCAAACTAGATGCATATCTCCTTGAGAGAGGCATATAAAGATATGGTTGGATATAAAATAAGCCAGGTGTATACCTAGCAGGGCCTCCGCGTGTGCGGATCGCCGGACTTGATGGACCGAAGGTCTGATCCGGAGATGGCGCTTCTTATGTTCTTATGAGACAATTCTGGGGGAAGCCGCAGCTTGCCCTGGGATCAGTTTACTGGGCTAGATGGACCATTGGTTTGATCCAGCATGGCTATTCTTATGTTATGAACTGTGACATTTTATTCCCTCTCCCCAGGCAAAAATTAATCAGACCCTGCACCCAGAATCAACATTCACATGCACACCCTGACGGAACCACACATACTGCAAGCAAACATCATCCCATGAGGGACACTAGGTGTATCTGGAGATATCTTGTGAGTAGGCAGCAGATAGGATGATGAAAGGCAAAAACACTCAGGAAACCACAACTGAGGCAATTCATTAAACTGACACCTCAATTTAGGCACTCTACGTAATTGAAATAAACATAAATGTGCTAAAGTGCATACGTGGTTTACAACAATGTGGGCTATCCAAAATGCCCCCCTGAGAGGCATTTCCACAGGTTAAGCAGTGTTTTGAGCGTAGAATTAAGTGTTTATAAAATTGCTTATTCTGACAGGCACAAAATCTAATCTAATCTACTATTTGTGAGTCGCTCTATGCCTAAATAAGTTCAATGTGATGTACAATTCACGAGAGGCAGAAGGAAGAGGGATGAGAGAAAAGGAGACCGGAGGAGGAAGGGATGAGGGAGGTGTACTGGGTGAGATAGAAAGGGGACTAATGGTACAATTTGCATTGAAAATAGTGGATATTCAGTCCATGTACGCTACTAATTGTCGATAGGGTGTGTTGCCCCAAAGAGAAGAGTCTTCTGGTTGTTGTTTTTTTTATTTGAGATAATTGGGTTCAGTTTTGATATCTGTCGGGAGGTTGTTCCAGGTTTATGCACCAAGGAAGGTAATAAGAGTGCTGAATACATGTTTGTATTTTATTCCTTTGGGGGGATGGAAGGAGTTTCTTGTTTTCTGGTTGAGTTGGAAAGAGAATTGATGAACAAGTTGAAGAGAGGTGTTGCTGAGCTTGCATTTAATAATAATAATAATATCTTTATTTATATCCTGTCGTATTTTTTTCAGTTCAAGACGGTGTACAACAAGAGGTACTGTAAGGACAGTGAGATAACATCAGTTAGATTTGGAAAGAGGTAGATGGACAGTTATGAAACAGGGCAAAATTGGGTGGGGGGAACGTGCGTGATGATGTAGGTGTGGTGCTTATGCATGATATTTTGAAACTGATGTGAGCATTGACTGGTAACCAGTGGAGTTTGTTGAAGTAAGATGAGATGGAGTCGTATTTTTTCAGCCTGAAGATTAGCTGTATTGCTGTGTTTTGGATCAGTTGCAGTTTCTGGGTGAGGGTGGTATTTATGCCTGTGTAGAGTGAGTTACAATAGTCCAGTTGTGATAGTACCAGCATCTGCATCAGTATCGCAAAGTGGTGACTGTGGAAAAAGGGTCTGACCAGTCGGAGTTGGCTCATGCTGTAGAAAGTCTTTTTCCTTATGTTAGAGATTTGGGGTTCGTAGGAGAGGGTTGAGTCTAATATGACTCCCAGTATTTTGGAGGTTTTGTTGATGTCGAGATTGGTTCCTGTGGGCAAGGTAATGGTTGTTGGGATGGTTTGCTGGGGATTGTGAAACCAGAGTGCTTTTGTTTTTGCTGTGTTCAGTTTGAGTTAAGAACATAAGAACATAAGAAGTTGCCTCCACCGGGATCAGACCAGAGGTCCATCGCACCCAGCGGTCCGCACCCGCGGCGGCCCATCAGGTCCATGACCTGTCAAGTGTTCCCTGCCCTAAAAAAACCTATCCTTACTTCTATCTATATCCCTCAATCCCCTTTTCCTTCAAGAATTTATCCAAACCTTCTTTGAATCCCTGTAGTGTCTTCTGCCCCACCACTACCTCCGGGAGTGCGTTCCATGTGTCCACCACTCTCTGGGTGAAGAAGAACTTCCTGGCATTGGTTCTAAACCTATCCCCTTTCAGTTTCTCCGAGTGCCCCCTTGTACTTGTTGTTCCCCACAGTCTGAAGAATCTGTCCCTGTCTACCTTATCTATGCCTTTCAGGATCTTGAAAGTTTGTATCATGTCTCCTCTAAGTCTCCTCTTTTCCAGGGAGAACAGCCCCAGCTGTTCTAGCCTGTCGGCATATGAAAGGTTTTCCATACCTCTTACCATTTTCGTCGCTCTTCTCTGGACCCCCTCAAGCAATGCTATGTCCTTCTTGAGGTACGGCGAGTTTTTTGAGTGTAGCCCACCCAGTGACTACTGAAAAGAGTGTGAGCTAAATCTTAATAAGTAAGCAAACATATGCTTATGCAGTATGTATACGCATAAGTTTAACCAACCTTGGCAGAGAGATATTCCTGGGAAGAGGGTTTGGAAAAAGGCAACCATTTTACATACCATGTAAACTGGGAAATTTATACATATTAATGCCAGGTATCAAAGGCTTTCCATGGGATAATAAAGGAAAGTATATATGTTTTCCTTTTGGAAAATGGCTTAACTTACAAGTTAGAGGATCTCTTATAACATCATTCTCCAAATGTGCATCATATGTATAATCTCCAGTTAATTATACCTTGCTCCCAGTTATTCCCTCCCTTACTAAGGCTGCTTTGGGAAAAAGTGGCCAAAGGATGTTATTGCATAGCTGTCTGGGGATTTTCCTTGGAATATTTATGATAGCAATATCAAGCAGGGAAGGTTTATAAACAAAAAATATCTAAACTAGTATAATAAGATATTTAGGTACTAGACACATGCTTATTATCCCAGAACATCTTTGCTACTTTTTGGATTTAAAGAAACTCACACCAAGTCAAATCTCTGAACCCTCTTTAGCTGTTTCATGAGTATGTATACTAATACTTCCAGTGCAATAGATGAGACATTGCCCATCTGTCTAGAAT
The DNA here is from genome assembly GCF_902459505.1 of Geotrypetes seraphini. NCBI lineage: Eukaryota > Metazoa > Chordata > Amphibia > Gymnophiona > Dermophiidae > Geotrypetes > Geotrypetes seraphini. The sequence goes on along the minus strand of NC_047085.1, from coordinate 262,546,290 downwards.
GTCTCACCTATCTACTGGAAAAGAGTTTACCAGGGTAAGTACATAATCTCTTTTTTATCCTACCAAGTTATCATGCCTAGGCCTGATTTCCTTTAATAATTACTACCTTTGGGCTCCTTTCACTAAGATGTACTAACAGATTTAGCGTACACTGAATGCTAAGATGTCAATTTTATGCCTATTGGCGTCTTCGTATTTGACATACGCTAACAATTAGTGCATACTAAATCTTCTCCCTCTCCCAGTTTTGACATGTGGTATAATGAATCCATCTGGGGTAATGTTTATGTTAGTTTCTTCTGTTTTTGCATTCTTATAACTATTTTTTAAACTATGTGCTTCTCATCAAAGATCTGAACTTGGAAATTGCTAAGGCCCAGATTTTCTTTAGGGTGTTTATATCAGTGGCCACCTAAAAAGCAGTTGCTGATCACGTCAGTCACGCGATGGCACCCTACAGGGCAGGATTAACCAATAGGCCCAGTAGGCATGTGCCTAGGGCCTGAAATGGTCAGGGGGGCCCGATGAAGGATGGCATCAACACTGGTTTTTCCAAACGGCGATGGGCCCCTCCAGCACCGATCGGCAACGCGGCCCCCCAATCAGCAACGTGGGCCCCCCCTCAACAATTGGCAACGTGGGGCCCCCCGATCAACAATGCGGGCCCCCCCCATCGACGGAAAATAAGACAAGCAAGCAATGCGGGTAAGAAAGGCAACGGGAACTGTAATTTTGCAAGCGGTGTTGCTTGCACAAAGCTTCCCTCTGACACAGCTTCCTGTTTCCGCCTGGGCACATGGTGGGGTGGGGTGGGGCAGGGGGCCCAGTGTACTTGTGTGCCTAGGGGCCCTCGACAAATTAATCTTGCCTTGGCGCCTTATAGAGAATTACACCTCTGTGAAAGATAGCAGCCGGAAATGTAGGCCAGGGTTTTCCGGGCCTACATTTCCAGTGCCTTTGTTGTGAATCTTGCCTACGTAGGTGCTTTAGACCACCTAATGTCATTTCCTCATTAGCTGTGCCCATAGTGGTATTAGGCAGCCTTAAGTCCCTATGTAGGCGCGATTCCAGCACATATTATTTAGGTACTGGTAGGCGCTTTAACGTTGCAGTTTTTTGCTATTTTAAACGGTGTTTGTTAATTAACTTAGGTGCCTTTTGACTTATTCTTAAATTTCTCTACTCACTGTAAACATGGTTTTGCTACTTGATATATTTTTTCTAGCCTGGAACACTGGCTGTAATATTAATTATTGGGTTTTAAACTGTTTTGAGAGTTTTTCTAGACTGGAGCACCGACTTATTATTTAATTATTGGGGTTTAATCTATGCTGACTGTTATCTGTTTCTCTATAGTACGGTGTAACTGCTCTGTTTTTCTAACCTAGACCCCCTGCCCCCCTGGAAAAAACCCCAAAACAAAACAAAAACAACCCAAAAGCTTTCCCTCCTTTTTCTGCCTACCTCTTACCGTATATTAGAGGAGATAGTCTCTTCAACCTCCAGTCATGGTACTTGGGTTTGTTGTGCCACTGGGGGTTTGCGTGCATCTGAGAATAATCCAAACTTTTCTAGGCACCTGTACCCTTGTAACATGTGATAAACTGCAAAAGATAACGTTCACTCTTGCTGTCTGATTTTCACCTCTTTTTAACATTAATTTCCCCTGTTGTTAAGAAATTCAGCCTTGGGTCTCAAATGATGGATAATCCAATGACTTCATAGGTACAGGAAATAAGAGGTTAAAAAGATGAAGAGATAACAAGGCTCCAGAGTGACTTCCTGGCTGATAATGGATTGAAAGGAAAGTAGGGGGTGGGAAAAGTTAAGAAAAATATAATTGGGCAAAGTTATCGGTTTCCCACCCACATACTATATGTATCTAATTACAGTTAATATCTTGTCACACACAACTCTAGTATAGCTATTCCTCACCTCAATCACAGAAAAAAGAATTACAGTTACTATACCCTGGTGACATAAAGGGAATGAGTTATAGTTAGTAATTTCTGAGAAGCAACAAATCCAGTAGTCACTGCAGCTGAAGGGGTAAAGCTTTCCCTTTTGTACTATCTTGTGGGGTTTGGGCTGTTATATAGATAATGTCAGTGCAAAAGTCCATCTAAATAGCCCAATACTATTTGTACCAGATAGAGGTGAGGCAGGGTGGACTGAGGATAGGCCTATCAGAGCCTTAGGCCCCTCCCCGGTGCATCCCAGATTGCACAAGGAAGGGTAGGCAAACCATTTTGAAGAGGCAGGCCTGCTGGCCGGAGGGAGTAGGCATCTCTCTGACTAGTCTTCGTCAAAAAGGTATGAGAGTTGTCAGGGGGGTTGTTGGAGGGAGCCAAGGAACCCCAGTAGGCGGAAAGGAGTGGGCTTCCCTCATGCCAGGGGTATCGGGGTGTGGGTGATCCCAGCAGTGGGAGGGAGTGGGCATCCCTCCTGCTGGGGGTGTCAGGGGATTGTTGGAGGGTTGTTGGGGGAGGCAGAGGGTTGTCAGGCAGCAGGGGACCCCAGCGATGGGAGGGAGTGGGCATTCCTTCTGCCATCCTTGAATTAAAGGTTCAGGGGTGTTGGGGGTGATCAAGGTGGTCAGGAGCTTGTCAGGGGCTTGGGGGACCCTGGTGACAGAAAAGAGTGGACATCTCTCCTGCCAATCTTGTACAGGGTGTGAGATGTTGGGGCTAGGCAGAGGCTGATGAGGGGGATGTTGACAGGAGGAGGGAACGTTCTTTCAGGGTTTCCGCAGCTGGCATTGTGCTTGTTGCAGGTTTCCAGGTCTTGCTGCATCTTTGTCAGGTAGAAACCAACATTTTAGCCACCATGCTATGGCTTTCTTCAGGGTATGCTCTGAAGTCTGCAGTATGACTTTGTAAATAGTGGGTTCACTGACCTGATTGGGAACAGGGCAGTCCACCAATTTGAATTTTAGTAGGAAATTTCTGACTTTCACGCCAAAATTTAAATTCATAGAATCTCGGAGAGAGCGAGAACTAGAAGGCCTTGAGCATGCACAGATGCTCAAGGCCTAGCCCAAGCAAAAGGGAGGATTTTCGGGCATCGGCATGTCCTGTGCGTTGGTGCTGGTGCCAGATCGGGGTAAAAGATTGTGTTTGGGTGGGTGAGTGGGGGATGCCGGATCATGGGGGTGTGACACCAGCGGGGGAGGGGGATGACGGATCACGGTGGGGGGGCTTGCAAATCGAGTCAATGCTTGGTTTGCGAGGCACGATTTGCGGGAATGTTTTGCTCGTCTTGCAAAACACACGCAAACCGTGTTACTCGCAAACCGAGGTTTGACTGTATTTAGAAAAAGTATGACCAGACAACAAAGGTAGAAAAACTGAATTTTATTTTTAGGTTAGGATAAAGTAGTGTGATATCTGTGTTAATAAATATAACTAATGAAAATGGAAATAAGGTGATATCTTTTCATTGGTCTAATTTTCATACATTTTTGATTACCAATGTGTGGAGACCAACCCTCCTTTCTCATATCATGTCCTGACCTGAGGAAAAAGTTTTTGGTTTCTAAAAGCTAATTGAAAACTGTATTTAGTCCTATAAAATGGTATATTACCCAAATTTTGTTTTATTTGTATTTGTTAGCCTATCGTGTAATGATTGTAATATATCAGTTTTTAAAATGTACTTCTGCTATCTTTATATTTCGCACAATACAGGGGAATGTGCATCATGTTTTCTCTTTCTCCAATGCAGCACTGTGGCTTCTTGGGAGAGCATCAGAGAGTGGGCTGGAGAACATTGGGGGGGGGGGGGACTGTGGCAGAGAGCACTCGGGAGGGGGCTGGAGAACATGGAGGCTGTAGAGGAGAGCATTGGGGAGGGGAGCTAGAAATGAAAGCATCAAGGAGGGAGTTGTAGAGCATGAGGGGGGCTGTCCCAAATGTTGTTTATAGCCCATTTTCAGAGGTAAAAGACATATTTTAGTAGCCTGACAATTTTCATTTTCATTTTTCAGGTGCCACCTGCACCTTTTTGAGTTAATTAGATATGGGATGGTACAGCTGAATTAAATTTTGTTAAACGAGTAAAACAGCAGTCATTAGGGGCTGAGAAAGGAGAAGCTTTTTTATGTGACGACCTGGGTGTTTGATTGTTATTACATTTTAAATAGAGGTAGAATGGGGTTAATTAGCCTTGTTGTATTAGTTGCGGAAAAACTCCTTCCAGAACATGGCATTAAGGAATGCAGATGTTTCAGTTTGCTTTGTGTACTTTAATTTTGTGGTTACCATTATATATTGTTAACAAGATTATATTGCATGTATGTGAAGAATGAGTGGAAGAAATGACATTAAAATTAGTACTATTATTCTCGGGGCTGAGGCTGTTGCCCCTGGGCATAACCCACAAGTTCTGGAATGATCTATGGGATGCCAAGGAAATCTACGCTGGTGGCCAAAATTGTAGAGACACTGATTTTTTTTGAGATTGTAGAACTTTATTCAGCTGTTGCTCCAGTTACTTATTTAATCCTGCAATGTATGACATTTATAAACATTCTTTGATTGTTTATAAACATTACTGGTAATATTTGTGTAGCAATTTTGTTCATTTCATGGTTAGGAATGACATTTAGGGCCTGTTTCACAAAGCCGAGCTAGCGGCTGCCACGGGGCAACAGCCCCGAAGCCCTTTAAATCTCTTTGGGCTTCGGGGCTGTTACCGCACTGCAGCATGCTAGCGCGGCTTTGTGAAATAGGCCTTTAGTGATTTCACATCAAAAAAGTAAGCAATTTGTTGTGTTTCTTTTGATATGTATTGCTTAGATTTTGAGCGCATAAGAACATAAGAAGTTGCCTCCACTGGGTCAGACCGAGGTCCATCTCGCCCAGCGGTCCGCTCCCGCGGCGGCCCTTCAGGTCTGCGACCTGTGAAGTGGTTTCTGACCACTTTTATAACCTACCTCAAGTTCTATCTGTACCCCTCTATCCCTTTATCCTCCAGGAACCTATCCAAACCCTTCTTGAACCCCTGTACAGAGTTCTGGCCTATCACTTCCTCCGGAAGCACGTTCCATGTGTCCACCACCCTCTGCGTAAAAAAGAATTTTCTAGCATTTGTTCTAAACCTGTCCCCTTTCAATTTCTCTGAGTGACCCCTAGTGCTTGTGGCTCCCCTCAGTTTGAAGAATCTGTCCTTATTTACTTTCTCTAAGCCCTTTAGGATTTTGAAGGTTTCTATCATGTCCCCTCTAAGTCTCCTCTTCTCCAGGGAGAACAGCCCCAGCATTTTTAACCTGTCAGCGTATGGAAAATTTTCCATACCTTTTATCAGCTTAGTCGCCCTCCTCTGCACTCCCTTGAGTACCGCCATGTCCTTCTTGAGGTACGGCGACCAGTATTGAACACAGTACTCCAGGTGCGGGCGCACCATTGCGCGATACAGCGGCATGATGACTTCCTACATACTTCCTGCATACTTTCTGCATACAGTACAGTAGGATATATGTTTCGTTTTGATACTCTCATGTTGTTGTCAAAGCTTGTGGGTGTTTTTGAAAGGCCTGTTGTGCCATATGAAGAAAAAAAAAATCTGAATTGCTATTTTTCATGAATTACGATTTAATTGAATTAAATGAATATTAATTGTCTAAACACACTAAAATTATTAGCTGTATGCTAAATTTTGCAGAAGAGACTTGACTGGGCACCTAAAAAGAGAGCAACAGCCATAACCTAAAGAAAAGAAGGCTACAGGGACTGAGAGATTGCAGCCCAAATTGGTCAAGGTGTGTCACTGGCCGGGGTACTGAAACTTTGCAAGCACTTTGAAGAGACTAGAAGCAGAAAAAGTAAGGCCGGAAGGGGCCAGAAAAAGGTTACAACACTTCAGACTGATAGAAGGATAGTGATAATGGCTCTTGCAGGGGTGTCAAAGTCCCTCCTCGAGGGCCGGAATCCAGTCGGGTTTTCTGGATTTCCCCAATGAATATGCATTGAAAGCAGTGCATGCAAATAGATCTCATGCAGATTCATTGGGGAAATCCTGAAAACCCGACTGGATTCTTGCCCTCGAGGACCGACTTTGACACCTGTGCTCTACAGAATCGGAAATTAACTGCAGCTGACATTAATAAGTCTCTGGTCGAAACAGATGTGTTGGTGTCAGGCCAGACAGCTGATAGAAATAATAATCAAATCCTGGTTCCACATAATAACACTTACTGATTTCCAAAGACTTATGGATAGTATGCCAAGAAGATGTGAGGCGGTAATCAAGTCAATTAATCTTCCATGGCCCCAGCTACGTTACATAGGTTGTGAGCCCACCAGGAAAGATAGGGAAAATGCTTGAGCACCTGATTGTAAACCGCTTGATACCCTTGAAAGGCGGTATATAATTACGTAAAATAAATATCAAATGGACTACTAGCGAGACTGAAGAAGTCATCAGATAACTGAACAAATCATTATTAGCTTATGAACATTATTATTTTTAGGAAATATGCCAAATATTATGCTGGTCTTGTTAAGTGATTACAGAGTTTCTGTCATTAGTTGAAAATGTATGCATTAAATGTGAGAATTATGATGATTTGGTCATGGTTCTTTTTTTAAGGGTAATGTCTAAAATGCTAAGGGGTTCATAATAAAAAAAAACCCCAACGTTCAAAAAGTGGCCTAAATTGGTACTTGGACAATCAAAAAGACAAATCGTCCAAGTACTGATAATCAAAGCTGGTTTTAGATGTATCTAAAACCAGCTTAGGCCTTTACCCTTCCTCTGAACGCCTAGAGCAAAAAGAGGTGTTTTTAGAGAAGGGGAAAGGTCATATTGCATGTATAACCAAAAGTCTAAGGAGATGGCCCAGTCGGAACTTATGTTTTGACTTAGACCAAGTCGAAACAGGTATAAGTTCCGATTAGGGGCTGCTGAGCTGATCGCAGCTGCCGTGATCAGCTCAGCAGCCCCGGCAACCTGTCCACCCCCCACTGCAACAATCACGGCAGGAGAGATGCCTAATCTTTCCTGCTGTGATTGTGATCACCCCCTCCCCCCGAATTGCCGCAAATTGCAGCAGGAGAGATGCCCAATCTCTCCTGCTGAAGGCGCGGTGCAACTACCGGCAGGAGGGATCAAAAGCTCTCCTGCCAGCACCCCAGCTAACCCCTGTATACCAGCAGGAGGGAGCCCAAGCCCTCCTGCCGGAAGGCAAACCCCCCACTCCCCTCAAATATGGGCAGGTAGGTTCCCAGGTCATCCTGACCACTGCACAACCCTCATGACCCCCTCTCAAATATGGGCAGGAGGGATCCCAGGCTCTCCTGCCCACAGAACATCCCCCGCAACCCCCCTCAAATAAGGGCAGGAGGGATCCCAGGCCCTTCTGCCCACAGCGCACCCGTGCCCCCTCCCTCCCCCGATCGTCCCCCTGAACTATGTTCCACAATATAGGTGGGACCTTTGGCGCCTTGGCCAATCCGGCCATAGGCCTGCCATTCCAAGGCAACTGGGCCTAAGTCAACTGGGCCAATTCCAGTTGACCCAGGCACCTGTGCCTGGGCCAATCAGGCCCTGGGCCCGCAATTCTGGTTGGCCCAGGTGCCTAAGTCCCCACCCATAGGGACTTGGGCGATTTTGGTTTGGAATGTGTTTTCATTTTAGACGTTATGGTGGTCTGGGCGATTAAACTTCTGAATGTAGAGGTGGACAATTCTCAAAAAAAAAACCTCATTTTGGACTTTTTTTTGAGAATGGACATTTTCCCTCCTGCTACTTTCAGCGTTTAGGGGCTTAGGCCAAAAGGGGCCTTAGACATTTTTTTTTTTATTATGCCCCTCCACGTGTTTCCACAAATTTGGCCTCTAGTGTATAATAATTTAAATGCTGGCATCAGTGGTTAAATGAATGCAGTTGGCACTGCTGCTTAAAATTGACCCCTTTATTTTTAGATTCTTAAAAGTGCAATGCCTGATATTCAGTTGACAGTTGTTAGCAATTTTTAAGATGCTGACCACCATGGGGCTATATTTGACCTCAATATTCAGTGAGCACAATTCATGCACTGGCACTGAATATCCACGTATTCCCTGGCAACTGGAAATTATCTGTGTGCCAGACAATATTCAATGCCAGGACCAGGGCCGGATTTTCCTATAGGCTAACTAGGCTTCAGCCTAGGGCCTCAAGATCAAGAAGGGCCTACATTCAAATTGTTAGCAAAATTAAAATTACACTATTCTAAAAACAATGAACACTAAAACACTGAACCGAAAATAAGGAGAAATTCTACGCTTCGGGATCGGAACCGGCTCTGGCTGCAACGGGGCGCCGACTCGGCTTCTCCCTTTCTTTTTCTCGCCCTGGGAGGAGGATCGAGGAGGGAAAGACGTCAGTCCGGAAACAGCTGGGCAAAGCCCAGCCCCGCGGGGAGAGAGGCAAAACGTGGATCCGTCAGGACAGGGCGGCCCAGACTGGCATCGGAGGTGGGTGGGGTGGGGGGTTTTAGTGGAAGGGGGATGGGAGGAAGGCAGGCTGGCATCGGAGAGGGGATGGGGGGTTTAATGGAAGGCAGGCAGGCAGGATGGCATGGGGGGGTGTTCAATTGAAGGGGGATGGGAGGCAGGCGGGCATCGGAGGTGAGGTGAGAAAGGACGCACTGGTGGCACTATGGACATAGGAAGGGTCAATGTTGTGTGTTATGTTTGATTAGTTATTGTTACAAGTACTATATATGGTGCTGAGAATAAATGTCCAAATAAGTATTCTCGACTTTTTTTTATTTATTATCCGTGTCACATTTTTTATAAAGGTTAGTACCAATAACAACATGTTTCATTTAACATATTGATATATATCACAGTAATGATGTATTTTATTATCTCTCATGTAATTTACAAACTTAAAAATGGGAGGTGAAAGGGCCTCATAAGTGGAATAGCCCAGGGCCTCTTTTCATCTAAATCCGGCCCTGGCCAGGACCCTAATAAGGATAAAAACTTGTCCTGTAATCTTGTACTGAAATTATGTATTGTATGTTTCACCTGTAACCCGTTCTGAGCTCTTTGGAGACAACGGGATAGAAACCAAGTTAAATAAATAGATAAATAACTATCTAGCTTTTTCCACAAATGTATTTGTCAGTTATCCAGGCAGTTGACTGAAGTGACCACATAACTTCCAGGTCTGCCCTAACTCTGCCCTTAGATCACCCTGGCACTAACTGGATAGCTCCCTGGATTTTCAACAGACTTACCCGGTTATGCGCTATTGGAAATCCGGGGAACACCTAGACCAGGGATCTCAAAGTCCCTCCTTGAGGGCTGCAATCCAGTCGGGTTTTCAGGATTTCCCCAATGAATATGCATTGAAAGCAGTGCATGCACATAGATCTCATGTATATTCATTAGGGAAATCCTGAAAACCCGACTGGATTGCGGCCCTCAAGGAGGGACTTTGAGACCCCTGACTTAGACATTGGGAGATTAGGAGCCTCTCCTACTCGTTTATCTCATGCGGAATACTGGCTCTGTAGTTTCTCCTCAACTTCTCTGCCTAATTATCAAATCTTCTGCAAGAATGGCAATTAATTCCTAAAAAAAAAAAAAAAATCACTTACCCAGCTTTCCAAATAGCTCCACTCCCAAAGCAGCATAGATAAAGAAGAGCAGCATGAAAAGAAGGCCAAGATTTCCTACCTAAAAATAAGAGAACATATTTTTTAAAAAAAAATTTTTAAATTTCTTATGTAGTGTCTCTAAGCTCAAAAGCTATCAAAGCAGCTTACATTCAGGTACAGAAGGTATTTTTTTGTCCTTGGAGGGCTCCCAATCTGCATGTAATCTGAGATAACATGGGTTGCCTCAAACTGGGCACAGTCAGCAAGGAAATCAGATACATTATATCCCCAAACCGCACACAACAGGGACCTTTCAGAATATAGCAAGAAATCAAGATTATCCTGATTTGGGGGGCTTTAGAACAGCACTTCCCAACGTTTCCAGTTCAAGCTAGATGAATCTAGATTTTGCATAGTACAGAATGTCCTGAAGCATTTCCACACATTTGACTTTGTACATATATGCAACATGCCAGATGCAAAACATCACATTCAGGGCAAGCTGACCACTCAGTTGCTATTAGCAGAAAGGAAACATTCTTTATTAGAGCTGGATACGATAATCTTCACACCGTTTCAAAATAAATAACAACCCTTTTAAGAAAAGCATTTCATTCGTTCTTGCATTTAAATAAAATCACTCTGGCTTGACTTTATCAAGTAACGTAATTGCGCTGTCGCACAAATCTTATGCACTGACACAGGTTGGTTTAGAGATTAACAGGGGTCTCAAGTGCTCACTACCAGAAGCCTGAGTTAATTCTCAAAGCCACTGGCTGCTACCATGAGCTATCATCGGTCCCGTATCTTATCTCTATGCCTATGATTTGTGCATTTTAGTATTGACTTATTTTCTTTATAAATTATTCCTAAAACTCTATATTATTCAATGCTTCACCATTCCAATTCATCAGGATTACTTAGCTTTTTTTGTGTCTTTTTCTTGCTGTTTTATTCCCATTCCATATTATTCAGGATTTCTCAACTTGTTTTCATTATGTTAATCCTGTTAGTTTCCTCAAGTTGAGAAATCCTGAATAATATGGAATGGGAATAAAACAGCAAGAAAAAGACACAAAAAAAGCTAAGTAATCCTGATGAATTGGAATGGTGAAGCATTGAATAATATAGAGTTTTAGGAATAATTTATAAAGAAAATAAGTCAATACTAAAATGCACAAATCATAGGCATAGAGATAAGATACGAGACCGATGATAGCTCACGGTAGCAGCCAGTGGCTTTGAGAATTAACTCAGGCTTCTGGTAGTGAGCACTTGAGACCCCTGTTAATCTCTAAACCAACCTGTGTCAGTGCATAAGATTTGTGCGACAGCGCAATTACGTTATTGGGTAGTGAGATTCACAAAGTTTATAATAGAGGTGATTGACTTTATCAAGCACATGTTTACTCAGCACGCTAATACTGTCATGTCACTTAGGGCTCCTTTTACTAAGGTGCGCTAGCGTTTTTAGCGCGCGCAGAATATTACCGCTAGTGCTCAATGCTGGCGTTAGCGTCTAGCACGCGGGACAATGTAGCGCGCGCTATTCCGTGCGTTAATGCCCTAACGCAGCTTCGCAAAAGGAGCCCTTAGTCTTCAGAGAATCCTGATTATGACAAGAAACATATGAATATGACGTGGAGAAATGTTTCACCCTGAATTAGTATATGTTTCGCTTCTTCATGTTCCCCCTGAGAATTTAACTCTACGGTCAGTGTTGACCGTCAAATGCTGTGATGTTTAAAGTTGTAACTGGATACCAGTTCTCAAAATCAAGGTTTAAGCTGCTCACTGGAACTTATTTATTTTAAACATGTCAAATTTCCCACAATCTATAATACTTGGCAGATAACAATAAAAAACATACACAAAATCAATATGATATCACAAAACAAAATCTGTTACCTAACAAACATAGTAATATAGTAAATGAAAGCATAAAAAGACCTGAACGGTCCATCCAGCCTGCCCATAAGTTATAAGAACATAAGAACATAAGAACTGCCATCTCCGGATCAGACCTTCGGTCCATCAAGTCCGGCGATCCGCACACGCGGAGGCCCCGCCAGGTGTACACCTGGCGTAATTTATAGTCCACCATATCTTTATATGCCTCTCTTAAGGAGATATGCATCTAGTTTGCTCTTGAAGCCTAGGACGGTCGATTCCGCAATAATCTCCTCTGGGAGGGCATTCCAGGTGTCAACCACTCTCTGAGTGAAGCAGAACTTCCTGACATTAGTCCTGAACCTGTCCCCCCTTAGCTTCATTCCATGTCCTCTAGTCCGTGTCAAATTGGACAGTGTATATAATCTTCTCTGCTCTATTTTGTCGATTCCTTTCAGTATTTTGAAGGTCTCGATCATATCCCCACGCATTCTCCTTTTCTCAAGGGAGAACAATCCTAGTGTTATAAGTCTATCCTCATATTCCAGTCTCTCCATACCCTTCACCAGTTTTGTTGCTCGTCTCTGCACCCTCTCCAGTAGTTTTATATCCTTCTTTAGGTAGGGAGACCAATGTTGGACGCAGTATTCCAAGTGTGGTCTGACCATTGCCCTATAAAGCGGCATTATAACTTTCTCCGATCTACTCGAGATTCCTTTCTTTATCATGCCCAACATTCTATTTGCCTTCTTTGCCGCTGCCGCGCATTGTGCCGACGGCTTCAGGGTCCTATCTATCAGTACACCCAGGTCCCTTTCTTGTTCACTCTTCCCCAGAGTTGCACCTGACATTGTATACTCGTATTCCTTATTTTTATTGCCTAAATGCATTACCTTGCATTTCTCCACATTGAACTTCATCTGCCATTTCTCCGCCCATGTTTCTAACCGACACAAGTCGCTCTGGAGTTTCTCTCTATCCTCCTGCGATCTGATTGCCCGGCATAGTTTTGTATCGTCTGCAAACTTGATGATCTCACTGGATATTCCTTCCTCCAGGTCATTGATATAAATATTAAAAAGGATCGGCCCAAGTACCGAGCCCTGGGGTACACCACTAGTCACTTTCTCCCAGTCGGAGAACTTCCCATTTATGCCCACTCTCTGCTTTCGGTTTTCCAGCCATTTGCCTATCCATCTTTGTATATCTCCCTCTATGCCATGGCTTTGTAGTTTCCTGAGAAGTCTTTCGTGTGGAACTTTGTCGAACGCTTTCTGGAAGTCCAAGTATATTATGTCCACAGGCTTCCCACTATCAATTTGCTCGTTTACGGTCTCAAAAAATTGGAGTAAATTCGTCAAACATGATTTCCCTTTCCTGAATCCATGTTGACTGGGTTTCATCAAGTCGTGTGCGTCCAAGTGCCGGACTATGCTATCCTTGATCAGTGCTTCAACCATCTTGCCGGGAACCGACGTAAGACTCACAGGCCTATAGTTGCCCGGTTCCCCTCTCGATCCTTTTTTGAAAATTGGCGTGACGTTCGCTATCCTCCAGTCGTCCGGTATCTGTCCAGTTCTGATTGTCAGGTTTGCAAGTTTGTGCAATAACTCTCCGATTTCAACCTTCAATTCCTTTAAGACTCTCGGGTGAATTCCATCCGGTCCAGGGGATTTGTCACTTTTAAGTTTGTCGATCTGATAGTATATCTGGTCTAAGTCCACTTCAACTGTGGTGAGGCTGTCCTCTATTTCTCCTGGAAACACTTTCTCCGCTTCAGGTATTGTTGAGGTGTCTTCCTTCGTAAAGACAGACGCAAAGAAGGAATTTAGTTTGTCTGCGATTTGTTTATCTTCCTTGATGTACCCTTTTCTTCCCTGGTCGTCCAGGGGTCCCACTGCCTCTTTTGCAGGTTTTTTCCCTTTCACGTATCTAAAGAAGGGCTTGAAGTTTTTGGCCTCCTGGGCTATTTTTTCCTCATAATCCTGTTTGGCATCCCTCACCGCCTTGTGACATTTCTTCTGATCATCTTTATGTTTGTTCCAGGCTTCGGTTGTCTTTATGCATTTCCATTTTTTGAAAGAGTCCTTCTTTTCTTTTATGGCTTCCTTCACCTGTATGGTAAGCCATGCCGGTTCTCTTTTGCTCTTTGTTCTCCGATCTTTGGAAATCCTCGGAATGTAGAGATCTTGTGCTTCTGTGATAGTATTTTTCAGTAGGGACCATGCCTGATCTACCGTTTCAAGTTTGTCCACCATCTTCTCTAGTCGTTTTTCTACCATGGCCCTCATGCAATCGTATTTACCCTTTTTAAAGTTTAAGGTGGTGGTTAAGGTTTTGGCATGTTTCCCTTTCCCGATGTCAAGTTTAAAGTTGATTACATTGTGATCACTCGTTCCCAGTGGAACCACGACTTCCACTTCTGTTATCGGTCCCGTTAGGCCATTTAGGACCAAGTCCAAGGTGGCGTTGCCTCTTGTCGGCTCTTTTACCATTTGTTCCAGGAAGCAATCCCCTAGCACCTCCAGGAACTTGGCCTCCTTGCCGCAGTTGGAGGTTGCTAGTTTCCAGTCTATCCCTGGGAAATTGAAGTCTCCCAATATAATTACATTTCCCGTCTTGCATTCTTGTTTGATTTCCTCCATCATTTCTGAGTCAGTTTCCTCCGCCTGTCCTGGGGGACGATAGTAAAGGCCAATTTTCGTATCTGCACCATATTGACCAGGAATTTTGATCCAGAGTGACTCAAGCTTTTCTTTCATTTCTGTTGTAACCATTTCAACAGAATCTATTCCCTCCTTAACATATAGAGCAATACCTCCACCTTTCTGCCCTACTCGATCTCTTCTATACAGTTTGTATCCCTGTAGTACTGTGTCCCATTTGTTTTCTTCATTCCACCATGTTTCTGTTATGCCAATGATATCCAATATGTCATGTCTTGCTATTTTCTCTAGTTCCCCCATTTTGTTACCTAGACTTCTAGCATTCGTATACATACATCTAAATTCCCTTTGTGTTACCTTTTTGGACCTTCTACTCTTGGCCGTCCCTATAGTTTCAAATACGGTATCCTTTACTGCTCCTGTGTTATCACCCTTGTTTGCTGTGTGGTCGTCCTCTCCTGTGTCTGAGTTGTCCCTTCCTGCTTTTTCTCCCTTATTGGCTGTGGGGTCGTCTTCTCTTGTGTAGGAGTAGTAGTCCTTGGCTTCTTCGTCGGGGCATCCTGCTATCCGTGCCATTGTCTCTTCTTTGATATTTCTGGGCCATGGGACTGTAAAGTCTGGTATTGTCCTAAGTTCCAAATGTTGAAATTGCCGGCCAAGCTTACTCCAGCCTCTCCAACCATCCTGTTTGCAGGATATCTACCATAAAGTCTGGCCAGTAACATCCTCTTGTTCCCTATTAGTGGAGTTCCCATTGATGGCAACCCAAAAAAACTCTAGAAAACTGCCAAACCTATGATATAACAAAAAGAACAATTGTCAGAACCCTAACCTTGGTTTATGAGCATGATTTGTTCCAGAAGCATGCTCGTAATCCAAAGTACTCATATATCAAAGCGAGTTTCCTCATAGGAAGTAAGGGAAACTCGCTTGATTCGTTCCCCCCCTGAGTCCAACGGTGATGCTCCACCTTATCCTCCCCCCCCGAGGCCACCGGTGCTGCTCCACCCCCCCCCCCGTGAACCGGCATTGCTCCCCCAAACTCGCATCGCCCGCCTCTGCTCGCATCACCCCCCCCCCCCCGCAATCCTACATCCCTCACCCACCCAAACACAATCCCTTACCCCGATCTGGCACCGGCACCAGCACCAATGCACAGGACATGCCGGTGCCGGTGCCGGTGCCCGAAGAGCCTGCCTCTTGCCTGGGCTGGGCCTTGAGCATCTGCACATGCTCAAGGCCTTCTGGTTCTCGCTCTCTCCGAGATTCTCGGAGATCTCCAAGAATCTCGGCGAGAGCGGGAGCCAGAAGACCTTGAGCATGCACAGATGCTCAAGGCCCAGCCCAGGCAATAGGCAGGATCTTCGGGCACCAGCATTGGCATGTCCTGTGCATTGGTGCTGGTGCCAGACCAGGGTAAGGGATTGTGTTTGAGCGCGCGGGCAGGGGATGCCTGATCGCAGGGGAGGGGGCTCAGAAATCTAGTCAACACTCAGTTTGCAAGGCATGATTTGCGGGAATGTTTTGCTTGTCTTGCAAAACACTCGCAAACCGTGTTACTCGCAAACCGAAGTTTTACTGTATTAAGCTCTCAAAGAACATCTGATGGCTTTATTTAAATAGAGGTTAATAAAGAGCCGAGACAATCACCCACTGGGACTCAGATAAGTCTTGTGAATGGATTATGAATTTTGATTATTGTTTGCTGGGATTTACATAAGATTTGCGAATGAAATGATTTTTTTCTTATACCTTTTTAGCACAGAAGCACTTTTGAGAATATTTTTGAAATTATTCATTTAAGGGGTGGGGCTTTTTTGAGCCGTTTTTTGTCCCTTTATTCTGCTCCTAAAGCCTCTTGCTCAGCGTTTATTCACATTTGTTATTTATTATTAAGACTCAAATGACCAGCACCAGGTTTAAAAAACCTCAATAAGTCCTGCCCCGTACATCATTCAGTCTCCGTGATAATAAATAAGAAATGTGAATAAATGCAGAGACTGAATGATGTTCGGGACAGGACTTAGAAACATAGAAGATGTTGGCAGATAAGGGCCATAGCCCATCAGGTCTGCCCACTCTACTGACCCACCCCCAAGTCTACTATCCTAGAGATCCCACTCCTGGTGACAGGTTCCCTTGGCTTAACCCTCTAAGGGATCCCACATGGGCATCCCATTTGCTCTTAAATTCTTGCACACTGTTTGCCTCGATCACCTGCACCGAGAGCTCGTTCCAAGGATCAACCACTCTCTTGGTGAAGAAATGTTTCCTGGTGTCGCCATGAAATTTCCCGCCCCTGAGTTTGAGCGGATGCCCTCTTGTGGCTGAGGGTCCTTTGAGAAAGAGAATCTCTTCTTCCATCTCGATACGGCCGGTAATATACTTAAACGTCTCGATCGTGTCTCCTCTCTCCCTACGTTCCTCGAGTGAGTACAGCCGCAAATTTTTCAGCCTTTCCTCGTATGATAGATCCTTGAGCCCCGAGACCATCCTGGTGGCCATCCATTGCACCGACTCTACTCTCAGCACATCTTTTTGGTAGCGTGGCCTCCAGAATTGCACACAGTATTCCAAATGAGGTCTCACCATGGTTCTGTATAATGGCATTATGACTTCAGGCTTCCGGCTGATGAAACTCCTTCGGATGCAACCTAACAACTGTCTTGCCTTAGATGAAGTCTTCTCCACATGATCAGCAGTTTTCATGTCTGCGCTGATGATCACTCCCAAGTCTCGTTCTGTTGAAGTTCTAGCTAAGATCTCACCATTCAAGGTGTAAGTTCTGCACGGATTTCTGCTGCCAAGGTGCATGATCTTGCATTTCTTAGCATTGAAGCCCAGCTGCCATGTCGAGGACCAAAGCTCCAACAAATGTAGGGCCTGTGTCATACTATCGGGTGAATTGTCGTCTCTCACTATATTGCATAGTTTAGCGTCGTCAGCGAATAACGTTATCTTACCTTGAAGCCCCTGAGTTAGGTCCCCTATGAATATGTTGAAAAGGAGCGGGCCCAAGACTGAACCTTGCGGTATGCCACTGGTCACCTCCGATGTTTTAGAGAGGGTACCGTTAACTACCACCCTCTGAAGTCTGCCAGTCATTGATCCATGTAGTTAGTGTTTCTCCCAGCCCCATTGACTTATTGAGGTTTTTTAAACCTGGTGCTGGTCATTTGATGCTTTTGCCTGGGGCCATAAAAGTTATACAGGAGTATTAAAGTGCTCAACTGTGGCCCGTAATGAGGTGCCTCATTTTTATTAACCAGCAGATGTTCTTTGAGAGTTTAATATAGGGTTCTGCCAATTGTTCTTTTTGTTCCCATTGATGCTTACCCCAGCCCATCCTATACCAAATCATCATATATGGGATACAGACCATATAGGTCTATCCAATATCGGTCTTAGTTCTTTAATTTATATCCTTCGTTTTCTAATTAGAGATCCTCTATGCTTATCCCATGCTTTTTTGAATTCCATCACCATTTTCTTCTCCGCCACTTCCCTCAGAAGGGCATTCCAGGCATCTAACACCCTCTCTGTGAAAAAAAATTTCCTAACATTGCTCCTGAGTCTTCCTCCCTTCCTCCTCTATCTCTGTGTCTGTTTATCTCTTTCTTCTGTCATGCATAATCTCCTCTCTCTCTCTCTCTCTCTCTCAATTTTTCCCCTGTCTTGCAGCATGCCCACAGGACCTACGACTACAAGAGGGCATCCGTTAAAAATCAAGGGTGGGAGATTTCATGGTGACATCAGGAATGATCTTCCACTTCAGGTAGTTGAGGCCAACAATGTGATCAATTTCAATAAAAAATGGGACAAAAATGTGGGGTTACTTCGAGGGAGTGTTTAGGGGGGAGGGTTATTCGAGTGGGTAGACTTGTTGGGCCGATGGCCCTTTTCTGCCGTCATATTCTATGTTTCTATGTGTCCCTTTCCACATTACTCACATTCAATCTCAAATGCCCACTGAAATAACACAGTTTTTTAAAGCCTTTATCCAGGAGTGGCCAATATTCAACACAGGTACCTAGACAAAATTATCTAGGTACTGGTGCAAAATATCATTGGTACCTGAATAACTTCTGATTCCACCTTAGCTCCACTTCCAAACTGCCCCAGCACTTAAAGTGGTTGCTGCCACTTAAAATCTGGCTGGCCCTGATAAGCGGCACTTATCCAGGGAGAGAGGCTCCTATCCACAAAGCTACAACAGTAACAGATATAAAGCAAAGGGCCTAGCCAAATTACATGCGCAACCCCCCAGTTTTTTAATTGGTGTTTTAACTGAAAACGCCATTAAGTCAATTTAAAAAAAACATTAAACTTTAATTGAAGTTGTGCACAGAATTCAACATGGCGCCTATCGACGCCTACCTGAAAAGTGGGTGTGGTTATGGGACAGAGAATAGGCATGGTATGACATAGGCGCCGGTAAAATGGGCCAGGAAAACCCTGGCCTAGTATACCTGCACCTAACACTGTAGGAGTGGCTGGCAAGAGCAAGTTCAGCTTCAAAGGGGTTAATTAAAAAGATGCCTACTAGAAAGCCAGCAGAAGCTCAATGATAGGGAGCTAGTTTGGGATAGTGGGTATATAGTAGGTATGGGATAGAAGGTAAGGTGGAAATGTTCTTGCAGACACAGAAAGAGGCAAAGCATGAATGAGAAAAATTAGGAGTTTGTGTGAATAAGCTCCAGAGAAAACTCTGCAAAAGGGTAACAAGAGTTCAAGTTTCAAGTTTATTTAAGATATTTGATATAATCGCAATATCCAAATCCAATGCGATTTACAAAGATTAAAAATAGGAAAAATAAAAAATCCAACAAACAGGACATTAAAAACAATTATGACATAAAAATGCAATTGAAAAGGAGGGGGTTAAAGAAAATAGGATTAAATACAATTTCAAAATAAATGAAAAAGGATGGGTAAGGAGACAAAAGGTTAGGAAACGTTACCCACTTAATTTCTGCTTAACAGTGTTCCTTGTCCAGATAAATTCCAGAATGAGGTCATATGATTTTTAAATGGGTCAGTTAAAGGCATCCTTAAACTGCCAACTTTTTAGTAGGGACTGACTAGGAGTCATGTGAAAGTTAGTATATCAGGCATGAGCCTGAGTATGGCTAACAGGGGTAGTAGGAAGGCTGCTAAGGGAGATGAAGAATGATCATCTTGGGAATTCAATTGACTCATTAAAGGGGCTTTGAACAATAGGGTACCCAGTGCAGGGAAAGGCCCAGGACCCAAAAGAGGGGTCATAACAAAGATTGGATTCTCAGAGAGAGAAGTCCAGGACCCTGGAGAGGGTCATATCAGATGTGAAATCCCAGTGTGAAGGGGAGGGGAGGGAAGGGAAGGGAAGGGGGAGGGAAGGGAAGGGGAGGGGAGGGAAATAGGGTGGTAGAAGGGAATGTTGAAGTAAGAAGGGTACGCATAGAACCCAGTATCCATTTTGTTTCTGTGTACAAGTTTTGAAGTATAAAGAGTGGACAATCCTTGCAGGTAGGGATATAGAACCCAGAGCTAAAGGCCCCAAGGATGATGTCCAGAAGAGAGGGATATGGAAAGTTAAAAAGAAACCTATCCTTGGTAAGGGGAAAGAAGAGAGAAGGAATCCATACCTAAGAAACCAGGTAAAGAGCTTTGTAAAAAAAGGTTTGGGAAAATTTAAGGAAAAGTTCTAGCACTTACAAGAAAAGAATGCAGGGGAACAGCCTTAAATAGTGGAAAGAATACTTTCTCTGATAGGTGGCATGAAAACTTTTCCCCAGGTAACTAGCAGAAGAGCTAGGGTTACCAGATTTTACCTGCCCAGTTCTACCATCCCTACCCCGTTACACCCATGCCATGCCCCAGCCTCACCCTTAGCCCCCCCTCCCCCAGCCTGCCTGTTGGAAGGAAGGGCATAAGCCCATACTCCTCCAGATGTGATCTGCTTTTCAAACCCCAAAGTGCCAGGTTTTGAAAAGCTGTCCGAGTAAATCTGGACGTCTGGTAACCCTAAGAAGAGCGATGAGGAAACCCATATTCTACTGCCTTATACAAATTCCAAATTAGCTGTATTTTTTAAGATTTTAAGAGACTGGGATTTTTTTTTGTTCAGTAAAGAATACAAAATGCAAGTACAGATCACCTTTGTGACAAAAACCCTACAATTCAGGCTTTGAAGTTTGAGATTTTATATATAGTTCTACAAGGTAGGTCATAGTCATTAGGACCTGGAACCTAGTAATCCCTCTGTGTAATAAGTACCCAGAACAGGGGGTTTACGTATGCAATACTTACATAAATAATTTTAAAAAGTAACCCCCAGAGGACAAAGATAGTATACGAGGCCCCTTGTCAATAGAATTACATAAACTAAAGTGTACATGTGTCCTTCTTAGTAGGAAATGGTGAAACCAAAGATAGGCGGTTAAAGTTGTTGAAGGGTGTAATCCACAACTGAGCTCTCCCAATAAACAGTTTCAAATGATTAAAAACTAGATGTTAACTATGTTTTTTTGAAAAGAGCAATGCTATAATCTTACTTGAACATTGTCATACTGTGTCACTGCTCCTTCATTAATGCTCATCTCTTGAGGTTGAGGGAAACAAGAGTCAGTTGTGAGTGCAGGCTGCTTATCCATCAAGAAATCCTCTCTTGCGCTAACTCACAGCTTGTTACCCAAGTGCTTGTGTGTGCCAATCTCACTCAGAGCAGCAGCATTCTGAGCCACAGGAAATACTGCAATTAGTCTAGCCTGAGGTGACATTTCTTTTCAAGCTCTGTGGATGGTTGGGTATGTCAACAGTGATCACAGAGCTCACATCCCAAATGTGGGAGATGGAGTCTGACTGACAGAGAAGGAAACACCGAGAGAAAAAAAAGGAAATATATGAGATTTAAACAAAATAAGAGAATGGGAAAGAAGAAAGGAATAAAAAGACAGACTGTGGGCAGAATTTGAAGGCATTTGCTGCTGATAAGGTTTTATTAAAACTTTGTTTTGCTGTGGTGAGGAGAATAAAATGTATTAGAAATTTATTAGAAATGGCAAATGTAGTGGACACAGGAATTAACAATACTGTGTAACTAATATTTTGTCAAACAACATTCCAAAATGAAAAAAATTTAGTGCAAGAAAATAACATGTTTAAACGAACCTAATTCAGAATTGCATTGTCAACATTGAGGGGTGGAGAGAGGCTTACAAGATCACAAAAGGCATAGAGAAAGTGGAGAGGGACAGATTCTTCAAACTTTCAACAACTACAAGAACGAGAGAGCATTTGGAAAAATTAAAAGGGGACAGATTCAGAACCAATGCTAGGAAGTTCTTCTTCACCCAAAGGGTGGTGGACACTTGGAATGCGCTTCCAGAGGGCGTGATAGGGCAGAGTACGGTATTGGGAGTTCAAGAAGGAATTGGAAAATTTTCTGAAGGAAAAGGGGATAGAAGGGTATAGATAGAGGGCTACTATACAGGTCCTGGACCTGATGGGCCGCCGTGTGAGCGGACTGCTGGGCATGATGGACCTCTGGTCTGACCCAGCAGAGGCACGACTTATGTTCTTATGTAGAACAGTGCTCAGAACGTGCTTTTATTCTACAACTGCAAAAAAAGGAGGTAGAAAGTAAGCTCTAAAGAAGTCTACTAGAGATAATTTAGAAGGTCTACACTTAGAAAACTGGATACAGAACACTGGGAAAAATGCACAGGACAGCAGAAAAGGCCTTTGGGAAGCATTTCTGAAAGTCTGGGTTTGGTTTGTATTTGTTTTTTAGGGGATTAGGAAATACTTCTATAAACATTAAGGCCCGGATTCTCTAACCGGCACTGTTCTCAGCGACTGCCTTAATATCGGCCGCTGATCACATGTCAGTCACGCAATGGTGGAGGTTAGAGAATTGCGCCTCCAGCAAAAGTAGGCACTAGAAATATAGGCCAGGTTTTTTCATGCCTATATTTCCGGCGCCTACCATTGACACGAATTGCGCTGCCTTAGGTGCTGCTCGGTGTCTAATGCCACTTCCAGCGTTATTCACAACACTCTGGATGTACACAAATTCAATTAACATTCAACTTATTGATACTTTAGTCACCACCAATTATATCCTGTTTGAGCTATTCACTCATTACTAATCAAACCTCCGTTGTGCTCGTGAGCAGGGTTAACTCACTCTACCACCAAGTGCTACAAGCTAAGTAGCACTTCAGCCTTTTGATTTAGTATATCATTAATGAATTGAAGTTCAACAAATTTATGAATTTATGAATAAGCACTGGCACTTTTCTATGAATTGACATATTTAATGGAAAAATTATTTATATATAAAATTATTTAATAACATATTTAAAATGAAATATCATCGTCTATAAGTTCCTATGAGGATGGCTACCACACTAAGAAATCATCAAATTAATAGATTCAGGGGTCCTTTTATCAAGCCGCGCTAGCGGGGTTAGTGCGTCGGACATTTCATCACACGCTAACCCTCGCGGCAAGCATAAAAACTAACGCCTGGTCAATGGAGGCGTTAGCGACTAGCGCATCAGGCGGTTTAACCCACGGTATTCCGCAAAATTAAACCCCCCTACCGCGCCTTGATAAAAGGACCCCTCAGTGTGGCATACTGAAGAACTTGGTGGTAGAGTGAGTTAACCCTGCTCACGAGCACAACAGAGGTTTGATTAGCTCAAACAAGATATAATTGAGTGGTGACTAAAGACTTCCAGCGTTAGCCATGTCTACAGTGGCATTAGGTGCCATAAAGTGCCTAAGGAGACGTGGTTCTGGTGCCAATTTTTTTAGGCACCAGAAGCCGACTTGAAACTCAGTTTAAAATGTTTAAATGGCGTTTGTCACTGAGCTTGGGCACCTACTGCAGCCTAAAAAAATGATGCCATTTAAAGAATCCGGGCCTAAGTGATGGTCACATGTACTCATATATAGGGTGACCAACTGTTAGCTAAGGAAGATTTAGTTGGGACTAATTTTTAGCAGCACGGCATCACTCCTACAAATGTTCATAAAGAATGGATAATATTAAACAAAACAATTAATTTACATTGTACATAATATACAGATCACAATATAGAATAAAAAATTACAAATTTGCATGTTTCTTTGTCTTAATTTATAAAGAGATTAGGTTTTTACCTTGATAATATCTTTT
Source organism: Geotrypetes seraphini (assembly GCF_902459505.1). Taxonomy (NCBI): domain Eukaryota; kingdom Metazoa; phylum Chordata; class Amphibia; order Gymnophiona; family Dermophiidae; genus Geotrypetes; species Geotrypetes seraphini. Next base: position 262,522,979 of record NC_047085.1, on the reverse strand, counting down.
CCAATAGATAGAGATGATATGCTGAACTGTAGAGTTATTTAGCTATGCTCGTGAGCATACTGCAGAAGATGTCAATCACAGCTTTTCAGTTCCTCCTCCTCCTTGGTCTCTACTGCCACCTTCAGTTTATACCAAAGCCAGCGACACCTGAACAGAAGCCAGAAGAAGGAGGGGTACGGGGGACTCTCCAAAACCAGGTGTTTGATCTGCTCATAGGAATTTAAAACAATCACTGAATGAACAGTAATGTAATTGAAACATTAACAAGCCTCTGAGAGGAACAATGAATATAAGAAAAATACAAGTTAAATAAGAAACATAAACAGCTTGACCATTTATGGAGCTCAACCATTCCTCTTTTGTAATCATATACACAGACTCATCATCATGTCAATAGTCTGACTTGACAGAAAAATCCTAGCTATGGAGCTGACCATTAATTTATTATTTCTATTTTTAGGTATTTATATACCGCCTATTAAAGTTATCTAAGCGGTTTACAATCAGGTACTCAAGCATTTTCCTTATTTGTTCTGGCAGGCTCACAATCTACCTAATGTACCTGGGCGTGGGGTTCAGCATACCATCCCTATCTACTGGAAAATATATTATCAAGGTAAGAATCTAATCTCTTTTTTCAGTTCAATAGAAATGTTATGCTGAATCTTAGGGATGTACCTAAGTCCCAGTTCCCAAAGTCTAGGGTAAGAGAGATGAGCCTGCACGCAATACTGAGGACCCAAAAATGGCATCCTCCTGTGTTGCTATGTCAACCTTGTAGAATTTGGTGAAAGTATGAAGGAAGGACCAAATGGCCAACCTACAAATCTCCTCATGGGGGAACTGCTCTTCCGCCCAAGAGGAGGCCACTCCTCTTGTCGAATGCACCTTCAACAAGATAGGTGGCTGTTTGCCACAACTAATCTAAAGATGGTGGACTTGGAAGCAGGTCTGCCTTGTCTTGCCTGATTGAGTAACATAAAAACATACGAACATAAGAATAACCTTACTGGGCCAAACCAATAGTCCATCAAGCCTAGTAGCCCAACTTCATGGTGGCCAATCCAGGTTACTAGTATTTGACAAAAATCAAAAGAGTAGCAACATTCCATGCTACTGATCCAGGACAAGCAGTGGCTTTCCCCCCAGGTCTTTCTCAATAACAGACTATGAACTTTTCCTCCAGGAAATTGATCAAACCTTACTTAAAACCAGCTATGCTGTCTGCACTTACCACAATCTGTGGTAATGCATTCCAAAGCTTAACTATTCTCTGAGTGAAAAAGATTTCCTAATATTGGCTTTAAAAGTTTTTTCTCTGCAACTTCATTGAGTGTCCCCTAGGCTTTATCATTTTTGACAGAGTGAAAAATCGATCCATTTGTACATGTTCTACTCCACTCAGGATTTTGTAGACTTCAATAAAATCTCCCCTCAGCTGTCTCTTTTCCAAGCTGAAGAGCCCTAACCGTTTTAGTCTTTCCTCATGTGAGAGGAGCTCCATCCCCTTTATCATCTTGGTTGCTCTTTTTTGAACCTTTTCTAGTGCTGCTATATCTTTCTTGAGATAAGGAGACCAGAATTGAACGCAGTATTCCAGGTGAAGTTGCACAATGGAGCGATACAGAGGCATTATAGCATTCTTAGTCTTGATAACCATCCCTTTTTTTAATAATTCCTAGCATTTTGTTTGCTTTTTTGGCCACCACTGCACATTGGGTGGAAGGTTTCATCATATTGCCTACTGTGACACCCAGATCTTTTTCTTGGGCACTAACCCCCAAGGTGGACCTTCATATCTGTTAACTGTGATTCAGGTTATTCTTCTCAATCTATATCACTTTACATTTATCCACATTAAATTTCATCTGCCATTTGGATGCCCAGTCTTCCAATTTCCTAAGGACTGCCTGCAATTTTTCACAATCTGCATGCATTTTAAAACTTTGAACAGAGCTGCATGGCGGTGGTTTGTTCAGATTTGGGCACCTGTGTGGGATAATATGCCTCCAAGAGCTCGTAGTTATCTGTTGAATATGTAATGTGGGTGAGTGGGTAGGGGGAGTGGGGGGTTGACTGTCTGTTGTATATGTGACTTTGTATACTGCAGTGGGGCCACCGTGAAGAACAAGCATGAATGGCTCGTTTAGTTTTGTGTTGTGTTACTGGATGTTTTAATAAAAATTTATTAAAATCAAAACTTTGGACAGTTTAGTGTCAACTGCAAATTTAATCACCTCACTCATCGTTCCAATTTCCAGATCATTTATAAATAAGTTAAATAGCACTGTTCCTAGTACAGATTCCTGCGGCACTCTACTGTTTACTCTCCTCCATTAAGAAAAATGACCATTCAAAACTACCTTCTGCTTTCTATCTGATAACAAATTTCTAATCCACAAATGAACTTTGCCTCCTATCCCATGACTCTTTAATTTTCTCAGGAGCCTCTCATGAGGAACTTTGTCAAAAGCTTTTTTGAAAATCTAGATATACTACATCAACTGGCTCACCTTTATCCACGTTTATTCACACCTTCAAACAAATCAAGCAAATTGGTGAGGCAAGATCTCCCTCGGCTCAACCAATGCTTGCTCTATTTCATTAAATCATGTTTGTCTACTTGGGTGAAGAAGAACTTCCTTACGTTTGTACGGAATCTATCCCCTTTTAACGTTAGAGAGTGCCCTCTCGTTCTCTCTGTAGTTTCCCGGATCTCCCCTTGAACCTTTCTTGAAAATCGGCATAACAATCGCCACTTTCCCATCTTCCGGACTCCTTCCTGATCTGATCAACAGATTGGCTATTAATTGAAGCAGTTCAGCTATAACCCCTTTCAGTTCCTTGATTACCCTTAGATGGATGCCATCCAGTGCTGGGGATTTATCATTTTTAAGCCTATCAATTCTTTTGCAATGTCACTCCAGGTAGCAGCTCAAATTTAATGGCGTTATGATCACTGTTTCCCAGTGGACCCAACGCAATTAACTCCTGTACTAAGCCTTGCATTCTACTAAGGACCAAATCTAAAATAGGTCCCCCCTCTTGCTCCTAGACCAGTTGCTCCAAGAAGTAGTCATTTATGATGTCTAGGAATTTTACCTCTCTAGCATTCCCTGATGTAACATTTAACCAGTCAATGTTGGGGGTAATTGAAATCACCCATTATTATACGGTTGCCCAATTCACCAGCTTTCCTAATCTCTGAAAACATTTCTTCATCTGTTTGCTCATTTTGTCCCAGGGGACAGTAGTATAACCCTACCTTCATATTCCTTCCCTTCACACATGGAATTTCTATCCCTAAGGATTCCACATTGCTAACTATGTCATGCAGAATGTTTATTCTATTTAATTCAATTCTCTCTTTAATATATAACAATATAACACAACCCCCCTCCAATTTGATCTACTCTATCCTTACAATATAATTTATACCCAAGTAATACAGTGTCTCATTGATTGTCCTCCTTCAACCAGATCTCTGCGATACCTGTTTTATCTACCTATATAACTCTCCTATTTTATTTTTTGGCTTCTAGCATTTGTATACAGACACTTCAAACTGTGTTTTTTCTTTGTAACTACATGCTGCTGAGAAGACAGGGAAAATATGAGTCTTTTACTCTGCCTTCGTCTTAAACACTCCTGCCGTTCTTTTACCATTATTGAAACCTCTCTATTGGGACTCCCTAAATATCCAGTTTAAATAGTATCTTTCAAGGGTACCTCACACCGAACCATCCGCTCCTGGGTGACTGTTGGCTTTCCTCTGCATCTCAGTTTAAAAGCTGCTCTCTTTCCTGCAGCCTGTTTCCAACCTGGTTAAGGTGGAGTCCATCCTTTCGGAACAAATTCCCCCTTTACCAGAAGATTGCCCAGTTCCTAACAAATCTGAATCCCTCATTCCTGCACCATCATCTCAACCACCTCTTGGGCTCTACATATGGAATTGGTAGCATTTCTAAAAATGTTACCCTGGAGAATCTGGTTTTCAGTTTTCTACCTAAGAGCCTAAATTTGGCTTCCAGAACCTCCCTCCCACATTTTCCTATGTAATTGGTACCTACATGTACCAAGACAGCTGGCTCCTCCCCAGCAGTATGACATATCTGAGAGCCAAATATATGTAATAATACTTTTATGTATTTACTTGAAATTTGGTGGGAAGGATGTTTGCATGCTAAATGACACTTAAACCACTTGTTGACATAGCCAACCAAGCCTATCTTCATAATGGCCAAAGACAGACCTGCTATTTAGGTGGGTATATCTGGCTGCTTAACTTAGCCAGTCAGCCAATGAATATTAGTGCTGACCAGCAAAATTGGTGACTGGGATAGTTACTGACTGAATATCGGCAACTAGCCGGCTTAGCGCTATTTAGCCAGCCAGGAGCCATTCTCAGCCAACTGAATAACGCTGAATATCGGGCAGATGGAGTCCATATTCAACAAGGTTTAACCAGGCAAGTTAAACCCCGCTGAGGTGGCTGGCTGATGATGGTCATCAGTACTTAACTGGGTAGTGCTGCTGAATATCTTTACTAATTGCCCATTCCCTAACTGGCTAGAGTAGAGAACACTTAACCTGTTAATGATGCTATTCACTATCAGGTTAAATGGTCACAAAAATTTAGGACAGCAAGAAGCTGTCAATACCGGGAGTTGTGCATGCCTCAGTACTGAAGATCTGGGGTTAGGTCAGCCCATTGCTGGAAGAGTCTTACAAGCCGCTTACCATTGTGAGCTGAATATTACCTCCTGTTATAAATTTAGGCTTGCAATTCATTTGCATAGATTTGTAAGCACAATTTATGACCCAGTTTTAGTGTTGCATATCAGTGCTCATCTTCTACATGTTTTCCCTGACCTACATCCGCCCCTGTTGCCATCTACTTGTTATGCTCATACACTTAGCAGGTTTGTGAAATTGTGAGAATAAATTAGGCATTCAGCCCTAGTAAATTGTCAAAAAGACCAACTTAGGAGCATAATTTTCAGTTAGGAGCATAAAAACCCTCTAAATATTGGTCCCAGATTGTGCATTTCCTTACCTGTGGAAGAGCCTGGACTACAGTGTCTAGTAAGGCCCTCATCCCTGTCGCCATTTTCAACAGCTTCAGTACTGGCAAAACAAAAGGACATGTAAGAGGCATTTAATGTGAGTAACACTTTGAACACTTGTTAGGCAAAAACAGTAAGGGAAGATTAGGTTCTTACCTCGATTATCTTTCTAGCAGAAGGGTACGGTAGTGTTGACAAGTGGGTTTCTTCCCTTCACCCACAAGGATTGCAGAAGGCATCATCTATATTTTTCAACTCCGCCACCGTTTGTCACTGGACAGTACCTCAGTTCCTCAGTTTGTACCATAGCAATGGATAACCCTAAGAAAGAGATACAAGGAAAACATGGGGAACTCCCCAACAATTCAAGTCTTTTCTGCTCTACAACAAAAACAATTAATTAGACCAATGGACACATAGCATAAACAAGGTGGAACCAAACAAGCCACCTACCTGTGACCAGCACTAATATTTATGCAGCTTTATAGTCTGTCAAAGGTTTCACTATAGAGCATACTTGTTTAACAGAAAAACATTAAAGCATCTTCATTTTCTCTTGGTTCTCTTGGTTGTTCACAAACATCTGGAGACACCCATATATATCTGAAGTAGAAAGCAGGCTAACTTAAAATCTGACAGGGTGGGCCATCAAAACTACTGTGCCCTTCTACTAGAAAGAAGATTATCGAGGTAAGAACCTAATCTTCCCTTCTAGTGCAAAGGATACAGTAGTCTTGACAAGTGGGATATACCAAAGCAGTCTCCTTAATCTGGGGCAGGGCAGATGAGCCTGCTGCGAGCACCGAGGACCCAAAAGTGGTGTCCATTTGTACAGCCACCTCCACTCTGTAAAACTTTGTAAAAGTATGGAAGGTGGACCATGTAGCTGCTCTACAAATCTCCTCAGGTGGAACTGCCTGGAATTCTTCCTAAGAACAGGCCTTGCCTCTGGTGTAATGCACTTTCAAAGAAATCAGCAGCTGTGTACCACTGCCAATGTATGCAGACAAAATAGCCATGTAAATCCATCTGGAAATGGACGCCTTTGAGAAAGGCTTTCCCTATCTGCTAAGGTTGGTTAACACATAAAATTGATCTGAGAGAGAAAATTCTTTCATCATTTCGAGATAATGGAGAAGAATTCTCCTCATGTCCAGTAATTCCAAGACTTTGTCCTTTTCCTTTATGCCTTGAATGCCATAAGCCAGACTTCCTGATTTACATGAAAAGTCAAGACCTCTTTTGGTAGAAAAGAAGGCACAGTGCATAGGGGCATGCTTACCTCCATAAATCTGAAGAAAGGCTTCTTGCATGATAAGAGCATGCAGCTTTTGAAGCCTTCTCACCAAGGCGATAGTCACCAGGAAACCGTCTAGACAGTAAGATCTATCAGTGAAGCATACTGTAAGGGTTCATAAGGGGCCTTACAGAAGGCCCATAAAACAATATTAAGATTCCATGTAGGGAATGGTTGTTTCAAAGGAGGATGCCATTGCAACACTCCTCTCAGGAATCTGGTTATGTCAGGATGGGAAGCTAAGGATCCTTTTTCAAATCAAGCTCTAAAGCATGAGAGATTCACCACCTGTACCTTGAGAAAGCTACCCACCAGGCCCTTTTCAAGACCATTCTGAAAGAACAATAGGATTATGGATATGGGAGCTGTGTATGGCTCCACCTTCTGATTAGTACACCAGTGCTGAAAAGTCTTTTAGTACTTAGCATAAGCTGCGACAGTCTGAATATCATTTCTGTGCTAAAGCTGCATACTCAAGAGCAATGCCACAAGACCAAAGCATTCAGATCCTCCAGGGCAAGTAGTCCTTGTGGCAGAAGTGTTGGAAGTAAGGGCATCCTGAGACATCTGTCCCATTGTAGCCACACTAGATCCATGTACCATGGATGATGCAGCCAATCTGGCGCCACTAGAATCATCAATCCATGATGGGTCGCAATTTTTGAATGACCATTGGCCATGGAGGAGACACGTACAACAGCTCTTCTGTTGGCCAAGGCTGGACTAGGGCATCTACACTGGCGATTTTCAGCTCAAATTGCCAGTTAGAGTACTGAGAGACTTTCTTGTTGCCCACTGACACCATTAGGTTAATTGATGGCCTTCCTCAGTGCTTCACAATTTTGTTGAAAGCACTCTGGGACAGAGAACACTCCCCTGGAACCAATGTCTGGCGACTGAGAAAGTCAGTTTGTATATTGTTTACTCCTGCTACATTGTGCTGCCAATCTGGGTTTCTGCCCAATAAAACAACAGTTGCACCTCCAATTATAACTAAGCACCCTTGGTGCCTCCTTGTCTGTTGACATATGCCACCTCTGTGGCATTGTCCGAGAAAACTCTGACCACTTTGCCTTCCAGAGACATTTCAAAGGCCTGCAGTGCTGGCTGGATGGCTCTCAGTTCCAATCTGTTGATGGATCATTTTCTTTGAGAGAATAACTAGCGGCCCTGAACTGGGCAGCCCTTGCCATGATCTCCCCAGTCATACAGACTGGCATCCACCATATCACTCAAGAGGAAATTCAAAAAGGTAAGCCCTAGTACAGTGTCTCTGCCACTAGTACAGATTTTGACATGCTTCCGCCGTCCAGGACAACTGCCTCTGGAGTGGATCCATTTGCAGAGACCAGCAGGATAGTAGTGAACTCTGAAGAGAACTTAGGTGAGCTTTTGTCCAAGGTACCATGCATATAGTTGCTACCATGGACTCCAGCAACTTCAGGTTATGCCAGTCTGTAGGAGCTGGCCTTGCCAGGATCTTCAAAATCTAGTGACAGCTTCAGTTTGCGTGCTTCTGGAAGGAAAACATGGCCTTCTGCCATGCTGAAAAGGACCCCCAGATACTCCAGGGATTGCTGTTTTGCTTCACATCGCACAAGAGGATCAACAGCCATTCACCGCTGTTTCCAGTTTTTTATTCAGTTGTTATCCATCAGGTTATTTTGTTCTGATACGTGTCAGGACCCCTGAGGAAGGAGTGTTTCTTCGGGTCCGGTCCGGTCTTATCAGTCCTTTTGGAAACAAACTGTTTAATGTGTTTTATGATTGTTCTATAAAGTCTCAGCGTCCTGTACATCATCACTGCAGTTTTTGTTTTTTGTTCTTCGTTTCGATATTTCACTGCAGTCGAGTTGGATCTTTTGTTTGTTGTTGACTCCAGGAATTGGACCAGTCTACATAACTCTTCTGAAAATTGATAATCCAACCCAGGTCCTGAAGGAGCTGGACAACTTATGCCACTGCCTGGTGACCATTGTTTTTGGACAGGGCTCTGATCAGCCAGTCATCCAAGTATGGATGAACCTGCATCCTCGCTTTGCATAGGTGTGCTGTAGGTACCATCATCACCTTTGTAAAGGTGCAAGGTGCCACTGCTAAACCAGAAATGAGCACCGAAAACTGGAAATGTCTCTCCAGTACATGGAACCTGAGAAACTTTCTGTGTTCCGGGAAATGGGAAAATGTAAATAGGCCTCTGTTAAATACAGTGAGGCTAGGACCTCTCTTGGTGCTACCTAAACTAGCACTGAACACATGGTCTCCATTCAGAATCTAATCTAATCTTCATTTTATATACCGAATATACTCCCTAAAGCAGGGGTGTCCAATATCGGTCCTCGAGGGCCGCAGTCCAGTTGGATTTTCAGGATTTCCCCAATGAATATACATGAGGTCTATTTGCATGCACTGCTTTCATTGTATGCTAATAGATCTCATGCATATTCATTGGGAAAATCCTGAAAACCCGACTGGATTGCGGCCCTCGAGGACCGACATTGGACACCCCTGCCCTAAAGAGCTCGACTCAGTTTACAGTTTGTTAAAAAAATGAAACATAAGTAAAAACTGTGGGATAAAACAGAAATTGGTTAGATTAGATGGATGGAGAAAGTATTTTAACACTGATGTTGTTATCCATCTGGGAACAAATGACCTGGCCAACAACTCCACACTTGCAGCACAGAAAGCTTTTCGGGAGCTTGGTGAGGGCGTGAAACCTTTTGTAAAGACTTTAGCTTTTTCTGAAATACTGCCTGCATATGGAAAAGGAGAGCAAAGAGTGAAAAACATAGAGGACTTTAATAGATGGCTCAGAGCCTGGTGTCATCAAGAAGGCTTCAGGTACATAGGAGGATGGGGAAATACATGGAAGGACAAGAAGCTATATTGCACTGATGGGCTATATATTACTACAGCAGGAAAAAGAAACCTTGCAGAGAAATTTAGACAATATTTTTCTAGGCATTTAAACTAGAAGGTGGGGGTGGTGTATGTACGAAGGACAATTATAGAGACCACCCCCAGCAAAAGAAAAGATGTGATAGTAGTAAAGGCTGCAACATAAGCAATATCAGCAACTCATTTCTTAGTATTGCAACGGAAAGTGAAACGACACAAAAATCCATACAAAAAAGGAGATTATCGCTGAAAAATAGCTGGAAAGCGATGACCACAAATGCTCGCAGTCTAAGCAACAAAGTTCATGATCTGCAAGCCCTGATATTAGAGGCAGATCTTGATATTGTTGCTATCACAGAGACATGGTTCAGTGAATCACATGGATGGGATGCAAACATACCGGGATATAATCTTTTTAGGAAGGACAGAGATGGTCATAAAGGTGGAGGAGTAGCTCTCTATGTAAAGATCAATATCCAAGCGACCGAAATGCAAGGGACCTGGGGAGAGGAAGAAGCGATATGGATTGCTCTGAAAAGAGAAGATGGAATTTCTATCTACGTGGGTGTAGTCTACAGACCTCCGACTCAATCGCAGCAAATTGATAAGGATCTGATTGTGGATATCCAAAAGTTTGGAAGGAAAGAGGAGGTTCTGCTGTTGGGAGATTTCAACCTGCTGGATGCGGACTGGAATGTTCCGTCTGCAGAATCGGAAAGAAGTAGGGAGATTGTGGATGCCTTTCAAGAGGCTCTGCTCAGACAAATGGTGACGGAACCCACAAGGGAAAAAGCTATATTGGATCTGGTCCTCACAAATGGAGAGAGTATCTCTAATGTTCGAGTGGGTGCTCACCTGGGTAGTAGCGATCATCAAACGGTTTGGTTTGATATAACGGCTAAAGTGGAGAGCGGCCGCACGATACTTAAAGTCCTAGATTTCAAACGTACGGACTTTAATGCAATGGGAAAGTACCTGAAGAAAGAGCTGTTAGGATGGGAGGACATAAGAGAAGTGGAAAGACAGTGGTCTAAGCTGAAAGGAGCGATAAAAATGGCTACGGACCTTTATGTGAAGAAAATCAATAAAAACAAGAGAAAAAGGAAGCCGATATGGTTCTCCAACCTAGTGGCTGAGAAAATAAAGGCGAAAGAGTTGGCGTTCATGAAATATAAAAAAACCCAAGAAGAGGAGAGCAGAAAGGACTACAGGGTGAAACTGAAAGAAGCCAAGAGAGAGATACGTTTGGCGAAGGCACAGGCGGAAGAACAAATGGCTAAAAATGTAAAAAAGGGAGATAAAAATTTTTTCAGATATATTAGTGAAAGGAGGAAGATAAAAAATGGAATTGCTAGGCTAAAAGATGCTGGGAACAAATATGTGGAGAGTGATGAGGAGAAAGCAAGTTTATCAAGTTTCAAGTTTATTAACTTTTTAATATACCGACCATCACAAAGTATCTGGCCGGTTTACAATAAGATTTATAAAAATTTTAAATATAAAATGTAGTGAGTGAACATTAAAGACATAGTTTGACTAACATGAACGTGCGGATAGGAGGGAAAGGGAGGGAGAAAGTTACATATTTTGGAGAAGAAAGGGAAAAGTGTGCTAAACAAATACTTCTGTTCTGTGTTCACAGAAGAAAATCCTGGAGAAGGACCGAGATTGTCTGGCAAAGTTACACGAGAAAATGGAGTAGATTCTGCGCTGTTCACGGAGGAGGGTGTTTATGAGCAACTTGAAAAACCTGAAGGTGGACAAAGCGATGGGACCAGACGGGATCCATCCCAGGATACTAAGGGAGCTCAGAGAGGTTCTGGCGAGTCCTATTAAAGACTTGTTCAACAAATCTCTGGAGACGGGAGTGATTCCTGGGGATTGGAGGAGAGCGGATGTGGTCCCTATTCATAAAAGTGGTCACAGGGATGAAGCAGGAAACTACAGGCCGGTGAGCCTCACTTCAGTTGTTGGAAAAATAATGGAAGTGTTGCTGAAAGAAAGGATAGTGTATTTCCTTGAATCTAATGGGTTACAGGATCCGAGGCAACATGGTTTTACAAAAGGTAAATTGTGCCAAACGAACCTGATTGAATTTTTTGATTGGGTGACCAGAGAGCTGGATCGAGGACATATGCTAGATGTAATTTACTTGGATTTCAGCAAAGCCTTTGATACAGTTCCTCATAGGAGGCTGTTGAACAAACTTGAAGGGCTGAAGTTAGAACCCACAGTGGTGAACTGGGTCAGAAACTGGCTGTCGGACAGACGCCAGAGGGTGGTGGTTAATGGAAGTCGCTCGAAGGAAGGAAAGGTGACTAGTGGAGTCCCTCAGGGTTCGGTGCTGGGGCCAATCCTGTTCAATATGTATGTAAGTGACATTGCTGAAGGGTTAGAAGGAAAAGTGTGCCTTTTTGCAGATGATACCAAGATTTGTAACAGAATAGACACCGAAGAGGGAGTGGAAAATATGAAAAAGGATCTGCAAAAGTTAGAGGAATGGTCTAATGCCTGGCAACTAAAATTCAATGCAAAGAAATGCAGAGTAATGCATTTGGGGATTAATAATAGGAAGGAACCGTATATGCTGGGAGGAGAGAAGCTGATATGCACGGACGGGGAGAGGGACCTTGGGGTGATAGTGTCCGAAGATCTAAAGGCGAAAAAACAGTGTGACAAGGCAGTGGCTGCTGCCAGAAGGATTCTGGGCTGTATAAAGAGAGGCGTAGTCAGTAGAAGGAAGAAGGTGTTGATGCCCCTGTACAGGTCATTGGTGAGGCCCCACTTGGAGTATTGTGTTCAGTTTTGGAGACCGTATCTGGCGAAAGACGTAAGAAGACTTGAAGCGGTCCAGAGGAGGGCGACAAAAATGATAGGAGGCTTGCGCCAGAAGACGTATGAGGAGAGACTGGAAGCCCTGAATATGTATACCCTAGAGGAAAGGAGAGACAGGGGAGATATGATTCAGACGTTCAAATACTTAAAGGGTATTAACGTAGAACAAAATCTTTTCCAGAGAAAGGAAAATGGTAAAACCAGAGGACATAATTTGAGGTTGAGGGGTGGTAGATTCAGGGGCAATGTTAGGAAATTCTACTTTACGGAGAGGGTGGTGGATGCCTGGAATGCGCTCCCGAGAGAGGTGGTGGAGAGTAAAACTGTGACTGAGTTCAAAGAAGCGTGGGATGAACACAGAAGATTTAGAATCAGAAAATAATATTAAATATTGAACTAGGCCAGTTACTGGGCAGACTTGTACGGTCTGCGTCTGTGTATGGCCGTTTGGAGGAGGATGGGCAGGGGAGGGCTTCAATGGCTGGGAGGGTGTAGATGGGCTGGAGTAAGTCTTAACAGAGATTTCGGCAGTTGGAACCCAAGCACAGTACCGGGTAAAGCTTTGGATTCTCACCCAGAAATAGCTAAGAAGAAAAAAAAAAAAAAAAAAAAATTTAAATTGAATCAGGTTGGGCAGACTGGATGGACCATTCGGGTCTTTATCTGCCGTCATCTACTATGTTACTATGTATGTTGAATTGCTTAAAATTACTATACGACATCTAAAATCAAATTAACTATTGTGAAAATCTTTTATTATCCAAGAGTCCAATCGATATACAAAAGAATAAATTATTCCTTACAATGACAGGAGTTGCAATGCAACTTATCACGAAAAATTGGCAGAATTGGGATAGGCTAAATTACAATTTCTGGTGGGAATCTTTATGCCAAGTTTATAAATTTGAACGTACACATGCAACAAACTTACATTAACAAAATTTTGTTTGACTTGATCATTAGTATTACCCTTTAGTTTCTCTCTGACTGTTGAACACATCTAGGAAGGGGGGTAGGGGAGGAGGGAGGGGGTGGTAATATATACTTATTATTATATTTGTATGCAATGAGTGCTGTTTACTGAAATATTTGTTCATTATCTGTTGCACTTTATGTTGGCTTGAAAAGGAATAAAGTATATAAACTCCAGAATCTGGGAACCTATAGTGCCGCATTGACAAACCTCTGATCCAGGATGGGCTTCCAATCATCTGAGTCTTTCTTGAGCCCAATAAAATACATCAAAAATCTGCCCAAGCCTGATTTTGTGTCTGGTACTGACTTCACGGTTTGGATCTCCAGAAGCCGTTTTACCATCACTCTGACTTTGACTGCTTTCTCTGATCTTCATACCAAAGAATCTACAAAGAAGTTCCAAAGAAGGCAAAAAAAAAAAAATTAAAAATTAAACTTGTAGCCCTCTCAAATGATGTCCAGCATCCAATTGTCTGAACAGATCTTCACCCAGGCCTCCTTGAACTACGAGAGTCTTCCTCCTATTTGGGGAAGCTCAGGCATCATTGGGACTTCTTGGTAATAGTTGCTGAGTGGGTTGTTGTTGCCTGAGGTCATTTGGAGCCCCCAAACCTCTGTGCCCGTTGCTGCATGGCGAGACCACCTATAGCCGCAAAAGGAACTACGATTTGAACCCCTGAGGCACGTGGTCTACTGTCTGGCGATTACTTAGGATAACAATCTGCCACACTGGCCATGAGATCCAACCCCTTGACAAACAGCATTTGTCCTTTAAAAGGGAGCCTGCTCAAAGTACCCTTCGAAGCAGAATATCCCGCCCATTGTCTGATCCAGAGAATCCTTCGGGCAGAGACAGAGCAAGCAGACACCTTGCTCATAACCCTAAAAACATCACATAGATCATCAGCTACATAATACACACCAGACAGTAACAGCTGGGGGTATATGCAGTTGTCAGCGGACAGAGTCCATCAAAGCATCTTATGGTAGGCATGCCTACAAAGGAAGCTGCCACAGTTGCTGCTGCTTTCAGACCAGGAGCTACAGCCTCAAACTGTTTTTGAAAACTAAGTCCTGTGCATCCTTTAGCATCACTCCTCCTTCGCTAAGGAGTGAAGTATGCTTAGTTACTTGCATTGCTAACGAATCCACCATAGGTGGGGCAAAAAGCTGCTGGAAATCAGGAGCCATCTGATGCAATTTTGCCATAGGCTTGGCAACTCTCAGTGGGTCCTCTGGCACCCTAATGCTCTGTCAGCATCATGGTTATCTCTGGATGCAAATGAAAGAAAAAAAAAATGTGGACTGGGTCTTAATGCTGCTCATAAGCAAAATTTGAGCTGTAGAAATTTACAGGGTCCCAGATTTAATTCCCACAACGATATAGTAATGATTTCTATCAAATCTGCCGGTTTGAAAAGTCTGCACACCGTCAGGTCCTCTCCCTGGTCTAGGGCTGCCACAGACTCTTGGTTGTTAACACTCACCTGAGACCTGGAATCCTCTAAACCTGAGGATTCACTTTGAGGAAATAAAGTCATTGACACGGACCCCCAGTCATCTTAGGTGTTTTCTGACGGGGCCTCCTGTTCCTGTGGTAAAGCTTTCCGGTTCTCGAGAGCCAGAACCAGTTCAGGTTTTCAGGATATCCACAATAAATATGCACGAGATAGATTTGCATCTCAAGGAGGCAATGCATGCAAATCCATCTCATACATATTCATTGTGGATATCCTAAAAACCTGACCTAGCTCTGACTCTTGAGGACCAGAATTGCCTACCTCTGCGCTAGGGAAATGCGCTCTGCGAAGGTAAACACCCATGCGCCAGCACCAGCAATATTCCAGACTGTGCAGATCCTTTATAGTTCACATAGGTTTACAAAATCAAAGTCAAATCCCTGGCCTGGATCTTCTGAGGATCTCTGCAGGGGAATGTCTTATGCCTTCATGGGTTCAAAGGTGTCTCTGCAATTGTGTCTTGCCACTGACGCTGAGTCGTCATTCACGGGCCACTCAGCCTGCACTCAAGCACCTGATAAATCAGGGGCAAACCGAACTCCCAGGGAATGCACCCCAAGATATCCTATGAATTATTGCAGCCTGGCTAGGTAGGATCCCTGTGAAATGGTTGCTCCTGCAGCTACAGCCCTCTGATCCAGACACTGTACCTTATCCCAGGAAGTGTGATGCATTGGTTAAAGCTAGAGCCTCAGCACCATGAGGTTGTGGGTTGACACCCACGCTGCTCCTTGTGACCCTGGGCAAGTCACTTAATGCCTCCATTGCCCCGGGTACATTAGATAGATAGTGAGCCTGCTGGGACAGATAGGGAAAAATGCTTGAGTACCTGAATAAATTCATGTAAACCATTCCGAGCTCCCTTGGGAGAATGGTATAGAAAACTGAATAAAGAGTTGTCACAGAAATCCTGGGAACCTTTGTAGCATCAGGAAACCTCAAAAGTCAGATAAAAACTCCATAAATAATAAATCTGACGCAGAGCAGATTAAGAGACCTTCTCAACTGAGCAGCTGAGGAATTGCCCGGTGACACATGATGGCAGAGTTGAAAAATGTAGATGATACCTTCTGCAATCCTTACAAGTAAAGGGAAGAAACCCACTTGTCAAAACTACTGTACCCTTTGCACTAAAATTACAGATTTATGGGAGACAGTGATTGGCAACCTAACTTTCTTTAGCAACCCTCCAGACCAGACACTTGGTTATGCATGCCTACCAGCAGATGGAGAGTGAGGACACCTAACTGAGAATTGTATATGAGCCCTAAGCAGTTTTCAGCCAGCCAACCAATCAGAATTTCTTAGTCTTCCAGCAGATGGTGGTCTTGTTCCCTGTGCCAGTCTGGTAGGCCCTGGGGAATGGGGAGTCCCCAGGGTGGTCTTATTTTTTTAGTTGGTCTGAATTCTTTGGGGAGTTTCTTATTTGAGCCTGTTTGAGCCTCGTTGCTTTGGGGGGATGTTGTTCCACAGGGCCCATGTTTACCCCTTGGGGGTGCTACATCCAGGTGGCTGGGTACCTACTCTCCTCTCTCTCCTCTTGGTTTGGAGAGGGCTGCACTGTGCCTCTGCTCCACAGTCCCACAGGAGTTTTGAATGCCCCTAAACAGCTCACAATAGCTATCTGCAATTTAAAATAATAAAATAAAATTGGAGAGAGCAGAGTGCTGATTAGGAGCCTTAAGCTCTGAGGAGAGGTGTCCCAGATTACCATTTCTCGTGGTCTTTTTCCCCAGATGTTTAAGCATGCAGTATCCATGACTCAGCGGGTGCCACTGTGGCATGAGTGCTGATCACCTACATCATTGCCAAGGTCTGAGGGATGGAATTATTGGCTCTGTGGGAAACCAAAGCCATTTTTGCAATCCATACCAGAGGTTGCAACAGGGAATGAGTTAAAGTCCCTTTAGCAGTGGGGCTGGCTTAAGCAGTTACTGAGTCATTTATGTTTTACTTTGAATGGAAATGCTCTGTACTTTTATTTCATCTTTTTCCCATATAGGTTAACAATCCCTTGCCTCCTTGAGCCAGCATTTCTGTTATTAGTCCAGTCATTCATACTAGGAATACTGGACTACTGGAATATTGTGTATCTGGGAGGTCTCCAAAATAAATTTTATCGACTTAGACTGATATAAAACACCGCAGTTCGTCTAATTTTTAGACTATGAAAGACAGATCATATAACCCTCTATTATAGAGAGTTACACTGGTTACTTTTTGAGGCGAGGGTGCTATTAAAATTTAGATGTCTATCAACAATATTTGATTTTCCATCGGTTAGGGCATGAGTAGGCAATTCCGGTCCTCGAGAGCCGGAGCCAGGTCAGGTTTTCAAGATAACTACAATAAATATGCATGAGATAGATTTGCATCTCAAGGAGGCAGTGCATGCAAATCCATCTCATACATATTCATTGTGGATATCCTGAAAACCTGACCTGGCTCCAGCTCTCGAGGACCAGAATTGCCTACCCCTGGGTTAGGGGATGCTGTTACAAAAGATTTCACAACAGATTGCTTTCATATCAGGCAACCATTTGGGATTCTGTTTATCGCCCATTATTTTCCACTTCTACTTCTTATATGAATTTTAGAAAACTGCTTAAGACTTATCTATATGATAAATAATTAGTCATTTTTGATTTGTTTAATTATAGCTCACTGTTTGATGTTCAGCTCTTCTTGCTTATTGTAAACCACAAGGATCCACATGGTTTTTGCCGTGTACAAGTGGCATGTTATGTTATGTCTAGTCCCGTCCTCAGTCTCAGTAGCCTCTCAGTCTTATTCTCCCTTAATAGCAGCTCTCCTCTAGTCTCAGCAGCTCATCTCAGCCTCAGTTCTGCTAAGTGTGTTGGAAGAGTAGGAGAGAAGCTCCTTTCAGCAACTCAGAGACACAAACTGGACTCTCAGCTCTTGACTAGCAGTGGAGTTGTCTGGTTGCTTGGAAATCAGTTCATAAGCTGACTGGATGATAAGAACCTTTATGGCAACCAACTAGTGCCCGGATGCTCTAAAATCACCATTAAAATCCTGTGTGTCACAGTGAGGCCAATAAATAGTCCAATTTGAAAATGGTGATTGATGTTCAAACAATTTTGCATGCAAATGAGCTTCTCGGAGGTCTGCCGTAATCCTATCCGATCAGTCGTTGGAGAAAGCGACTGACACATGCGCAGAGCCAGCAGGGGAAGCCCTGAACAACTGAGTTGTACTCAGCTGATTTGGTTTTTTTTAAATTGAAAAAAAATGTGCATGTTTTACACATGCACATCTGTGCCCATGTAAAAAAAACCAAAAAGTCATGCCAGAACCTTCCCTGATGATGGCCCACACCCCCAAACATAAATTTATAAAAAATCAGCAGGAGGGAAGCCCATTCCCTCCTGCTAGTCACCAGGACCCCCCCCCCCACACACACACACACTCCCTACTCCCCCACCTTTAAATTGAAGATAGGTAGGAGGGATGCCCACTTCCTCCTGCTGCTGCCCCCCCACAAACCCCTCAAAAAACCCCTCCACTTTTAAATGGAAGATTGGCTAGAGGGATGCTGATTCCTTCCTGCTGCCGGGGCCCCCCCGCAATCCCACAACTTTTTGATGAAAATCTAGCAGGAGGGATGCCCACTCCCTCCTACCAGCAGGCCTGCCTCTTCAAAATGGTGGGCCTTCCCCTTCCCGGGTGCATCCTGGGATGCACTGGAAGGGGCCTTAGACTCTGATTGGCCCAGGTACCTAAGGCCATTTCTGGATGCACTGGGAGTGGCCTTAGGCGCTTGGGCGAATCAAAATCTTAGGTCCCTTAGGCCCCTCCTAGGATGCACCGGGAAGGCCAGCCATTTTGAAGAGGCTGGCCTGCTGGTAGGAGGAAGTGGACATCCCTCCTGCTGGATTTTCATCAAAAAGGTAGTGTTGTGGGGGGGAAGGTGTTGGGGGTTTACAAGGGGCCCTGGCAGATGGAGGGAGTGGATATCCCTCCTGCACTCTTTAATTTAAAAGTGGGGGGTCTGGGTGGCTGAGGCAGGAGGGAGTATGCTTCCCTCCTGTCAATTTTTTTTGAAGTTTGGGGTGTATGGGCTGTCATGGGGGTGGAGGGTGTCCCTGGTACAACTTAAAAATTTTTTTTTTAATGGAGACAGATATTGTGCATGTGTAATACGTACACAACATCTATACCCATTTTTTTAAAAGTTGCTGTTCAGCGCTGTTTTAACACTACTGGCACCTCCAAACCTGTCAGAGATTTGGGAGCACTAAAAACTAATGCTTCATTTTGTGCATCATATGGGTATCAATTGACTCCATTCTAATACTGACTCATTCTAATACTGATGAGCTCGTTGTAATGTATTTACATACGATTATCGGAGGCTGCTACAAACCATGGAGAATACAGCAATTTGCCATTTTGTACATCGATAGCTGAAATACTTTAACTCTAAACCAGTTAAAACTAGTTTAGCAACAATTGTTAAATGCACAGTGAGTTTTGTGCATCTAGCACCGCATGGCTTAATTGCTGTTCCCCTCCCCTCTCCTAATCAAGAGCATAACTCTTATACTTTATTTACAAAGGTTCCATAATATCTGCTTCCTGCCCTCACCCCTGGCAATGCGCAGCACTCTCATTATGCGGATGATGGTGGGGTTGATTGGCAGAGCCGCATTGATCTCAATCTCTTCCAGGGTGATGCCCATAACAGAGAGAAGCACAATAGCCAAATCCAGCTGATTCCACCTGAAAAACAATGCCAAGACCAACTTAAAAACATTAAGAAGCTGAACTAACATCAAATGTTATCCCATAGTAACTGCAAAACCTTTTGCATTAATTGTTGGAGGAGTTCCAAATATTCAGAGGTAGGTAGCTGTACTGTTAATACCAATCAATAGTCACTAATGCACCATGTTAATGACTTCGGCCCCGATATTCAGCCGACAGCAATCAGCGTTTTGCTGACCACCGCTGGCACTAAACCCAGAAATTTAATGCCAGACTGTATCCAGGCACTGGTATTGAATTTCCGGGTTTGCGAACTGGCTAATGCATAGCCAATTAAGTGCAATATTCAGTACTTACAAAGACGAGGGGACACTCGATGAAGTTACAGGGAAGTACGTTTAAAACCAACAGGAGGAAATATGTATTCACTCAGAGAATAGTTAAGCTCTGGAATGCATTGCCAGATGATGTAACTGGTTTTAAAAGAGGTTTGGACAAGTTCCTAAAGAAAAAGTCTATAGTCTGCTATTGAGACAGACGTGGGATAAGCCGCTGTTTGCCCTGGATCAGTAGCATGGAATGTTGCTATTATCTGGGGTTTTGCCAGGTACTAGTGATCTGGTTTGGCCACCATGAAGATAGGATATTGAGCTAAATGGACTACCGTTCTGACCCAGTAAGGCTATTCTTATGTTCTTATAGGTTACCGCATAAAGGTCATGCAGTTCTATTTAAGCAGTCTGGGACATACCAGTGTGACTGGTTAAGTTCTGAATAGCGCAAACAAAATAAAAAATCCAACAGGAACTGCAGCAAACCAAACAGCAAAGCAAAAAAACAAAAACAACTGCAGACTATGTACAAGATGCAGGCACTGTTTATTTCAAACTTTAATGGTATATACAACCTTATTACCAAACAGGGGACCCGACACGGTCCGTGTTTCGGACAACACGCCTTCTTCAGGGGTCCGTGGTAGATAAGGTTTTATGACAAACAGCATTAAAAGGAACAAACAAGTGCCCAGAAAAGTGTAGTCAAGTTCAAGTTTCAAGTTTTATTAATTTTGATATACCAACCATCAAGTTAATATCTGGCTGGTTAACAATATGTTTAAAAGAAAGAGAAACTAAAAAAACTAAAAAAAAAAGAGGCATTGTGTATATACAAATAACATTACAGGACGAACTAGACCGTGAGGATAAAAGGGAAGGGAGGGTGAAGTTACATATTTGAGAAGAAAATGGAGATAGTAGGGTAAGGATAAAACATAATGGAGGGGGCGCTTTAAAGAAAGCTTTAAAAAATCTGAAATACTTCCAGGAACAATCTACATCAAATCCATACCTATACGTATGGATACTAAAATAAAATTATTAGGCGTCACCTTAGATAGCGAACTTACTTTTCATGACCATATAAGTTCCATCGTAAAAACTTGTTTCTTCAAATTACGTATCATTCGTTCCCTCAGATCTATATTAACTACAGACTCGATTAATACTTTAATTCATTCCCTAGTCATTTCCCACTTAGACTACTGTAATTCTCTTTTAAATGGACTCCCCCAAAAAGAACTTCGACGGCTTCAACTTATTCAAAATACCGCAATCAAACTCATCTACAAAATAGGTAAATTCGAACATGTTACTCCTCTTCTTAAAGAGGCTCATTGGCTCCCAATCACACATCGGATAACTTATAAAATCATACTGCTCACTTTTAAAATTAAACACTCTCACCTGCCCTTATTTCTAGATAAACTATTAATCCCCCAAAGTTCCCCTCGTGCCTTAAGATCTACTGATCAAAAACTGCTTTTCATTCCATCATTAAAAGAATCCTATTACACTAGGAAAACCAACTTTTCTATAACTGCCCCCACACTATGGAATTCTCTCCCTCAATATCTTCGGGATGAAACCCAATTACTAAAATTTAAGATTAATCTTAAAACTTATCTATTTCAAGACGCCTTTGCTAAATCTTAATCATCACTTGGCTCATTCATCGATCTCTTTCTCAAAACTAATCTCTTCTTCAGCGCATATTTCTCATACCATGCACCCTTACCCCTCGTGTTACATTCCTTCCCTCTATCTCATTTCTTCTATTATTATGTAACTTTTCCCTTCCTCCCTACTGATCCTCACTGTCAGGTTTTGTCCGTTCATGTTTTATATGTTTTCCCCTTTCTTTTTTTTTAACACTATTAATTAATTCTTGCTATTCTATTTTAAATTTTATTGTTAACCGGTCAGATATTTGTTTTATGATCGGGATATTAAAAACCAATAAACTTGAAACTTGAATTGATGGTAAATAGAGAAGATGGCTCTAAGTGAAAGCGAAGGCATCGCGGAATAAAAACGTTTTTAAGTCTGTCTTAAATTTATCAAGTCATGATTTGTCGCGGAGTTGCTGTGGCAGGGAATTCCAGAGGGTAGGGGCAGTTACTGCGAAATTTACTTTACGTGTATTGTAGAAGTCTTTGATAGTGGGGATAAATAGAAGTTTTTGATCAGTTGATCTTAGAGAGCGTGAAGAACAGTAGGGAATGAGAAGTTTGTCAAGGAATGAGGGCAAATGAGAGAGCTTTATTTTGAAGGATAGTAAGATAATTTTAAAGGTGATGCGGTGAGTAATAGGGAGCCAGTGTAGTGCTGGATTATAAAAAAAAGTGTAGTGCTGGATTATAAAAGAACGTTTTTTTATAATCCAGCACTACACTTTTCTGGGCACTTGTTTGTTCCTTTTAATGCAGTTTGTCATAAAACCTTATCTACCACGGACCCCTGAAGAAGGCGTGTTGTCCGAAACACGGACCGTGTCGGGTCCCCTGTTTGGTAATAAGGTTGTATATACCATTAAAGTTTGAAATAAACAGTGCCTGCATCTTGTACATAGTCTGCAGTTATTTTTGGTTTTTTGCTTTTAAGTTCTGAATAGCAGCACTTAACTGGCCAAGTGTTGACTCTGCCACCAGAATATCCCCCAAACAGCTGCTCCTGATTGGTGTAGCCCGACTTTACTACAGGAAGAGGCAGTCGGAGCAGACGAGTGATTTTCTTCACCCGCCGGCGTTCCAGCTGCCCTCTCCTGCCTCCCCTGCCTTTTGACAGGCGAAAAACCACATTTGCGGTTTTTTGTAATTCATGGAGGTTCCTGGAACGGCTCACAATTTAAAAGTAAAAAAAAAAGTTACAGTCTACTGCAATGGCCACCAGGCTACCCTTCAAAGCTGCTTGCTGCTATGTTCAGAATGCCCATAATACCTGATATTGTCAGGAGTCTAGTTTCCCTTTCCGGTGCCACTTTGAAGGGTGAGGAAGGGGGACAGTAACCTTTGGGAGATTAAAGAGGAGTCATGCCTTAATCCTTCCAGTTGTCAGCTACTCAAACATGGCACCTGCACATGACTGAAACAGGTTTTATAAAGACAACAGACACCTATATGTGCCTTTATACAGTAGGCTCCTAAATCCAGCAATAGTGTGCAAATGCCGATGTACAAATTTAAATTTACACAATGTCAGAGCTGGATAAAGGCTCCCGTTTCAACTTTTTTTAATACAGGTGACATAGGCACCTATATGATTTCATAAAATAGGCTCCAGGACCAACCCCAGTATCATACAAATCCTGATGCAGAAATTTATGCCTGCTCTGAAGAAGGTGTACGTGTATGCATGTAGGCTTATGTAGTTTAGAAAATGTGTGTACATTGCAATTCTGTTCCCGCATCACTTGGGAACACCTATTTATTTATTCATTCAGTTTTCTATACCGTTCTCCCAGAGGAGCTCAGAACGGTTTACATGAATTTATTCAGGTACTCATAGTATTTTTCCTTGTCTGTCTCGGTGGGCTCACAATCTATCTACATATAAAAATGTGCCTAATTTTTCTGTGTGTATAATTTTTTAACCAGCCAATATTCAGCGCTACTTAACTGGCCAGAAATGGCGCTCACCAGTTAAATAGTGCAAATATTAAATGTGAGATCGATTATATCTACTGAATATTCCCCAGTTAGCGGCTAAAGGTTAACCGGCTATACCATGTGAT
The DNA here is from genome assembly GCF_902459505.1 of Geotrypetes seraphini. Classification (NCBI taxonomy): domain Eukaryota; kingdom Metazoa; phylum Chordata; class Amphibia; order Gymnophiona; family Dermophiidae; genus Geotrypetes; species Geotrypetes seraphini. The sequence continues at coordinate 262,499,589 of NC_047085.1, read as the reverse complement.
CAGTGGCGTACCTAGGGGGGGGCGGGGGGGGGCGGGCCGCCCCGGGTACCAGCCCTAAGGGGGTGTTCCCGGCCTTGCCGTTCAGTCCCCCGCCACCCCCGAAGGACCGCTCGCCCCACTGACCTTCCTGCACCACCTGTGAAGCAGCCCGCAGCAGGATCGCGAAGTCAGCGTCAGCATCCCTGCGCTGCTTCCTGCGCCGCGATCCCGCCCCTCCTCTGACGTCAGAGGAGGGGCGGGACCGTGGCGCAGGAAGCAGCACAGGGATCGCTGACGCTGACTTCGCGATCCTGCTGCGGCTGCTTCATAGGTGGTGCGGGGAGGCCAGGGGGGCGAGCGGTCCTTCGGGGTGGGTCGGGGCATCAGGCCTTCAGGGTGGGGCGGGCGGGCAGGCAAGCAGGCTTTCAAGGGGGAGGGGGTGACAGGCAGGCAGGCAGGCCTTCAAGGGGGGACAGGCCTTCGGGGGGGGGTGCAGACCTTCAAGGGGTGCAGGCCTTCAAGGGGGGCAGGCAGGCCTTCAGGGGGGTGCAGGCCTTCGGGGGGGTGTAGGCCTTTGGGGGGTGCAGACCTTCAAGGGGGTGCAGGCCTTCAAGGGGGGGAACAGGCCTTCAAGGGGGGAAAGGCAGGCAGGCCTTCAAGGGGGGGACAGGCCTACAAGGGGGGGGACAGGCCTACAAGGGGGGGGACAGGCCTACAAGGGGGGTGGGACAGGCCTTCAAGGGGGGGTGCAGGCCTTCAAGGGGGGTGCAGGCCTTCGGGGGGTGCAGACCTTCAAGGGGGGGACAGGCAGGCAGGCCTTCAAGGGGGGGACAGGCCTACAAGGGGAAGGGACAGGCCTTCAAGGGGGGTGCAGGCCTTCAAGGTGGGACAGGCAGACCTTTAAGGGGGGACAGGCCTTTGGGGGGGGGACCATGATTTAGAAGTACACGGAGGGAAGGGGGTGTTCAAAGAGACATGCATATGCCAAACTTTGGGGGGGGGGAAGAAATAATGGGTCTGAAAATAGAGGAGAGGGAGAGAGATGATGGACCATGGGATTTAGGGAGGGAAGGAACAGAAAGGGAGAGAAATTGGACACAAGGGATGGTGTGGAGGAGGGATAGAGATACTGGATAGGAGGGTAATTAGGAAAAGAAACGGAGAGATGGTGGACTCTGGGATGGTGGGGAAGGAGGGAGAGATGCCGGATGAAAGGGTATTTAAGAAAAGGTGGATCTGTGGAGGGAGATGAAAAAAAGGAAAGATACCAGACTTCCTGGGAAGGGAAGGGAAATGGAAAGGGAGGACAGAGTTGGCAGATGGATGGTTAGCATGCAGAAAGAAGGAGACCCTGGCAAGCAAGTTATCAGAAGAAAACCAGAGCCTTGGACCAACAAGATTTGAAATATAACCAGACAACAAAAGGTAGAAAAATTAATTTTATTTTCTGTTTTGTGATTATAACATGTCAGATTTGAAATGTGTATCCTGCCAGAGCTGGTGTTGGACTGCAAACGTGAGCTAGGATTTAACAGAAAGAGGAAAAGTCCTTTTTGTTTCTTTATTTTATTTACACCACAGCGCCAGTGTGGTTAGGAGAAGCCAAAGGGGGTGAAAAAGCTATAAAACCCACCAGGAGTTTTGAAAAAAATCACCCAACTGGGCAGGAAAATCGAATTGAAAAACCAATTCAATAGGGCTGAATCGAATCAAAATTTTTTTTTCCTGTATCTGGCAGCATTAGTTTGCGCTACTGTCTTAGACTTTAGGACCTGGGATTGAGGAGAGATGGCATCCTCAGTACTTTATAATGCAAGTGAAACGAGGATTTGGTCAGACTTTTGAAGGGTCTGCAGAAAAAAAATATTGTATAGGCCGGGGACATGAGACAGCAGGAAATGGGAACTTTTCTTCCTTCTATTTTTGTGAATGGAAAGGCTGAGGATGTCAGAGAGGTCAGTTAAAATATGTGCTTTATAAGAAAATATAATAATGTGTTTTATAAAGTTTATAGCATAGCTGGCCTACCCAGTGAGGTGTTCCTAGTGGTGATGGTGGCAGCATGTCAATGTATTGAGAGGAAGAGGTGGTCTGGGAAATTCTGCTGAGCTAACTCCGGGCCCATTTCCACCCCCCAGTTAGTCCACTCCACTCAACTAATTCACACACTGAGTGGGTCTTTGGGTGTTGTTTTGGGATCTCTTCCAGTGGTTTATCTCCTTCTGGTCCAAGGAAGGAAACTTTGTTATCCTTAGCATTGACCTACAGAATATGTTTGTAACAGCGCTGCTTGTGTGGCATTAGGCTATGTAGTGATCGAAAGAAAAAAACAGACCTTTGCACATTTTTGCACTATATGGTGGGTGTATGAGGAGATTCACATTTCCTGCACAGCTAAGTCCATGTGAAGTTACCTTGTGCTGTATTTGACATCTAGCAAGGTCTCTGTTTGAAAGGAAAGATCTAAACTTAAAAATGAAGTGGCCAGAAGTTATGGTAAAAGCAGATAGTGTAGCTGGTTTTAAGAAAGATTTGGACAAATTCCTGGAGGAAAAGTCCATAATCTGTTATTAAGACATGGGGGAAGTGTCTGCTTGCCCTGGATCGGTAGCATGGAATGTTGCTACTCTTTGGGTTTTGACCAGGTATTAGTGTCCTGGATTGGCTACCATGAGAATGGGCTACTGGGCATGATGGACCATTGGTCTGACCCAGTTAGGCTATTCTTATGTTATGTTCTCATCTGTAGGGGCCTTTGTTTTCACTTCTTATTTTAATGTATTTTTTTTTCTGGGAACTTATCAGTGTTTTTTATAATGGGAACAAAAATGGAAGAGAATTAATGTGTGTGGAATGGGGGGTAACTAATTTCTTCAGCTAAATAATTCAATCCACTTCAAACAGACATAGGAGAACTTGTGCACCATTCACACACCCTCCAACCAAAAACGTCAAAAGAAAAAAACTGTTCGACAACCTCCTAGCCATTCGAGCTGCAACACTCGACCCCCAACTCTACAACCAATTGATATCAACCACAGACTGCAAAACCTTCAAAAAGAAATAAAAACCCTTCTATTCAAAAAACACATAAAACCGAACTAACACAATCAGAACTGTCCCAAGCATCACCTGCAACTACTCCATATGTACTTCTAATGTCATGACAATTTAGACATAATTTATGTTATGTTATGTTTGGAATAATGGTTACATATATGAGGTTCAATAAAAGAAAATTTTCACTGCCTGTTTCTATTCTGACCATTTATTCCATTTCATGGTTATTGCAAAAAAAAAAAAAAAAAATTTTTTTACATGGGGGGGGGGGGGGGGTGTCAAAAAATGATGGGCCCCGGGTGCCACATACCCTAGGTACGCCACTGCATGTGATAACCAGCAACTGATAACTGGCCAAGTTTAGTGGCCAAATTGGGCCACGTACATAGCAGTCCTATCTTTGCTCACTATAAACTTAATCGGCCAGCGCTGCATATTGACTTGGTTAAGTTTATACCAGCCCCAAAAAACCTGGATATTCAATGCCAGTCACTGAAAACAACCTGGCATTGAATATTCATGATCAGCACCAACCACGGGAGTAGCTGGCCTGCCTCCTGCAGTCTGAATATTGGCCTGTAAGAGTTTTTTCCTGTAGAGAAGATGCAGAAAAAAACGCTTTATACAATTAACTTATTACAACTTTTCTTTGGAATCATTCCTTCAAAGTTATATTTTGATGATGGCCAGTGTTATTCAGTATTAAACAGACATACCTTATAGACCAGCATTACCCACCTATCCTTGAAGAAACGTCGCAGTCCAAATGCTACCAGTTTCAACACTGCTTCCAACACAAAGACAGCTGTGAACATGTAGTTACAGTACTTGAGAGCTATTTCTAGAGACTGTAGAAAGAGAGGAGAAAAAGGGGGTCAGAGATCATATGTATTCTAACGTGGATGTGTCCTGTAATGTTGGGTGTACAGTGCATATCATGGTCAGGTACATTTGGCAGGAAAAATGTCTCCTTTGGAACAGAGTGCTGGTATCTATACTAATGTACCTTGAAATAAAAGCATAATTGTGATTCCCAAAAATTAAAAAAAGGCCCTCTGGTAAGGAGAACGTTCTAGAAGGCAATAACCTAAACTTGGGCCAATATTCAGCCATCACAGTGGACTTTTTTTTTTTTCCGGTTAGCTGCAGGGATAAAAAAAAAATAGTCAGCTAATCAACACTGCTATCTGGATAGTGGCCACACTGGTATGTTCAGGAACCACTCTGATTCTGCTCATGCTCATCTCTGACACTTTGGCCCCGATTCTATAAACAGCGCCTAAAAAATAGGTGCCAAGGAACATGATGGATAGCAGCTGTCAATCTTCAATTAGGCACCATTTATAGAATTGCACCTAGGGATGCCTACATTAGACAGGCGCTGGTAGGTGCTTAGGCGCCCCCTATTTATGCCAGGGTTTTCTTGGCCTAAATACCAGCGCCTAAATCCAGTTTAGATGACTACATGGAAAGCCTTCCCAAGATCTACCCTTAACCATGCCTACTGTCTGGTAGGTGCCTTCCCAAAATTGATAGGCACCTACTGATTTAGACCCCCTTTTTATCAAGCCGCGTTAGGGTTTTTTATCGCCGGCCGCTGTGGTAAAAGCTCCAACGCTCATAGGAATTCTATGAGCGCCAGAGCTTTTACCGCAGTGGCTGGTGATAAAAAAAAGCCTAACGCGGCTTGATAAAAGGGGGCCTTAGGCATCTAACTAGTAATTAATTTTAATTTGAGCTAATTATTTAAAAAATTAAGCTTGTTATCAGCTCTGTTTAACCTAATTAACCCCCAGTGTGGTAAATTCTCTGACGCCATAGGAATTGAATGGTTATCAAAACATTTGCTGTGCAGCTTTGTAAAAGGGAGCCAAAAAAATAAAGTTAGGCCTAAATCGGCTAGGCATACCAGTTTAGAATCTGGGCCTATCTGCATAGTGCAGAGTCTACAGTATCTGTACAGATAGCAGATGCTGTTATTCTGATAAATGGCCAAAGATATATACTGAACTTCTACAAATTTCACATCTGACTCTTTCTCTTTATGATCTTCACTGAGATCTTTACAGGGGATGTTTCAGCTACTTGTCATAGATGTTACCTTATGAGGCTCTTGTTGATTCCTGCTCCTGTCTTGCTACTTTGGCCAAGATGGGGGTCTATTGTGCTGTGTAGTATAATGTATAGCAGATATTTTAAAAAACATGGTGCTTTCAGCTGAATCCTGCCGCTCGTTTCTTTTGAGAACTACAAGTAGAAGGTATAATTGGAACGACTAACTTTGGCATTTGGATCTACAGAAGACTTCATATAAGCACAAATATTTGTTGATTCTAAGCACAGTTTTTGTCAATTTGGGATTCTTACTCAATATCCTTTGTCTTGTAGCTTAGCTTTTATTGAAAGCGATGTATTTTTTGAACAGTTGTTTTTTTTTTCACCACAATTGGTAAGTTGTAGATTATTTTTTAAACCTTCTTGTTCTTTTTTCTCCATCTGAGAAACCTGTGATATGAACGGTGCTCCGTAAAGGATTGTGAAATTGAAACCCCTGAAGCTTTGAGGTTTCTATTTTTCAGATACATTCACTTTTTGCTAAGCTCCCTATGCAACAGATATTTAGCAAACTTATTTAGATTTTTGTTAATGTTTGAATTGTTTGCTAATTTCTCTAGAAATTATGGCAAGAGGAAGTTTGACTCCTCAAGAGCAACCAAGAATAAATTCCAGACTTTATTTAATGACATTAATAACCAAAGGCAGTAAAGAACAAAACAGCAGAATACCTGGAATACCAAAGGAGCAGGAAGATTATGTCCAAACTCCTTGCAAACATATCCCCCTCTTTTACGAGGGCTTTGCAAATGCTTATCAACTCCGCTGGAGTACCCATATAACTCCTGTGTTGAAGAAACTACACTGGTTACCTATGCAACAAAGAGTGCAGTTTAAGACTATTGCGATCAGACATTGTATCATGCTTCCCCAAAGATCTTACAAGAATTCTTCCAGATCTATAAACCAAAAAGAGAGCTTAGAGATGTAAATGGGATGAAATTAAGTTTGAAGGGTAGAACGTCGACTATGCATGCTAGGAACGGAGCATCAATGGTCTGTGGCTGGCTTAGAATTATGTAATCACAAAAAACACTTTCACCAAAAGGATATATTGAAGGTATATTAAACAGAAGACACAAGCAAAGACCAGTCTTAATGGAGGAAAAAGCCTCAGACAGGGGCCCACCCACCTCCACAATGGTGGAATAACGGTGTTCAGGCGATCACTTCACTGGCATAAAACCTCCTACTGTAAAGGTCATAGCAATGTGTCGAATGTATCAAAAAATTGCTTTCAAGATTGAGTGATGCAGAGAAAAGTAATAATAACTTAACTTTCTCCTTAAGGATCGGAACACCAACGATGGCCAGCGTTTCACTGTTAAGCTGCCTCAGAGTGTCAACAAATCCGATCACACTCTCTTATCGGACGCCGCCGCGTCTCAAAAGATCCTAAGACGCGGCGGCGTCCGATAAGAGAGTGTGATCGGATTTGTTGACACCCTGAGGCAGCTTAACAGTGAAACGCTGGCCATCGTTGGTGTTCCGATCCTTAAGGAGAAAGTTAAGTTATTATTACTTTTCTCTGCATCACTCAATCTTGAAAGCAATTTTTTGATACATTCGACACATTGCTATGACCTTTACAGTAGGAGGTTTTATGCCAGTGAAGTGATCGCCTGAACACCGTTATTCCACCATTGTGGAGGTGGGTGGGCCCCTGTCTGAGGCTTTTTCCTCCATTAAGACTGGTCTTTGCTTGTGTCTTCTGTTTAATATACCTTCAATATATCCTTTTGGTGAAAGTGTTTTTTGTGATTATTATTGATATTCACCATATCCGAGTTTTTGTACTATAATTTTAGAATTATGTAATGCCTTGCCTGGTATCCTGCGGTTTTGTATGGGAAGGATGAATTTTAAGAAAATGCTGAAAACTTAATTACAGTGGTACCTTGATTTACGAGCATAATTCATTCCAGAAGCATGCTCATAATCCAAAGCACTCATATATCAAAGCAACTTTCCCCATTGGGGATAATGGAAACGCAGATGATTCGTTCCACAACACACCTTAATGATGAAAAAGCACTAGCAGCCCACAATGTCTCTGTGTCTTCATCTTTCGCTGGTAAGCCTACACATCTTCACGGGTTGGAGCACCCTGTCAGGCTCACAAGATGGCAACAACAGCAGGAAGCCAAGCGTAGGACTGTAAAGGCACCCGATGTGGACGCCGAAGCAGCAGGAGAGAAAGTGGCTCATGGGACCAACCTCCTTCTCCTGTGACAGGCACAGGATTGTCTTGCAAGCCTCCTTGTCGCCCACCAGCACAGCTCACTCCCCCTGCATGTGTGTCACCCTTCCACTTAACTTGGAGTGCCACTTTCAATCCACGCCGCTGTCCGGTACGCCTCGACTGTGCATGCACCCACAGAGTCAACATCCGGGGATGGATGCTGGCTCTCGCGCTCCATCAATCAGAGGCCGCCAAAAAGAAGGGTGCGAGAATTTGGAGGTAGGTTTCAAAGGGAGGGTGATGGGAAAGTTTTCTTTTGCAGATCATTATCTTTCGGGATTTCCTTGGTTATGAGTTGACCATGTTGGAGAAATTTGGCGCATGCGTCTTTCAGAGAAGCTGTTCAGGTAGCACTTGCGATGGTGGTTTAGAGGACTTGTGTATCGAGTCAACACTTGTCTTGCGAGTCACAGTTTCCCTGGAGTCTTGCAAAACACTCGCAAACTGAGGTTTGACTGTATTTGCCAATGCCTTCTTATGCTAAGGTATATTTTAGTTGATAATCGCCTTTTCAAATTTTTTTGACAGCAATGTATGATTTAAAGCTTGCTTGTATTTCTGAATTGATTGAATTTGTACTCTATCCCTGTTTATAACAGGGACGATTAATGATGTTGTTTAGACATGTCTATGTTGTATGTGATATGGAAACCGCATAGTTGTATGCGGTATATAAAATTTTAAATAAATAAATAAAATAAATAGCGTGGGTTTTAGTGCCGGCAACTGCTCTGATGCTCATAGAATTTCTATGAGCGTCGGAGCAGTTACCACCGCTGCCAGCGCTAAAACCTGCGCTGTGCGTTCGTATTAAGAAGGGGATAGCTTTTTATAATTAATGCAGTCTGATGTGAGGTTTATCATCTATTTGTCTTACTAAAACTAAGGGCTCCTTTTATAAAGGTGCGCTAGCGTTTTTTTACGCATGCATCGGATTAGCGTGCACTAGCTGAAAATCTACCGCCTGCTCAAAAGGAGGCATAGTGGCTAGCGCACACTGCAATTTAGCGTGCTCTATTCCGTGCGTTAAGGCCCTAGCGTGCCTTTGTAAAAGGAGCCTTAAGATCACTATCACTACCTGTTTGAAAACCATCAGCCTACTCTTTGTAGCCTTGACATTCAATTGAGAGCAGGAATGGATACCCAGTGTACATAAGTTAGCATTCTACATTGTCACCTCAGTGTTCCTGTACTTCATTAATTGATAGTACAATAAAGTTTCAGTTTCAAGTTGGTCCTACCAAATAATAAATGACTTATGCGCTCTTTTTCCAGGCTGTGTCTAGGGGCATCTGGAAATTCCCCCCCCCCTTTCGTCCCCCACCAATTACCCCCCACATTTCACCACAGGTACATTTCGCCACCAGAATTTTCATCCCCACATATTTCACCCCCAGCATTCACTGCTGTATTAAGCTGCAATATCATAATCATTACTGAGCCATTACTGACCCAGCAATGACCTCTCATTTTGGGAATGTTTGTTCATCTGAACATGCCATTGTATAATCTTTTCTTCACTTGACCCAGGATTTTTGACCCATTCAAAATAAGACCACCATAGAAATGATGGGCAAGAATCGCCGGTCTGGTGATAGGAAGAAGATTCTCTCAATCACGCACCATTGTGTGCTTTGAGCATAATTAAATCTTGTGGCATTTGGCAATTGGACCCCCCGAAGAAGGCGTTCAGAGCCGAAATACAGACCGTGTTGGGTCCATGCCACAATTCATTGATGTGTGAAATTGTTTTATCTGTATGGATTAATATTGGTTTATTTGCACCACTTGAAGTCTTTGTGAAGAATTATTATAATAAACTCTGATATTAAGTACCTTGTATCCATAGTTTTGCTTTTTGCTTTTCCCTTATAAAAATTCAAACATGAAAATTAAGTTCATTTTTTCCATTGCATATGTCAGCCCAAACCAAACTGCAGCCACACTTATCTTTCTTTGTGTGACCCCTTTTTACGAGACCCGTTTCGCCGGTGTCGCCCAGCTTCTTCAGGGGTCCACATTAATAGCTTCAAAACAGCACTAGAAACTGGCAACAGCTTTCAGCATGCAGGGCTAGAAATGGCTGGCAGAAAGTATGGCTGCAGTTTGGTTTGGGCTGACATATGCAGTGGAAAAATGAACTTAATTTTCATGTTTGAAAATTTATAAGCACTATATTTTTGAATCACCTGTTAAATTTATTGGAGAGGTATTTTCAGCATCTATTAGCAAGGCCAACAAAATAATAATTTAATCTATCCCAATTTTTCCAATTTCTTAAAATAAGCTGAATGGCAATGGGAGTCCCTGTGTTATGTTTTCAAAATGGAAAGGTTTATGGCTATTCAGAAGGGTAGTTACAAAAAATTCATCTTGTACAGTTGTCTGCAGTTTTCTTCTCTTTTGGTTTGCATTCACCATGCTCTCAACGCAGACTTGTTGGATTTTGTTTCTTTGTCTGAATGATGATAATGCTTAACGATTATGATATTGCAATTTAGTACTGCAGTGAATGTTGGGGGTGACAGTTCCTGGGGGTGAAATGTACCTGGGGGCGAAATGTGGGGAGTGAAACTTACTACAACTGTGTCTAGGTGTTTGCCCATGCTAGGGGAGTTACACCTGTCAATGTTCCCTCTAAGGCACAGGTGTCAAACTCAAGGCCCTCCATGCTGTGCCTCCCTCCGGCAGGTGTCTTACCTTCTGGCCATTTTATGCGGCCTGCGGTCCGATGCTCTCGATGTTATCTTGTGGCCGGCTCCCTCTTCCTCACAACTGCAGTGTGCACAAAGCTGCGTGCAGCGGTTCCTTACGCGTCCTTCACCTGAACCGGAAGCCTTCTCTCTGACGTCGCAACAGTGTCTTAGGTCCCTCCCAGTGCATCCTGGGATTCACTGGGAAGGGCCTAAGACTCCGATTGGTTCAGATACCTAAGGTCCCACCAGTAGGCGGGAGTGTGCATCCCTCTTGCCAGATTTCAACAACAAAGTATGGGGGAAGGGATTATGTGCTTGAGGTGGGGGGTTCTGATCTGACTCCCCTCAGCCCACCAAGGCCTTCTCCTAGGGACTTAGGGTGGTGGGAGAGTTTGGAAGAGGCAGCTTTAGTGTTGGGGGAGTGTGAAGGATGGGGGAAGTCCAGGTTTTGGGCAGGTTTCTCTGTCTGGGTGGCCAAGACAGGATGGAGTGGGCATCCCTCCTGCTGATTTTTTTAAGTTGTTGCGGAGTAGGGCCATCATCGGGGATGGGGGGGGGGGCGGTTGGGTGGCCGAGGCAGGAGGGAGTGGGCATCCCTTCTGCCAATTTTTCTTTTAAAGTTCAGGGGGAGGCGGACGGTAGGACCTTTTATTTTTTTAATGGGCACAGATGTTGTGCATGTGTAACACAGGTACATCTATGCCCATTAAGAAAAAAAACCCAAGAAAACAAAAACTACTCTTCCTTCCTGCCCCAAATAACTGAGCGGCTGGACGCTGCTTCAGAGCTTCCCCTTCCCTTCTCAGCTGTTTGGGGTTTGCCCTGCTGGCTTTGCACATGTGTGAAAGGTGCTTTTCCAATTACTGATAGGGTAGGATTATGGCCAACTTCCGTGAAACTAATTTGCATGCAAAGTCGGATGAACATCAATCACCATTTTAAAATCAGACAATTTGTTGGTCCCACAACGACCAACCAAATTTTAGCGATGTTTTTATTGCATCCGGGTCTAAATCTGGAGGACAATGTTATCCTGCACAGACTCTGTGATACACACTCTTGGCTTTGTGCAGGTTGAGTGTAGATTCTGTAAAAGAAATCCCTTGAGAACAAATGAACTGTGAGTTTATTGTACGTTGACCAGTGTGGGACGTAGTATTCCAGGTGAGGGCGTACCATGGCCCGGTACAGCGGCATGATAACCTTCTCCGATCTGTTCATGATCCCCTTCTTAATCATTCCTAGCATTCTGTTTGCCCTTTTCGCCGCCCCCCCCCACATTGCGCAGATGGCTTGATTGACTTGTCGACCAGTACTCCCAAGTTTCTTTCCTTGGGGGGGGTCTCTCCATGTACTGCTCCGGACATACCCCTTATAACAATTGGAATGCCATCGACCAACCTTCTTAATTAACGCCGTTGAAGCAGCCCCAAATCTAAAACAAAGCATCCCATATTCTCCAGGGTCATATCCGACAGCAGCCAATGTTTTGCATAAAATCACTGCAAATTGATAGCGGGTCAAGGGCATACCATTCTGATGCACCAGCCAATAAATGCCTCCCTGTGGCCTATGTCTCTATAAAGCTGGGCATAACGAACGGGACAAATTGGAAGAATGTCCTGACCCCCTCAATACGCACCACACCCCTTTTCCTTCCTGGTCTGTGTTAGACCGCCGAAAATACAGTAGATGCTCAAATACTTCACTTCCAAGTGCACATCCTGAGCCCGCAAACCAAACTCACCCTACACTTGACGCGACTGTGCAACCAGCTCACCCACCCGACAAGCAGCAAAAAAGGCAATTGCAAAGGCTAACTGGAACAATATGACTTCAAAAGATGAAACACAAATTTCTGGTAATCGACGACAGGACAGTAGATGGCATAGATAGGCAGACTAGATAGGCCATTCGGTCCTTATCTGCTTTCACTTTTCTCTGATTCTCTGTTTAAACTTGCAGTGCGGGCAAATTTATCTCATACATATTTATTATCTCTGTCTTGGAAACCAAACTTGGATGTCCCAAGGACTGGGTTGAGAACCTCTGCTCTAGAAGGGAAACTATAGAAACACAGAAACATGATGGAAGATAAAGGCCAAATGGCTCATCCAGTCTGCTCCTCCGCAGCATTGACTATCCACTTCTCTCCATAACAGTCCTGGATTTTGGACAACCTCATTCTGGTGTCTTATGACACTGTTTCTCAACTCAGTCCTGGAGCACCTCCCCCGCCAGTCAGGTTCCCAGGACATCCACAATGAACAGGCATAAACTTGATTTACATACACTGCCTATATTATATGCAAATTTCTTTCATGCATATTCATTGTGGATATCCTGAAACCCTGACCGGCAAGGGGGAGCCGAGAAACACCGGCAGGACTGAGCCGAGAAACACTGCATTATGGGATCTGCAGCACTGATTTCACACTGCTTCTTATGCTTTCCCTATTGGTTCGTGCGTCATTTAACTGTATGTTTTTAGCTACTCTAAATTTTACTCAGCTACTGGACATTTAGCGCAGCTTAGAGGGAACATAGCACCCCTTGTAAAAGCAAAAATAAATAAATAAAATAAAAGGGGGGCGGGGACAATAGGGGCAGTTTTGAACACAATAGGGAAGGACCCCCTTCTGTCTACAAGCTGTACTAGCAACTCTACTGAATTTATGCGTCAAACGGTCCATTGTAACTTCCTGGGTAACTGACCCAACCTCTTGTAAAGTAATCTGACTTTGAATTGAATAGGTAAAGGCGGAATAGAAAACCTAAATTGTAAGCCTTTCAGGGATAGAAAAATACCTACTGTACCTGAATGTAACTTGCCTTGAGCTACTACTGAGAAAGGTGTGATCAAAATCTAGTAACTGGCATACCAGCACCAACAGTGCAATTCTACCATAACATAACAAGAGTAACTTCTATGAGTCATCCAACAAGAGCCCACCTAGGAAAAGCCATCAACATAAGCACTGTGGCAGGTACCAAAACATCAATACACATAAGGGAAAACTAAACAAGTCAGACTAGTACAAATCAACCTTGCACAATGTTAACAAGAAATCATGTCTCTTTCACAAATGCAGAACACAGATCCCATCATGGATTAAATAACCATAAACTAAAAATATAAATATGTAGACAAAAATTAAACTGAACTACGAAGAAACTAGAAACACAGAGAAACAATGTACTGTGCAAAATATATAGACAGCAGATATAAACTTCAAAAGCTGATATATTCCACTCACTACATTACAAATGAAGAAATATAAATAAAACAAAAAAATGGAAAACAAAATGATATTTTATTGAACAGAACATTTTTAAATTAGTTCTCAGAGGCAAACACCTCCTTCCTTAGGTCATGACAGTAAGCTGCTCTTAGAGTATCCTATCCTGACCTGAGAAAGGTGGTTGTGGTCTCTTGACAGTCAAAAATGTATTGAAATGAGTCCAATGAAAAGATATCATCTTAATTCTATGATTTAATATGATTCTCATATATTATATTTATATTTATTAACCTTTATAAACATGGGTACTATACTATTTTAACCTGAATTTAACATAAATTATTTTTTCTACGTTTGTTTTCTGGCCATTTACTTCTCTGGTTTCTGCTTTCCTCCATCTTAAGTCTTTTGCTAGGATTTCCTGTCCATTTGACAGTTTTTCTCCTCCTTTTCCTTTCAGCTTTCTTTAGTTTATTTTTCTACCTCTATGTCCACATTTACCTCATTCCTATTATCTAGTCTTCAAGTTTCTTCTTTTTTTACTGGATCCATCTCTTTTCTTCACCTTGGCTTTCCTGTTTTATTTCCCCTTATTCCCAATCTTTCACTAAGTCTGCCCTTTGTAATCTTTTGTGTTTTTGTATTGTCTAGACTATTTTGGGGCCCAGGTTCAGGCCTCAGAGGCAGTGGGGAGTAAAATAACAAGACAGCAGCCAAGGATGATTTGGAAAAGACATATAAGAATAGGCTTATTACAAATATAGAGCATATATTAGTTGCAAAGCAGCTTCAGTGTGTGTGTGTGTGTGTGTGTATGTTTAAGTTCTGCCTGAATGAATAATGTTGGGGGGTCATAATGTGTGTGTTTAGGTGTGAAGGGGTTGAAGGAGGAAGAGAGAAAAGAAGGGGCAGGGGGCTTGAAGCCTGTCTTAATAGATCTGAGTTTATTCTAAAAATAGTATCTTCCAGCATCTTCCTCTGTCACAATTTGGTATTTGAAACAATGGCCCTTACTTGACAAGGGGGTGTTACTCCTGTGGAGACCTGATAGATGGAGTCAGTCTGTCTGGGACCGTTTGTTCCACTCATATCATTTGAAAGTCCAGGGCTTAAGACATGTAGATTGGCAGGAGCCATTCAGTTTATCTGCAGACATTCCTAGGATCAGATTGTCCAATAGAATATCCCAGAATCTTTTGCTTGTACTCTGAATATGCCCGCACACAGTAATATAATGCTGACACCTTCTTCTCTCACCCTTCTATACAATGTTTGCCCCTAAATATTCCCTTCCATTATTATCTCTCTCCTTTCTCTCTCTCCCCTCCAAACATATGCTTATTTCTACCCCCCTTATAAAAATCATCTGCCTCCTCTCTCCCCCTTTCTGTTCAGGGCCTCCACTCTCTCTCACATCAGAATCTCCCTCCTCTAACTCTTCCCCCACTTCTGTACAGTTTGCCCCATTCTCCTCTTTCTATTCATCTCCCCTTTCACTTCTCTCTTCCATTATCTCCCTCCTGTATCTCCCCTCATCCATCCAGGCCTCTGTCTCCCTCCTTCCATATAGTTTCTTACTTCCTCTCTCCCCTTCCATCAATATGTTCCTCCTCTCTGTCTCCTCTTCTATCCAACATTGGCAACCTGTCTTCCTCCCCCTTCCATCCAGCATCTATCCCTCTCTCCTTTCCATCCAGCATCTGCCCTCTTCCATCAGTAAGTTCTTGTGACAACCCCTTCTATACAGCATCTGCCCCTCTCTTTCATTCCATTCTGCATCTTCCTTTCTTTCTCCTCCTCTTTTTCCTCGCATTTACCCCTCCTGTCTTCTCTGCTGCCACTTCTACCACTGCTACTGCACACCAAGAGCACAGATTCCCTATTTCCCTCCCACCGCTACCCTGGCCACTGCTGCTACATTTTCAAATAAGAATCAGCAACGGCAAAACAGCCTGCCTCACTCTTGCATGGGGATCCACTCTTGACAACCTCTTCCGATTCCAGGGCATAACAGGCAACCAATCAGACAGAGGTATAAGTGTGGCCCCATATGAGAGGGAAGCAGACTATTTTGTCGCTGCTGCTGCTGCTTGTTTTGAAAAGTAGCAGCAGTGTTCAGGGTGGTGGCAGGAGGGAAGTGGGAAAGTGCTGCTTTTGGTGCGCAGCAGTCCAGAGCTGCTGCGTGGAGCTCTGAAAGGAGGTATATTAGTGATAGGAAAAAGAACACAGACGGGATAGTACGCCTTAGCAAACCGGATGGGAATTACGTGGAAGCAGATTCAGATAAAGCAGAACTACTGAACGAATACTTCTGCTCGGTCTTCACTTGCGAGGCACCAGGTCCTCAGTTAGAGGCTAAGTCAAGTGCGGACGACCCGTTTCGGAATTTTGAGCTCACACCAGGTGAAGTTTACAGCGAACTGTTAGGACTAAAGGTAAATAAAGCCATGGGACCAGACAATCTGCACCCAAGAGTGCTCAAAGAGATGTGCGATGTCCTGGCGATACCGCTAGCCCCACTCTTCAATCTCTCCCTAAGCACGGGGAGAGTACCCTTGGACTGGAAAACAGCCAACGTCATTCCTCTGCACAAAAAGGGTTGCAGGGCAGAGGCTGCGAATTACAGACCGGTGAGTCTCACATCAATAGTGTGAAACTTTAATTAAACGCAAATTAGACACGATCCTGTATGAGGGGAATCTATGGGATCCCAATCAACATGGATTCACCAAGGGTAGGTCCTGCCAATCCAATCTCATCAGCTTCTTTGACTGGGTGACAAGGAAACTAGACTTGGGAGAGTCTATGGACATCGTGTACCTGGATTTCAGTAAAGCATTTGATAGCGTCCCTCACCGCAGGCTGTTGAGCAAAATGAAATCAATGGGGTTAGGAGAAACACTAACTACTTGGGTCAATGATTGGCTAAGTGGAAGACTTCAAAGGGTAATGGTTAACAGTACCCTCTCTAAAACATCGGTGGTGACCAGCGGAGTACCGCAGGGTTCAGTCCTGGGCCCACTTCTATTCAACATATTCATAGGGGATCTGACTCAGGGGCTTCAGGGTAAAATAACATTATTCGCCGACGACACTAAACTATGCAATATAGTAAGTGAATGTAATTTACAGGATAGTATGGCACAGGACCTGTTTACATTAGAAAGATGGTCCTCGACCTGGCAGCTGGGCTTCAATGCTGGGAAATGTAAGGTTATGCACCTCGGTAGCGGTAATCCGTGCAGAAATTACACCTTGAATGGAGAAACTTTAACTAGTACTTCGGCGGAACGAGACCTAGGAGTAATCACCAGTGCAGACATGAAAACTGCCAATCAAGTGGAGAAGGCTTCATCTAAAGCAAGGCAGATGATGGGATGTATCAGTAGAAGCTTTGTCAGCAAGAAGCCTGAAGTCATAATGCCATTGTACAGAACCATGGTGAGACCTCATCTGGAATACTGTGTACAATTCTGGAGGCCACATTACCATAAAGATGTGCTTAGAATCGAGTCGGTTCAACGGATGGCCACCAGGAGGATCTCGGGGCTCAAAGGTCTCTCGTACGAGGAGAGACTAAACAAACTACAGCTCTACACTCTAGAAGAACATAGGGAGAGGGGAGACATGATTGAGACATTTAAATACATCACAGGATGTATCGAGGTGGAAGATGATATCTTCTTTCTCAGGGGACCCTCTGCCACTAGAGGGCATCCGCTCAAACTCAGAGGCGGGAAATTTCATGGCGACATCAGGAAGTGTTTCTTCACAGAAAGAGTGGTTGACCGTTGGAATGAGCTTCCAGCGCAGGTGATCGAGGCCAGCAGCGTGCTGGACTTTAAGAATAAATGGGATACCTATGTGGGATCCCTACGAGGGTCAAACTAGAATATCGGTCGCCAGGTATAGACTTAAGAGGATAGGTCAGTAGGGTGGGCAGACTTGATGGGCTATAGCCCTTTTCTGCCATCATCTTCTATGTTTCTATGTTTCTATTAGATGTGCAGCCGCGCAGCTTAAAGGGAAACATTGCAGCTGATACACCATAATTCCCTTTCACTTACATTATTCACCTTGATTAGTAGGGATAATGAGGGTAATTCTATAAAGAGGCGTCTATTTAGAGCCTATTCTATAAAGGAAAATAAACGTCGGAGCCGGAGGAACTTCAGCATGGCCACGCTGACTGACCAGTTCAGGGTCCTGGGACGAAAACTGAAGCGGAGTACCCGGAGGATAGCATTCTCAGAGATCCTGCCTGTGCCGAGAGCAGATGCAAAAAGGCAGGCAGACCTCCAGGCTGTGAATGCATGGTTGAGGAGATGGTGCCAGGAGGAGGGCTTCCACTTTGTAAGGAACTGGACGTCCTTCTGGGGAAAGAGTAAGCTCTACCGGCGGGACGGCCTGCACCTGAGCACAGAGGGAACTAGACTACTGGCTGCCAATGTGAGGAAGGAGATCGAGAGGGCTTTAAACTGAGGAGAGGGGGAAAGCCGACAGCTGAGCTGATGTTGACGCTTCGGACAACAGTATCCAGAACAGATGCTGAACGGGCTGACTGCACGGAGGAAGTAGAGAGACCAGTGGATCTCAGGATCAGACAGCGAGGGAAACAACAGGTAAAGGGAGCTTGCTGGGTGGAGACTAAGGGGCATGGAGACACAGGGGGACTGGGTGGCAAGAGGGCGAAAGCTGAGGGCATTATAGGGGATACACAAGGCGAGGGGGATCAAACAGAGGCCGGGGCCCAGGAGGGGGCAAGAAAACCCAGAGGAAAAGCGGGGAAGCGGGGTGGCAGAAATGTGGGGAAGCTGAAAGCTACGAGGGTAAAGGCTAAGGGCAAAACAGAAGTACAGGGAAAAGGAGAGGCGGCCCAGGTGAATGCAGAGGTGAATGCAGAGGTGGAGGAAAAACGACGGGACCTGCGGTGCTTATACGCAAATGCAAGAAGCCTCATGGCCAAGATGAGTGAACTAGAGGTCGTGGCCAAGGGGGAAGACCTGGATATAATTGGAATTACAGAAACATGGTGGACAGAGGAGAATCAATGGGATGTGGCGCTGCCGGGGTACAAGCTCTACAGGAGAGACAGGACCCACAAGAAGGGGGGAGGCATAGCACTATATATAAAGGACTCTATCTACTCGGTCGGGATGGATATAGCAACGAAGGCAGAGGGGCTGGAATCGCTATGGGTCAAATTGCCGGGAAACAAGGGTGCAGGCATAAAACTGGGGCTGTACTATCGCCCACCTGGCACGCCGGAAGGACTCGGACACGACCTGGAAGCTGAACTGAGACAGGAGTGCAGGACTGGAAGTGTAACAGTGATGGGGGACTTCAACTACCCAGGGATAGACTGGAGTACGGGTCACTCCAACTGCACTAGGGAAACAGGATTTATAGAAGCTGTGAGGGACTGTTTCATGGAGCAACTGGTCAAGGAACCAACGCGGGGGAGTGCTACCCTTGACCTCATCCTGAACGGATTAGGGGGGCCTGCAAGAGGGGTAGAAGTGGGAGGACCACTAGGCAACAGTGACCACAATGCGATCAGATTCACATTAGAAAGGGGGACACCCATAGTAAGGAGAACCGCAACAACTGCGCTCAACTTCAAGAAAGGGAACTATGTTGCTATGAGGGAAATGGTGGGGAGGAAGCTCAGAAACATCTTTAGGATGGAGACTGTGGAAAGCGCCTGGACCCTATTCAGGGACACCCTGCAGGAAGCACAAAAAACGTACGTCCCCAGTTTCAGGAAAGGCTGCAAGAACAAGCGATCAAAGGACCCGATTTGGATCTCAGCAGAAGTAAAGAAGGCAATAAATGACAAAAAAGCATCCTTCAGGAGATGGAAAAAGGATCCAACTGAGGAAAATCACCAGGAGCACAGGAAATGCCAAAAAGAATGCCACCGAGAGGTTAGAAAAGCAAAAGGGAAATACGAAGAGGGGCTGGCCAGGGAGGCAAAAAACTTCAAGGCATTCTTCAGTTACATAAAGGGGAAACGACCAGCGAGAGAGGAGGTGGGGCCGCTGGACGATGGAGAAAGGAAGGGAGTGATTAAGGAGGATAAAGAGGTAGCTGAGAGGTTGAACACGTTCTTCTCGTCGGTTTTCACGAAAGAAGACACATCTAATATACCGGACTCAGAGGAGCTCATGAGTGGGGAACAGGCTGAAAAATTGGAGCATATAGAGGTCAGTAAGGAGGATGTCCTCAAAGAGATAGACAGGTTAAAATGTGGCAAATCACCGGGTCCGGACGGGATCCACCCAAGGGTTCTGAAGGAACTAAGACAAGAAATAGCGGGCACAATCCAGCATGTTTGTAACCTATCTTTGAAAACTGGAGAGGTACCAGAGGACTGGAAATTGGCGAATGTCACACCTATCTTCAAGAAGGGATCGAGGGGTGACCCCGGGAACTACAGGCCGGTGAGCCTGACTTCAATTATAGGGAAGATGGTGGAAGCTATGATAAAGGACGGCATTTGCGAGCACATTGAGAGAAATGGCCTACTGAGAACAAGCCAGCACGGATTCTGTAAGGGAAGGTCGTGCCTAACGAACCTTCTGTACTTCTTTGAGGGAATAAGCAGTCGGGTGGACAATGGGGAACCCATCGACATCATTTACCTCGATTTTCAAAAGGCTTTCGACAAGGTACCACATGAAAGGCTGCTTAGGAAACTGTTGAATCACGGGGTGGGAGGAGATGTGCACAGATGGATCGAGCACTGGTTGTCGGGTAGACTGCAGAGGGTCGGAGTAAAGGGCCAATATTCTGACTGGCGGGAAGTCACGAGCGGTGTGCCACAGGGATCGGTGCTGGGGCCGTTACTCTTCAACATATTTATCAATGACCTGGAAAAGGAGGCAAAGTGCGAGGTTATAAAATTTGCAGACGATACAAAACTGTGCGGCAGAGTTAGCTCCAGGGAGGAGTGTGAGGACCTGCAAAGGGACCTAGACAAGCTGGAAGACTGGGCAAACAAATGGCAAATGCGCTTTAACGTGGAAAAATGCAAGGTCATGCATATAGGGAAAAAGAACCCGTTGTTCAACTACAAATTGGGGGGGGGGGGCATTGTTGGGAGAAAGCAATCTTGAGAGAGACCTGGGTGTGATGGTGGATGCATCACTGAAGCCATCTGCACAGTGCGCAGCGGCCTCGAAAAAAGCCAACAGGATGCTGGGCATCATAAAGAGGGGCATAACTACCAGGACGCGGGAAGTCATCATGCCACTGTATCGAGCGATGGTGCTTCCGCATCTGGAATACTGCGTCCAATATTGGTCGCCGTACCTCAAGAAAGACATGGAAGTACTTGAGAGAGTCCAAAGGAGAGCAACGAAACTGGTAAGAGGGCTGGAACACTACCCATATGCTGAGAGGTTGGATAGGCTGGGGCTCTTCTCTCTGGAAAAAAGGAGGCTCAGGGGTGATATGATAGAGACCTTCAAGATCATGAGGGGCATAGAGAGGGTGGATAGGGACAGATTCTTCAGGCTGAAGGGGACAACAGGTACGAGGGGGCACTCGGAGAAACTGAAGGGAGATAGGTTCAAAACGAATGCAAGGAAGTTTTTTTTCACCCAGAGGGTCGTGGTCACTTGGAATGCGCTACCGGAGGAAGTGATCGGGAAGAGTACGGTACAGGGATTCAAACAGAGACTGGATGGATTCCTGAGGGATAAAGGGATCATGGGATACTGAGAAAGCTAACCAGAAAACAAATGTAGAAACCCAACCAGGTCGTGCAGGTGCAAGACCGGAGGGCTAGGACGTTGATGGGAAGATAGGACTCAATTAGGAAACCGAGGTGGCATGGGGGCCCCTTCTAGTGATTTAGACAGGTCGTGACCTGGGCCGCCGCGGGAGCGGACTGCTGGGCAGGATGGACCTATGGTCTGACCCGGCGGAGGCACTGCTTATGTTCTTATGTTCTTATTTTCTTTTATAGAATACTAGCATGGTAGGGCAAACATGTGAATACATTTTAGGGGTTATAGAGAGAAGTAGGAAAGAGAAAATCATGCAGAACAGAAGGGATGAAAAGAGGGAGGAAGGGGATGACAGAGGAAAGTAAATAATTTAAATTCAAATTAAACTCCTCCTTTTTCTTTTTCTTCCTTTTGGGAATTTAAAAATTTGGAGGTTACACTGCTATCTTCACTTTCTCACTAAAGGAAGCGGTTTGTTTTTATTTCTTTGTTTATGTCCTTTAAGATAGAGGTGATACTTTTTTGTTGCTACATGCTGAGTTACCTGGTTCAAATTGCTGTAGTTATTTCTGGTGCCATTAAAAAAAAAAAATGCTAAATATGCGAGTTCATATTGCCCTTTAGATGAGGGCCCTCTAGTGGTCATACAATCTGCTCCATTAAAATTTTAGAAAGAAGTCTATGAATGGAGTTATCTTTTATGCTTCAGAAAGGAGAATTTCCTATAGATTTTGGACATATCTTAATTAATCTAATAATTAAAAACCCAAAGGAATCTGTGTCGCTTACTTCTTATTACACAGGCCAACAAAAAATAAAAATTTTTGGCGCCTTGTTTTTTTTTTTTACCTGTCCCTGGGGTTATTTGGGGCGCTGATTTAGAAAATTGCATTGGATAGACCACATCAGCTCTAGTTTCTTAGATATGGTTGAATTTATTAATTTTGATGCCTTTGAGATAGTAGCCAAACATGAACATTGGGCAAAAAAGATTGTCCTCCAAGGGAATATATGGTGGTTGGAGGACAAAATATAATCAATGAACCTTTGGTAGCATGAGATAGAATCGTACTGCTACCACTACATATAAAGCTAGGCCTGATTAAACAATTTGTAAAGGCTTTGACTAAAGATGGTTCATGCATCGAATACATAGTGCATATGTTATCTGGACATGGTAAAACTGAAGGCAGGAATTTTCAGTGGGCCACAGATCAGGCAACTTATAAATGACCCACATTTCATAGCATCAATGAATGAAACTGAATCATGTGCCTGGCCTTCATTTATTCTTGTCGTGAAAAAACTTTATTGGCAACAAGAAGGCACAATTAGTAGAGGATATGCTCTTTCATTTGAACAGGCTTGGTTATAACATGAGTGTTAAAGTCCATTATCTGCACAGTCACTTAGATCACTTTCCAGAGAACCTTGGTGACTTAAGCGAAGAGCAAGGTGAAAGATTTCACCAAGACATACAAATAATGGAAGCCAGATGCCAAGAAAGATGGGATGCACACATGATAGCAGGATTGTCCTGGCAGATCCCATTCTCGGAAGTCTTACAAAAGGAGCTTCTTGTTTGTCGAATGACTGGAAAGTTTGTATCATAACAATAGTCCATCAAGCCCAGTAACCCATTCTCATGGTGGCCAATCCAGGTCAATAGTACCTGGCCAAAACCCAAGGAGTAGCAATATTCGAAACTACCAATCCAGGGCAAGCAGTGGCTTCCCCCCTGTCTTTGTCAATAAAAGACTATGGACTTTTCTTCCACGAACTTGTCCAAACCTTTCTTAAAACCAGCTATGCTATCTGCACTTCTGCTTTTGGTATGAAATATGTAGATTTTCATGTTGTACACTTTTCTTTTAATTTTTAATATGTTGCCTTCATGCTTAAAAGATATATGGCACCTGTTCTGTATCTCACAAACTAAAGCTGACAGGAGAAAACTGGTGCCATTTTTTGAATCAGCTGGTCAAATATACCCAGAAACAGGTTTAACATTTGAGGCACCAAAATGAGTGTTGGCCAGTGTTATAAACCAATAGCAGCCATTCCTTTTTTTTTATTAAGTTGATGGAAGGTTTAGTCTACTTATAGTTAATTGATTACTTAAAACCATTTTCTGTTTCGCAAACTTTATAGCATTGAAACTACTTGCTTCATTGTTAGATCATTTACGTAAATTGTTTAGTATAGCATGAGTGCCTTAGTTTTGCAATTTGATCTAAGTAGTGCATTTGATCTCATGAATTACAAGATATTACTCAGCTGTTTAGATGCAATTGGTTTCAGTGTTTTTTTATTTAGCCGTACTTATCAGGTTCAAATGGAAGAAAAATATTCTAGAAAAAGAACAATCTATGTGGTGTTCCACAAGGTTCTCTCTCCTTTACTTTTTAACATCTACTTGGCCTCCTTGGAAACCAGACTAACTTAGGAATTAAATTTTATAGTTACTTGGACGATATAACTACTGTTGCACCTATTTCCTCTCTACCAACTCAATCTATACAATTTATATCTTCAATAATTTCCACTGTAGAGCAATGGATGAAATAATTTATTATAAATTGAAACTTAATCCAGATAAAACAAAATTTTTCCTAGCTACTTCTACTTATAAGAACAAAGAATAGTCTTTAAAACTGAATGGAATTTTATATCCAATCAATTCAGTTATTAAAATTCTAAGAGTATATTTAGATCAAAATTCATTGTTGAATACTCAGATAGATTCCGTACAAACGTAAGGAAGTTCTTCTTCACCCAGAGAGTGGTAGAAAACTGGAACGCTCTTCCAGAATATGTTATAGGGAAAAATACCCTCCAGGGATTCAAGACAAAGTTGGACAAGTTCCTGCTAAACTGGAACGTACACAGGTAAGGCTAGTCTCAGTTAGGGCACTGGTCTTTGACCTAAGGGCCGCCACGTGAGCGGACTGCTGGGCACAATGGACCACTGGTCTGACCCAGCAACGGTAATTCTTATGTTCTTATGCTCTTAGATACTTTAGTTAGAAAAAGCTTCTTTATGTTGTGGAAATTGCGCACAATCAAATCTTATTTTGACTTTTTTTTTTTTTAATTAATTTTTATTGATTTTCAAACTTAGTGCCATATAATTAATTTAGATATAAACACTACAAAGAAGGCACTTTAAATACACAATTAATACATAAAACAATCATTTTCCCCCTCCCCATAACTTGTTATATTAATTAATCGTTATTCATTTTTAAAGCTCCCAGTAAGTGTAACATATAATACAATCATTTATACTTATATCCCACTTAATATATCATCAAATTCTAAACTATATTGAATAATCCCCATCCCTTATAACCTATGGTTGTTTATAAATAAAAGAAATCATAAAATATTCCCAACCCCCCCACCCTGGACGTATATGAACCAAAGGGAAAAAAATTAATGTTTATTCTATATATTTTCAATCTTTGCAATATTTTGTTAATGGCTCCCAAATAACCTGAAATGCTTTTAAATTTCCCTGCTGTATAGCAATTATCTTTTCCATTTTGAATATGTGGCATAAAGAGTTCCACCAAAAGCTGTAATTCAGCCTCTTCCAATTTTTCCAATTATCCGTAATCTTTTGTATTGCAACCCCTGTCATAATAGACTTTTCTTCTTTCAATCTATTGGTACAATCATTACATATACTACTGCAATATAATTTAAATATCTGAGTATCAAAAGAACTATAGTAGAATGTGCAACACTCAAAATACAGGTGTACAATTGATTTTTAATCTAAAAAAAGATAGACAACATGACACCATATTATTGGAAACTGCATTGGCTCCCAATGGCGGCAAGAGTAATATTTAAATTTGAGTGTATCTGTTATAAGGGAATACATGGCCTTATACCAAGTTATCTTGTGGATCATTTTATGCTTGCAGAATGTAGACATTTATTATGTAATCCTATTTTATTTTCTTTCCCTTCTGTAGAAGGTTGTATACAGTATATAAAATATATTTTCATAGGTTATTATTCTTTCAGGCAGGTGTTTGAGACTAGAATTTTGATTATAAATTCAATTTCTTATCAGAATTTTAGAAAACTGTTGAAAACTTAACAAATTTTTATAATGCTGATTTTGCATTTTCACTGTGCTTGTGCAGTTTTCTTATTCTGTTAACCATATTGAACTGCAAGGTTTTGCAGGGCATAAATACATTTTTAAGTTATGTTATGATGTGATCTTGTACCTTGTTCATATTGTGATAAAAGGCCTCTTTTCAAATATGTTTTTAAAGAATATACTTTTGTCAGAGGTTAATCACAGATTTTCTACAGTGTAAGAAAACCCCATAAATTCCAGGAAGAGGTTTTTATCTGCAGGGATCAGGATGTACAGACATGTTCTCCTTTCCAGAGCACTGTTGGGCATCCAGGTGGCTTTCTAAATTTTGGTTTTTTTTGTCTGGTTTACATTTTGCAGCTTGGGAAATAAATGTGGGGCATGACACATACACGCACATGCCAGTAGTAGAGGTCACTGTGATCTACTGGCACATGTGTGTGGCTGAGTTCATTTTGCAGCATGAAGAACCTCCTCCGACCTCATGCACTACACACAGCGAGCAGCCAAGGAGAGGAGACTAGAAAGAAGAGGCCAGGCTGGGACATACTGCACCACTCTCCAATGCTGCCTGCCTGCATGACTAGGGTTATCAGATTTTTCCGAAGGAAAATCCGGACCCATGGCCACACCTCCAGGCCTGCCCAGTTCCACCTGTGTCATGACCCGTTACGCCCCCAACCCTGCCCCAGATGGCATCCACGCCTGCACAGACATGATACAATGACATCCCGTGTGCGTGATGTCACCGCATGGCGCCCATGCACGTGCAGATGCCCCTTCCCGACGCGATTTTGACGGGAAGCTTTTCAAAACCCAAAGTGGAGGACAGGTCCGGGGAAATCCATAACCCTATGCATGACCAGCACTGGTAAGACATCGTTGTGAAATTTGGAAACTGCGATTTCATCAAACTTTTAATTCAACTTGAAACTTGAAGTCCACAGAATCTGACTCCAGTGCAGACACACAAGCTCTGCTGTTCACTCTCTTTCCTGCTTCCCCACTGAAATCGCATTGCGAAAGGAGGAGAGAGTGAATGGCTGCTTCCTCCTTCTGTGCCTGCCTAGAACTGATTATGAAAATGGGGAGGGGTGTCTCTGCATAGCAGGGGCTTCAAAGTCCCTCCTCGAGGGCCGCAATCCAGTCGGGTTTTCAGGATTTCCCCAATGAATATGCATGAGATCTATTTGCATGAACTGCTTTCATTGTATGCTAATAGATCGCATGCATATTCATTGGGGAAATCCTGAAAACCTGACTGGATTGCGGCCCTCGAGGAGGGACTTTGACGCCCCTGCTATACAGCCTCCCACAGTACACATGAGCAGTCAAGAAAAAAGCCCAGTAAGCAGCCCTTCACTCTCTCCTTATATTACAGTGTGATTTCAGGGGGGAGAGAGAGTGAAGTACAAGGATTTGCAAAAGAAATCAGTGATATTGAAGAGAAAAAGGTCATTTTTAATCAAATGACTGAACAAGCACATTTTTCTTCTTGCTTACTCTGCACTGCAGCAGAGAGGGTCAGAAGTGAGTTTCATCTTACTCCTCATTGGACAGCGCTTTGCTTATTTACTTTCAAATGCTCTTCATGAGAGGCTAGACAAGATAGGGCAGCTCCTGTCCTCTGAGACTCCCCACAGGTAAAGGGTATTGCATATGTAATAAGATTGTTTGAACGCACTGCATCTAATTTACATATTAGCTAGAGTGTAAATTTGCATTAGGGCTGATTTCATCATATTGAAAATCTGACCTGTTAGGGTTTGTAGAACAGAAGTAATGGGAAAGATGAACTTGGGTGTTGTTCCAGGGAAGAAAAGGGGTTGGGGGAGAGGGAAAATGGAAATGTACAGAAAAGTAAAAAAAAAAAAAAGGACAACCAGGGAGAAAGGGGGAGAAGGGAGGTTGGAAAAAGGAAGGCGAGAGATTAGTTAAAAAAAAAATAAATATGTTCTTATGTAAAATAAAAGAAGAAGACAGACAGTGGATTGAAACTGTAGGGACAGTGATAGACACGCAAGCCTATTAATTAATACAGTCACGTTTTTTCTGGATGTACTGGGGCAGAACACTGCCGACACTGCTCTCTATTTATGTGGATGAAGCTGTTAAAGCAATTATGCACACCATCTTATGGAAATAATTTTGTGCAATTAAGTCAGGACAGCTCAAAAGGTAATGTAATCAAGCTAGTAAGTATTTGTATTGGACAGTAAGGATATATAGTATAAAGAGAGAGTACAGAGACAGGTATACACGGAGAGACAGATAGGGAAACTGTGAAGGACAGATAGATACAGATGAATGACAAATGGATATTTAAAGATAATTACTGGTAGATATAGAGATTTAGGGCTCTTTTTACGAAGGTGCGCTAGCGTTTTTAGCGCATGCATCGGATTAGTGCACTATAGTGCGTGGTAGCCGAAAATCTACCGCCTGCTCAAAAGGAGGCGGTAGCAGCTAGCACGCGGCAATTTAGCGCACGTTATTCCACGCATTAAGGCCCTAGCGCACCTTCATAAAAGGAGTCCTTAAATAATGTATATCTAGATAGACAACCAGGCAGACAAGCTAGGGAATTAGTCAGGGCCCGTCCCTCACGCTCACTCACCATTGGCTGGTTATAGTGTTCCAGGGACATGGTGACGACGTTGAGGCAGATGATTATCGTGATGAAGATGTCCAGGTAGTGGCTGGTGCAGACCGAATGGATGAGGAGGCGGGCAGGGCAATAGGTGGCATAGTAAGGCAAGCGCTGAGCTTCTGCGTGAGCAGAGGGGGGAAGAGACAGGAGAGCAGGGAAAGGGGAGATGGGTGAGAGAGAGGGAGAAATCACGAAGAAGGAAACAGAGAATTTGAAAAATATAGCAGAAGAAACAGGAGAGGGAAAAGAGGGAAAGAAAACAAGAAAAAAAGCATAGGGGGAAGGGGGAGAGAGAGAGAATAAGGTTAGTACTGCCCCAGAATGAGATGTCTCACTGTGAAATGCCAGTCATTAAGGACTTCATGCCATAAAAACAGAACTTAAAATCATAAAGAAATGTGTACATGGCTCCAACGTTGTCACAGAAGATTAGAGAACATGAGGATACATTATAATTAGGGCTTCTGCTTTTAGGTTTTAACTGATAACACCAAAAAAAAGTTTATATACAGACAAATACTGAAAAACCCACTTCCCTTAATACTTTCTCATTCCTCCCCTGACTTGTCTTATATAATCTATTCAATCATTGTGTCTTTTCAGTGCTGATGACTTCTAAGTGATACAAATGAACATTCTGAATCAATTGGAAAAGGTCCCTAACAATATAGTACCTGAAGCACAAAACCCCCGAAATAGTTAGAAAATAAACACCTAATTTATACACACCTAAGGACAAAACCCCTAAGTATAAGGAAAACAGTAGAGAAATGGCGTCCTGGATAAGGAATATAGGGTCCCTTTTACAAAGCTGTGGTAGCGATTCTTCTGTGGCAAATGCACCGGATGTCCTCAGGAACTAAATGTGCTTCGGTGCATTATTTTGCCGCAGGGGAATTGTTACTTTGGCTTTGTAAAAGGGGCCCATAATTATTGCAGAACAAGGGCAGGTGACAGGGGTCCAGAGGTTTTGAGAGAGACAATCAAACTGCCACAGGGTCTCCACATTTAATATATCATATCTTGGGTGACTTCAGTACAAACAGCCTTCTGCTTTCTCCTTTCTTTCCAGGAGACTCTATTTTTGATGACATGGAAATTACAGAATGACACGGTGAGAAAATTCATCACTGTTCCCGTCTCCGCGGGAAATCATCTCCTTTGAGGAGAGAGGGAAGAATCGGAGTATGAATGGGCACAACCACTGACCCTCAAGCCTTGCAGTGAAGAATGCTGGTGTAGAAGGACTGAGGTTGAGAAAGACACTAAAGAATGAATAGGATTGTTTCCTGCAGTTATCTGCAGGGACAGGAACGGTGATGAATTTTCTTACCGTGTCATTCTCTAATGGAAATGACATTGAATGATGCATATTACTCCTGACACAAAGAACAGTTCTAAGAAACAATGCCACTAAAACATTGCAGAACATGCAACACAATAATGCACTAATACCCCCCCCCCTTTTGCTAAGCTGCGGTTAAAGTTTCTACCACGGCCTGGAGCGCTAAATGCTTCTCTGTAGCTCATAGAATTCCTATGAGCGTTGGAGCATTAAGAGCTCCAGGCCGTGGTAGAAATCTCTACCGTGGTTTAGTAAAAGGGGGGGTAAATGATGGCAGAAAAATAAAAAAATAGACCATCCAGTCTGAACAGTTGTGATTCTTTAACACTGGGTAGATGAACTTTTCTAGTGCAAAGGGCATAGTAGTCTGGACAGTATAGAGTTTATATACCATACTCACGAGTAATTGGAGAAGGCAACCACAGCTTTCTTCACTCTGCCTCCTTGTTACTGGGAAAAGCCGCTCCTCCTCAGTTTTTCCTTCTCCATTCAAGTTGAGAAGGTGTATTTTGTTCTGCTCTTCTTTTAAAAGGGATGGAACACCTCTTGTATGAGGGATGGAATTCCTCTTATATGAGAAAAGACTAAAGAGGTTAGGGCTCTTCAGCTTGGAAAAGAGACAGCTGAGGGGAGATATGATTGAAGCCTACAAAATCCTGAATGGTGTAGAACGTGTACAAGTGGATTGATTTTTTACTGCATCAGAATTTACAAAGACTAGGGTATATACGAAGTTACAGAGTAATACTTTTAAAACCAATAGGAGGAAATATTTTTGGAATGCATTGCCAGAGGATAAGGTAAGAGCAGTTAATGTAGCTAGTTTTAAAAAGGGTTTAGACAAGTTCCTGGAGGAAAAGTCCATAGTGTGTTGTTGAGACAGACATAGGATGATAGCATGGAATGCTGCTACTATTTGGGTTTTTGTCAGGTACTTGTGACTTGGATTGGCCTCTGTGAAGATGGGATGCTGGGCTAGATGGATCACCGGTCTGACCCAGTAAGGCTATTCTTATGTTTATTTTATTTGGGAGGGGGGTAATTTTTGTTCTAATGTTGAGGCTTGCCGCTGCCACAGAAGTTCCCAATTTTGGGAGGAAGATCTACCTGGGAGAAGTTGTAGATTCTGGCCACAGAGATCTGTATCTGGGGGGGGGGGAGGGAGCAACCCTTCATCTAAAGAATGTAACTAACATCATGGACGCGCGGGATCTGGTCCCTGGGAGCTTAGCTCACCCCTGATAGTCAGGCACTTGAGCAAAGGCTGACTGGCTTCCATATCAGTTCCCAGGGATTTATGGGTGCTGGCTGTATTCCGCCCCTCCCCCCCAAGATGCATGAGAAGCTACTAGGGTCCAGGATTTCCGGCACAACTCAATACCTCATTCAAGAGTTAACCCAATCCTCAGGTGAGAAGCTCATGATTAATAAAACAGCAAAAGTATTAGGAGTAATTCTAGATTCCAATCTCACCACGGGCAAGCAGATTACTTCACTGTTCAAAAGATTTTTCTTCAGATTGAGGCAGTTGAGGACGATAAGATCAATCCTGAGTCCAATTAGTTTTCGGACAGTGACTCAAGCAGTTCTACTTCCATATTTAGATTATTGCAACATCACATTGATAGGACTTCAGAGATTGCAACTACTCCAGAACACAGTGGCTAGTCTGATTTTCCATAAGGCTTGATTTGAGAGGGCCAGTCCACTGCTGATAGAACTGCACTGGCTGCCAGTCAAGTATAGAATTCAATTTAAAATTTAAAATGTATGGTTCACAGGGCTATATATGGAGAAAGCTCGACTGCACTAACTTTAGTCTTCTAAGTTTCACACACCTTCTATAACTCAAGAATGACTCAGCGCCATAAATTACCTTTTCCCTCTCCACGCCAAGTTTGAAGGAAATCACTCTTCAAATCCACCTTTCCAAGTTTTATTAAAATTGTTGATTCTCAGTAAGAAATTTCCTCATTTTGTGATTTTTTCACTACACATCCGGGAGGGTGGGAGATATTTATAAAATATACTTGTATATCAAATTATTATTTTATTTGAATAAGGATATTTAACTTTTATTATTATTTCATACACATGAATTGATGTACTTTTCTAATAATTGTTTATATTTTATATTATTTTATGTAATAATAAGTTATTGAATATTATTAATATTTGATAAGTAGGGTGGGTGGGTAAAACAATATTTTTTATAATTTCTTGTATGAATTGGTTTATTTTATGAAAATAGGTCTGTATTACTCTTTCTGTAACAAATGTAATACACTGTTGTAGTCTTCTAAAATAATAAAATTTAAAAAAAAATTGTTTAAATGCCTATCAGGAATTCTATGCATTTTATAATAATTAAAATAAGAGAACACAAACAAAGACTAATTAAACAAGACATAATATTGACATACAATAAAACGAAAGGTAAGTAGGGAGAATTACAATATTTAAAAGTAAAGCAGACACAGAAGGAGAAAAAATCAAGAGGAAGGAAGGGAGAGGCCTATTTGATGTTAGAACCAAAATAAGCGTTGAATTTCAATGCCACAAAATTTGGAACTGTCTCCCGACCTGCTTACGTCAGACCTCCTCCTATCTTCAATTTAAGAAGGTGCTAAAAATCATGTCTGTTTTCATTATAGTCTTGCTATGATTCATAATGTCTATGTTGCTCAGCTAATTAATCTTATGTAAGCTGCAGTGATTCCCAGTTGATATTTGCGGGGTATAAGAAACAATATGGTATGGTATGGTATGGTAGGTTCTGTGAATCTGACTAAAAAGTAGCCTGAAGCCTCTGAGATGCTGCAGGCAGACACCTCTCCTGACTGTGAGTAGATTCTATTCATTCCTATGGGGAAAATCATGGGAGGGGTGTCAGAATTTGGGGGTTTCCTTAGTTTTAGGGGCTCCGCTGAGCGTCAGGCAGGAGGGAGTGGGCATCCCTCCTGCCAACTTCGGATCTTTAGGGGATGTTGGGGAGTATCAGGCAGGAGGGAGTAGGCAATCCTTCTGCTGATTAGGGGTGGTCTCCTGTCCACTGCAGTTGACTGAGCATATTGTAGCAGGGGAATTTCTTCCCAATCAGCTTCGGGGATTCCTGCCAGCTCAGCTGATTGGGGATAAATTCCCCTGCCATGATTAGCTTATAGCAGCTGTGGTCTAGTTTTAGGATCCTGCAGCAAAGTTAGGTGGCTGAAATGTATGCCATGGTTTTCTGGGACTATATTTCAGGCAGCTATCTTGACATGAATCACAACTAGGTAACTGCTTTAGCCCGCCTAATGCCACTTCTTGCATTGGCCATACCCACTTTGGCACTGGTTTTAGAATTTCCCCATAACTACCTCAAAACACCTCAAATTTACTTATAATTAGTCAGGATGAATTCCCCTATCATGTCAAATTTGCTCTGGATGGATGGCTGAGGAGCATCTGTGTGCCATGTACTGCAGGGCATCTGAGATGGGAATGGAAGCAAAAGGCCTATCCCCCCCTTAAATCCGTCTAAGAGTTTAGAGTAACAGGAGGTTTAGCTGTTGGAGTTCAAGCCCTCCTAGAGTCCGCAAAAGCCAATGCAGCATTGTTAGCGAAACACTGATACACAGAACCAATGAGAGACCAGAGTATGGACCTTCAGAGATCTTCTGAAGATCTGGTGCAGTGCTTTGATTCTAATTTTGTGAATTTACTATTTAAAGCTTATCTGAAGCATAAACAAGCAGGCATGGCATCAGGCACAGGGGGATGGCAAGCCTCAAGGGCTGGTTCCCCTGCAGAGAGTGTCTTCTTCAGCCCCAGACATTCAGTCAGAAAAGGACTGGAAAGATTTAGAGTCTGTTTCCGTGCCTTTGATGTCACACACTGAGTTCTCTGGTTGGGAAGATTTTGGGTCCCTGGAGGGTGCCGCCAACCAAGAGTCAGTGGCAGCCCTAGACCAGGGGTAGGGAACTCCGGTCCTCGAGAGCCGTATTCCAGTCGGGTTTTCAGGATTTCCCCAATGAATATGCATGAGATCTATTTGCATGCACTGCTTTCAATGCATATTCATTGGGGAAATCCTTAAAACCTGACTGGAATATGGCAGTCGAGGACTGGAGTTCCCTACCCCTGCCCTAGACCAAGGAGAGGACCTGTGTGTAGGCTTTTTAAGCCCACAGATTTTGCTGGAGGTCATTACTGCGTCCCTATGGGAACTAGAATTAGAACCTCTATAACCATCTACCTTGATGCATTCCCTGTTGACCAGTTCCAAGTCACAGTCTGCATTTTTTCTGGTGCTCACATAGCAATGGGACTCTCCGGAGGCCTGGGCCATGACTAAACTGCACCCCATAGTACCAGACTTTCAGTAGCTCTTCTCTATACTCAATGTGGATTCCCTGGTTGCTCAAGTTACAAAATGTACTTCGCTCCTTAATGAAGGAGGAGTGATTTTGATTGGAGAGTGGATCTTGTCCTCAAAAGAGACTTTTGAGGCCTTGGCTCTCGGTCTCAAAGTGATGGCTTTAGCATCGTTTGTAGTATGTGCTTGCCACAGGCATCACTGATGGATCTTACCATCAAGATGTTTTTTCTGGTGGCCATCACTTCGGCCAGGAGAGTATCAGAGCTTCAGGTGCTCTTGTGTAGACAGCCTTTCGATAGATTTGTGGAGGCTGGAGTCTCTCTCCGCACAGTTCCATCCTTTCTACCAAAAGTAGTTTCAACATTTCATGTTAATCAGGAAGTCCTACTCCCAGTGTTCCAGAATTCCAACAAAAACAAATATGATAAATTTCTAGCATTGCTGGATGTTTGGAGAGTTCTTCTCTGATTTATCAGATCATTTTTGGTTTTGACAAATTTGAACCATCTAGGAAGGGCAGCCTCTAAGGATACTATGTCCAGGTGGACCCATATGGCCATTATTTCGGCGTACTTTGGCTGTGGCAAAGAGCCACTGATCAAGTTTCAAGTTTATGTAAAATTTCTTATACCGTTTAATAAAATTTCTAAGCGGTGTACAATTATAATAAAAGTATATACAACATATGAAGATTAAAACAGGGGTTGAAACATAACTTTAAATGTCATCAAAGGGGGAAATTAGTACTTAGAACAAAAAAGAAGACTTACACCACGGACAAAGCAAAAAACATGAGGAAAAAAGGTAAGAACTACAATATACAGAAAAAAGATACAAATAAGGAGAGAACAATGGGAAGGGCTGGACTGAAAAAACATGTAATTTAGCCCTTACAAGGGCAGTTATGATTCGAAAGCATCAAGGAATAAGAATGTTTTTAGTTTAGGTTATTACCTCAATAATTTTCTTTCTAGTTGAAGGGCATTGTAGTTTGGACAACCCAACTTGACAGATTTCAAGTATGCCTGCTTCATCTTTAGACTTGCTTAGATGTCTCCAGATGCTTGTTTTTTGGCAAGCCAAGTAATAAGAAACTGATTAGTGGATAGATGTGGTATGGCTGAGCGAGAATGTATGCTGCTCCTTGATTGTGAGGAAGCATATAAGAGCCATACAAATGTTAGTGCACTCAGGTAGGTGGATTATTACCTACTATCAGGAACAAGGAGGTGAGTGAAGAAAGCTTTGGATGTCTTCTCCAATTACTTGTGAGTATGGGATATAAACTCTACTGTCCAGACTACTATGCCCTTCTACTAGAAAGAAGATTATCGAGGTAAAAGCCTAATCTTCCCATTTGTTAAATTCCCATATGGAGTCCAAACTAACTCAACCTTCCCCTCCTCCTCCCTCAAACTGTTTTCTATCACATTCCTGAGCATGCCCTGATACTGATAAAGCATTAGACCCCATCACTTCCAGTGGAAGGGTATTTCTGACCTTGTTACCTTCCTCAATAACTCATGTACCTTCTATACGAAATCCAGCATCCAGATTCTCTTCCATGTCTTATGGCTAAATTCTCTCTAAAAAAAAATCCATTCATCCACCAAAACTTAGCAAAGTCACTGCCCAAAACATCTGGTCTTCCCATGCTTACTGAATTTGGGGGTTTGAGCATAGCCACCCTATACAGGCTACCCTAGTGGACAGTTTGTACTTGGGGCTCCATCTATAGCAATTATTGTTTAGGGGCTAAAGAATATGAACTAGCTTTAAACAAGGGACCTGGAGAGCACCAAATTTACAACGTAGGGCTTTGCTAGCCCTATCTGAAAAAGAGAGGCCTAGAGACTCAAAATACAAATGTATGAACCCAGTCCTGCCATGGGTGGCTAATGCAGAGATACTGCTTAAACATGATGTCTAGACTGAATAAGGAGAGAAAAAGAATCATATGTCCTTCATATTCAGAACTCTCACCTTACACCACAGCTTATAAACCAGTATTGGGACAGAGGCCTCTTAAATACTCTTCATATTCCTGTCACAAAAACTTGGATGTACCTAGGAATAGGGCGGTGTGTGTCTAGAGAGCATACTATTACACTTCTCCCTCAGTATTTGCGGGGGGATATGTTCCAGCTATAGCCGCGAATATGAATTGTATTTGTTAATCGTGGTTTTTTGTAAAAAATAGCAGTTTTGTTAATAAAACCGCGAATAACATATAAAATTCATATTCGCAGTTTATGGAAGGGACTACAGTACAATATTGTTAAAAGTTTAACTTTTTTTACATTACAGCAAAAGGAAAGGAACATTAATCATGATGTAATTTTTGGGGGCAAAGTCACCCGACGAAAAATCGCGATTATGTGAAACCGCGAGTGCAGAAACCGCGAATAAGGAGGGAGAAGTGTTCTAGCATCAAAATCAGTCACACTGGTTAAAGTGTGACTCTAAATGGCAGAAGTTTATTGACTATTGTGGTGCTTATACCTCAACCGAAAGCAACCTTGTCTAGCTTTACAGCTTCATAGTTGTATTTTTTGGATGCTCACCGCCTCAAGTAATTTAAAGAGTTTGCTTTTTCTAGTTCAGTGTCTCTCGCAAGCTTTGCGAAGCCGCAGCACACTAAACGTGGTGACCGTGGCTCGAGGACATCCAGAAGTGCGCGGACGTTGACGCGATGGTGTCACGTGCATGTGTTATGTCATCATGTTGACGTCCGCACATGTGCGAAGGCCCTCCAGACGGAGCCCTAAGCCACCAGTGGCGGGGGGAGGGGGGGTGCTGGAAGGGAAGAGGTGATGAGAGAAGGAGAGGCGCTGGCGCCATCTGACTGCCTAGAGGATGCGCCTCTTGCATTTCCTGTAGGGAGTTAGCCGGCGCCTCTCCTCCTCCCTGGGGGTCTCGTGGCACACCTTGAATCTTGGGCGGCACACTGGTGCGCCGCAGCACACAGTTTACGATACACTGTTCGAGCTCTTCATGGATTTTCCACAATTTTCCATGAAGAATAGACAGCAGAGTTATCCATTCAACTGAGCCAATTTCCAACCAGCTGTCACAGAGAGTTGTAGCTTATGCAATTCACTCATAAACATGTGGCACATGATGTGACCTTAAATCTTCAAAACTGTCATTAAAAAGTTAGGAGAAAGAAACCGTTAAAAGAGGCCAAGAAAAAAATATTAGGCTAATTAAACTGGTAACAATAAATAACATTGGAACAGCAACATTTGTATTTAGATATGAAATCCTGACAGCGACCAGTTAAGAAATCAACAAATATAGAGGATCACTGCATTAAAAAAAAAAAAAAAAGAAAAGAAAAATGAAAAGGAACTGTGTCACTCCAATTCCAAATCGCTGCACTACAACATCAGAGATTATGTAAGTAAAATTCCCACCCCCGCTTTACATTCTGTGGTACATCCCGGTCTCTTCGATCGACAGCCCAATGTCTCCTAACTGTTCCTTCTTTAAAAAATGATTGGCACTAGAAGACATGATATGTTCTCAGTAATGGCCCCC
Organism: Geotrypetes seraphini; assembly: GCF_902459505.1. Lineage (NCBI taxonomy): Eukaryota > Metazoa > Chordata > Amphibia > Gymnophiona > Dermophiidae > Geotrypetes > Geotrypetes seraphini. Next base: position 262,462,510 of record NC_047085.1, on the reverse strand, counting down.
CAGTTATGGAACGCTCTTCCCCAATATATCAGGGAAGAAAAAGACCTCAGTCAATTCAAAAAAACTACTAAAAGTTATCTTTAGCTTTTTTCCTATTAGACGCAGACATTAGGGCTCAGTTTTATTACCTCATCCTATTGTTTCATTCCTTATTTTGTCTCTTTTCTTAAGCAGTGATGATGTAACGTTACCCTTCTATCCTTCTCGTTTCGTGTATGTCTTAATAGTGTTAGCTTTAAGTTATTTTGATTACTTATATAAACCTGTTTTATGAAGTTGTAAATTGCTTAGTAACTGGAATAAGCGATTCATCAAATATAAATAAAAACTTGAAACTTGCAGGTTAAATTAGACACAGATATTCAATGCCAGGCCTAATCTAGGCACGGGAATTGAATATCTGGCTCACTGTGGCAACTAGCAATTGTCTGAGTGCCAGCTGATATTAAACTAAACTAAACTAAACTAAAAACTTAACCTTATACACCAAGTCTTCAACCAAAGGAAGCTCGACGCGGTTAACAATAAGTTAAAACAGGGGTAGGGGACTCCGGTCCTCGAGAGCCGTATTCCAGGTGGGTTTTCAGGATTTCACCAATGAATATGCATATGATCTATTAGCATACAATGAAAGCAGTGCATGCAAATAGATCTCCTGCATATTCATTGGGGAAATCCTGAAAACTCGACTGGAATATGGCTCTCGAGGACCAGAGTTCCCTAAACCTGAGTTAAAAGATAAGCTAAAATACAAGAGAATGTTTTCAAAATGTTTAGCGAATAAAAGATTTATGAAAATATTGGAAGGAGTTGGGACACCTCAAAATTAGAGGAAGTTCATTCCATAATTGGGGAAATTTAAACGCCAGAGAAATACTAAAATTCTTAACTCCTTGAATTCCTTTCCTAGAAGGGAGAGAAAGTTTAAATCGATGAGAGCCTCTTGCATATGAAAATCTATAAACATTCCATAGAAGAGGAACAAGCGGAACAAAAATACCATATAAAATTTTAAAATTAATATATAAACTTTTAAGCTGGATTCTGAGATAAACCGGAAGCCAATGGAGACTCAAAAGCAAAGGAGTCACATGATCAAATTTACTCTTTCTGTAAATCAGCTTTGCAGCGGTATTCTGAATCAATTGTAGTCTTTGAAGGCAGTTCTTTGTGATGCTGAGATAAATGGCATTACAATAATCTAACCAACATGGTATAATTGATGGGCCAAGACAGAAAAATAACGTTGATGGAAAAGATATCTCACCTTCCTCAGCATTCGTAAACTGAAAAAACATTTTTTAACCAAAGAGTTTATTTGATCCTTAAAGGTAAGGGAAGAATCAAAAAGTATTCATATCTTGGAGGAGAACTCAATTTGTAGGGAGGCTCCAGAGTCCAGAAGTACAGTGGAAGGAAGATAATCCAATTGTCCATATTACTAAGCGAACAAAAATCCATAAGCCATTATTAAGATGGACTTGGGGATATCCACTGCTTATTCCTAGGATAAGCAGAATAAAATCTGTTTAATTCATTGGGATCTTGCCAGGTGCTTGTGAGCTGGGTTGGTCACTGTTGGAAGCAGAATACTGGGTTTGATGAACCTTCGGTCTTTCCCAGTAAGGCAACCCTTATGTTTTAAGTTAGGATAGCTGAAAATTCTGCTAACCAGGTAAATCCTCGCTCTGCCCTGATTACCCCCAGATCACACTAGCACTAACCAGATAGTGAATCAGTAGTCAGAGCTGATATTTAACAGCACTGACCAGTTAAGTGTCAGGAATATGTCGGGCATAGCCAATCAAGGCAATTTACGGTAGTTGGGTGGGAATCTCTTCTGTCCATCTAAATCAGTGGTTTCCAATCCCGTCCTGGAGGACCACCAGCCAGTTGGGTTTTCAGGATAGCCCTAATGAATATGCATAGGGCAGATTTGTATGCCCGTCACCTCCATTATATGCAAATCTCTCTCATGCATATTCATTAGGACTATCCCAAAAACCCAACTGGCTGGTGGTCCTCCAGGACCAGGATTGGGAACCACTGATTTAATTCATTCTGAATATCTACCCTATAGTTTTAGAATTTTATTTGATTTCTGGATACATTTTATATTTCATTTTAGCTTTACAGAAGTTCCAGCTTCTGCCATTTTCAAATTCCATGGGTGAAGGCATTTTATTTATTTATAATATTTATTAACCGCCTGAAACCTAGGCTGTTTACAATATTAAAACATGCAAAAATAATAAAAATAAATAAACACATTCATAAAAAAAAAAACAAATAAAATAATCCCAAATACAAAGAATACTAATTTTCTAAAGAATACTAATTTTCCAAAGAATACTAATAGTCTAAACAAGAAAGTGAGTTTCTAACAACTTTCTAAAACTCAACATATTTTCACAAAACATACCCCCTCTTCTACCAAGCTACGCTAGCGGCTGCCGCGCGGTAACGGCCCCAAAGCCCATAGAGATTTAAAGGGCTTCGGGGCTATTGCTGCGCGGCTTTGTAGAAGAGGGGGATAGAATCCATAGCAGGATCAGCCACTGAAAAAGAGGATTTTAATGTATCCACATAATGTATCTTTTAACAACATGGAGTTTTCAGATCTCAATACACGTCCTGGCCTATATATTTGCAAAATATCACTGAAATAACTTGGTATTTTATTATATATCCCTTGATGAACTAATTTCAAGATCTTATACTGGATACGAAATTGTATGGGGAGCCAGTGAAGCTTCTTTAAAATAGGCGATTTATGATCAAACCGTGATGTTCCCATCAACATCCGAGCAGCAGAATTTTGTACAAAATAAAATCAAGACAATTAAATTCTTGAACAGGATAATTTTCCATTTTAAAGAAAATACATAAAAGAAAATTTAATACTCTTACACAAAACTGAAGAAAAAGAAATTTTAGACCACAAAAGGAGAGAGGTAAAAAAAAAAAAAAAAAAGATATCCAAGAAAGCAGAATTTATTTTTTTTTAAAGAGTGAAACTCACTACAACAACAACCAGGAAATAGGAAACAGCCTAACAGGAGCTACACTAAATAATTCCAAACTAATGTCCATACAACTTAAAGTTCCTGTTCTGCAAAAACATACGCAACAGAGCAGGTTCATAGCAAACAAAAGATGCGTCTTTTAGCTGTATCATACATTAGCAAGGAAAATGAAGAAAAAACTTCCTAGCCAAGGCGACTACTTCCTGCCTCATTTCCAGTTTTTTTTTACACACATCTGGAAACATATATAATTTAGGGCTCCTTTTACTAAGGTGCGCTAGCGTTTATAGCACACGCAAAAGATTAGTGCATGCAAACCACGTGCTAAATGAAAAATACTAACGTTTAGCGCGTGTGGCATTGTAAAACCACTAGCACATCTTAGTAAAAGGAGCCCTTAGATCCAAGAAAATCAGCTTCCTGAAAATGTAAATAGCAATGAATGACTGAGGTTTTGTCCTGCAAGAAAACAAAGGATACTATCAAAGTAGATCTTTTATTAACAAAATCTCCAGAAGATTTTTAAAAAACCCAGTTACATCTAAGGTAGTTTGATCAATTTGTCCTGATTTATTCATCTGCTTTTTAGGTATAATATAATAAATTGAGTTCAAAGGAGGTAATGCATTTTCTGGAAACTTTAATACATCCTTTAAATACGTAGAATAAATTTTTAGCGGATACAGAGTAAACTTATGAAAAATTCAGAATCCTAAGATTCAAAGCTTGGGCTGAATTTTCATTGTTTTCCAGTTGTCTATGTATCACTGACTTATCCAGGACCAAAGATGCTTGAAAAGACTAAAACTAAACCCGGACAAAACAAAATTCTTCCTGGCCACCCCCAAAGACAAAATCAAAGACACCACAATCCAAGTGAAAGGATTGGTTTTCCCACTCGAACAAACATTAAAAATATTGGGAGTCACGCTGGACAAACATCTATCCCTAGAAAATCACACCGACCTCACTGTTAAGAAAGGTCTCTCGGTGCTCTGGAAACTTCGCACCATAAAAAAATACTTTGATGACACCGCATTCCGCCTACTAGTACAATCCTCTATTCTTAGTATACTGGATTACTGTAATATCATTTACCTGAGCTCCACAAAGAAAACCACCAGAAGACCAAAACTGATTCAAAACACAGCCGTCCGCCTCATTTTCAGCCTGAACAAATGGGAACACATCACTCCTTTCTACCACCAACTTCATTGGCTACCTTTCGAATCCAGAGTCCTTTTCAAGTTCGCCTGCATCTGCTACAAAACAGTATTTGGTCTATCACCAAAATATCTCTCCCTCCCCGCAGAATTCAGCTGTTCGCCTTCCCCTCCATAAAAGTATGCCAGCTCAAAAGATTCTTCGACAAAACCTTCGCCTTCCAGGCGGCTAAGCTGAACCCTTGGCTAGCCCACATGATGCTCGAGGCCCCGACCTACCTCGACTTCAGAAAACTTCTCAAAACATACCTTTTCCGCAAACAGGACCTTTAACCCTCATTCCCCTGCAATAAACCAACTCCCGCCCCACCCCCTCCTTTCTCTCCCCCTCCTCTCCCTTGGTTCCCTTCTCCTTCTCTCGTTCCTTCCAATCCAACTCTGATAAATTTCTGCTAAAACCCCAACACTTCCTTCCTCGTTGCTTGTAATTCCGACAAAATGTTGTAAATCCGTGTTCAGATCGGATCCTAATTTAATTGATGTGAACCGCCTAGAACTCTTTGGGTATGGCGGTATACATAATAATAATAATTATTATTATTATTACTTTAACTTTCTGTTCTAATTTTTCAGTCCCTTTTTTGCTTTTAACTGACTCCAACTCTACAGCCTGAGACTCGGAAAAAATTTTAGAGTAATCGGTGCAAGAGCATACATGCTACCGCAAGTCACACATCATCCAGGGTAGTCTGCAGGTTTAACCAGAGGAGGAACAGTAAGCAAGGTAGAAATTAAATCCTCTTTGACGCTATTCACACCCTAAGTATTAACTCCCTCAGTGGGGTTCTTGGCTGTTCTTCCTGCGTCCATTCTTCCAGGTATAATCACAGCAGAAGTTCCTTCCTCCAGTGCAGGAACTGTTTGGAGAAGGTCCCTTTCCATCACCAACCCAGTATAGACATTGCCAGACTGGGAGTAACTTCCCCTGCCTCCTAGATTGCTGCAGGTAGGTTGGGCAACAATGGAGTTCAGCAAAAACTCGCTGTCTAAGGGGGAGCTGCTCCCTATTCGGCTCTCTCCAGCAGAAATGCCTGATTTCCCCTGTTTGCTGGCAAGGTCCAAAATTGAATGCTAGGTCACTGAAGAGGCTGGAGTCAATGTGGAGAGGGAAGATTTTATTTTTCCCTTTCTATATCAAAATCACTCTAAAGCAAATATAAACACAGAAGAAAAAAGTCAGCATTCAGCGGAGCTCTGCATGATGAGGCTGTCCCATGGCCAGCTTGCTCCCCCCTCCCCCCTTCACCCTGTCTTGAAGACATATTCACAATTGTACCATGAAGCAAAATTTTAGGAATTTGAACTATAGGATACCTGAGCCCAATCCGATAACATATTGGTACTGAAAGAACTCAAACATGAAATTGCTGATCGGTTGTTAATGATTTGTAACCTGTCGCTAAAATCATTTGTAGTGAAGATTGGAGGGTGGCCAATGTTATGCCGATTTTTAAAAAGGGCTCCAGGGAAGATCCAGGGAATTACAGACTGGTAAGCCTGACCTCGATGCTGGGCAAAATAGTGGAAACAATTATAAAAAATAAAATTGTAAAATATGTAGACAAACATGATTTACAGACACGAGTCAACATAGGTTCAGCCAGAGGATGTCTTGCCTCTCCAATTTGCTTGACTTCTTTGAAGGTATAAATAAACATGTGGATAAAGGTGAGCCAGTTGGTGTAGTGTATCTAGATTTCCAGAAAGCTTTTGACAAGTTCATCATAAGAGGCTCCTGAGAAAATTAAAGAGTCATGGGATAGGAGGCAATGTTCAATCATGGATTAAGAATTGGTTAATGGAGAGAAAACAAAGGATAGGGTTAAATGACCATTTTTCTCAATGGAGGAGGGTAAATAGTGGAACTACAAGTAGGGTGATTAAATTTGGAAAAAGGATCCCAATAAGAAGAGACATAAGCACTGACAAGTTAGATGTAAAGCATTGATTATGCTAAACAAAAATATGAAGAACTTGCCTAAGAGGCAAAAACTCATAGTAACATCAAAAGCAGAAAACCTGTGAGGGAATCCATGGGACCATTGGCTGATCAAGGAGTAAACTGTTCAAAGTTGTTAAAATTCACACGGTCTGTGAAAAACTGCAGGTATACCTTAAGAAATTGGCAGATGAAATTTAATATGGACAAATGCAAAGTGATGCACATTGGGAAGAATAATCCAAATCATAGTTACCGGATGCTAAGGTCCACCTTGAGGGTCATCACTCAAGAAAAAGATCTGGGTGTCATTGTAGACAATACTCTGAAATCTTCTGCCCAATGTGCAGCGGAGGCCAAGAAAGCAAACAAGATGCTAGGAATTATTAGAAAAGAGACTAAGACTATTATAATGCATCTGTATCGCTCAATGGTACGACCTCACCTTGAGTACTGCATTCAGTTCTGGTCTCCTTATCTCAAAAAAGATACTGCGGCACTAGAAAAGGTTAAAAGAAGAGCAACCAAGATGGTAAAGGGGTTAGAACTCCTCTCATATGAGGAAAGACTAAAGAGGTTAGGGCTCTTCAGCTTAGAAAAAAGACAGCTGAGGGGAGATATGATTGAAGCATACCAAATCCTGAGTGGTGTAGAATAGGTACAAGTGGATTGATTTTTTACTGTATCGAGATTTACAAAGACTAGGGGACACTCAATGAAGTTACAGAGTATTACTTTTAAAACCAATAGGAGGAAATATTTTTTTCACTCAGTGAAAAGTTAAGCTCTGGAATGCATTGCCAGAGGATATGGTGAGAACAGTTAATATAGCTGGTTTAAAAAAAAAAGGTATGAATAAGTTCCTTGAGGAAAAGTCCATAGTCTGCTGTTGAGACAGATATGGGAAAGCCACTGCTTGCCCTGGATTGGTGGTATGGAATGCTGATACTATTTGTGTTTTTTAGCTAGGTACTTGTGACTTGGATTGGCCTCCATGAAAATGGGATATTGGGCTAGATGGACCATTGGTCTGACCCAGTAAGGCTATTCTTATGAAGTTATTAATCAGCAGTAAAATATGACATTTTATTGCATCTTAGGAGTCACTAACCTGAGGAACATAGGATCACAGGCTTGTGACTACTGTAGTAAATGCATAATGTAACTTGTGATCAGTCTCACAAAATTGCATTGTTCAGCTCCCTGGGAGCATGGGGGCCACTAATTCATGGTCCAGTGCTCCTGAGTCTTCTTAAAGGGGCCAGAACTTTTCAAAATGATAATTTTCACCCTTTACCAACCCCCCAGCCAAGAAAAGACCTGTCCTGGAAGAGATGCTCACCTAAAGACCCCCCAATCCCCAGTAGGCTCTCCCAGTTCCACTTTATCAAATCCTGGTGGTCTTAGAGATTTGAGCAGGAGCAATCCACAGTCACTTCTGCCGCTGCTGGAGACAAATTCAAAGTAATGGTACCATCACTAGGTGTCAAAGTGCCATATAAGGGTAAAAGGACAGCTTAATAATCTGCATGCTTTGAATCTATTATTATGCAGCCCAAGGTGACTTACACTAAGTAAACTAATGCACCAGTTTGCTGTTTAACATGCTGAGGGACAATAACAACTCCCTAGTCTCAATGGGCCTATTAACTATCAACACACAAGACCATATGCAGCACATTCTTGGATGCACTGGAAGTGGCCTAAGATTCCGATTGGCCAGATCCCTTAGGCCACTCCCCTATGGGAGAGGCCTTAAGCGCCTGGGCCAATCAGGGCATACAACACTCCCCGGTGCATCCCACCCTAGCTCAGCCCCCCACTGCCTGCTTTGATCGGGCAGGAGGCAATCTGCACATGCACAGAAGCTACGCGATTATGTCACACTGACACTTACGTGACGTCATCACTTGGCATCCGCGCATGCGCGGATTGCCTCCTGCCCAACGTGATTGAGAGAAGGCTTTTCAAAACCCGGACAAAGTGCCGGTTTTGAAAAGCCATCCGGACCCCCGGACATGTTCTCAAAAGGAGGACATGTCCGTGGAAATCCGGATGTCTGGTAGCCCTACCCATAGAGCTGGCGAGCTCATTCTTAGCAAGGATCACTTCCTGAATGTCTCTTTGAAAAAAACTTATCAAGCAGAGAATGTTCATATTTTGTTTTACAAGAACTTTGAAGCTAAATAAAATTGCTGCATGTGCTTTCTCTCCCCTGACTTAACATTGCTCATTTTTCATGTATGTAAAAGAATACACACTTTGGAACAACATAAAATATATATGGTTTCCCCTAAACTAAAGGGGGCAGGGCTCATTTTTTAAAGGGGAGTTTGACCCGGGTGAACATGCATTTACCTATCTTGAAAGTTTTGAATTTTGTTTCCCATTTAACATCAGCTGCTTTGACAATTAACCCTATGATTAACACATTCATCAGAACTCAAGTTCTAATTCTAGAACCCATTGTTACAGCTTTATGAGCTTTGATTAGCCTTAACCTATAAAGATTCTTCTGTGCAGCGAGATGGATTTTGTCATGACATTGCACCTTTGGAACAAAACAATATAATGAAATAAAAAAGGAGAGAAGAAGGATTGATTAGGAAAACATCAGCCTACGAACCGACCAAACACTTAGGCTTTTTCTTACTCCTGCGCTTTTTCTCCAGGCGCCTGAGTCGTTTCTCTTCACGCCGCCGTGCCTCCTCAGCCTCTTGATGCTGCCGGCATTTGTGGAAGTTCTCCACCACTACACCAACGAACATGTTCAGCACAAAGAAGCTGACAATGAGCAGGAAGGAAATGAAGTAGAGTAACATCCAGGGGTTATTGTTGGTCACTGGCTAGAAACAAAAACATCAAAACAAGTCGTGATCAATTGGCTAGGTGGGTTTTAGGATTCTTATTCTGTGTCATTAATTACAGGTTTTGGTTTACATATTGGAGGTCCTATTGGTTCCCTACTAGGAAACATAAGAAAGATATATTGTAGCTGGCTAGAGTAGACAGTGAGATGATACTAGCATCCCCCTTTAAAGTGTACTCTAATGGTACATTCCATGATTTTAGATGCTGATTTACAGAAAATTCTAGTGAGAGAAGTTTGAGTAAGCATACCACACTTTGGATGGGGCCTGCACATCCATTGTCTATGAGTCTTGAGGTCTCTTTACAAGTTTTGGAAAATAAAGTTGGAAGGTAGGTATGTTTGGCACAGTGGTTAGAGCTACAGTCTCAGCACCCTGAGGTTGTGGGTTCAAATCCCATGCTGCTCCTTGTAACCCTGGGCAAGTCACCTAATCCCCCATTGTCCCAGGTAGCGTGTGAGCCCACTGGGACAGATAGGGAAAAATGTTTAAGTACCTGAATGTAAACCACTTAGGCTATAAGTGGTATATAAATCCTAAAATAAATAAATTTTGTATTTTGGGCCAATGTAAGTTTCTGGCACCTAGGGTCCTTCCTAGTTGTGATTCTGTAAGCGGTGCCTGTCTTTGATTGCAATGTGGCAGGCGCCGCTTATAGAATCAGCCCCTAAGAGTCTGATTCTATATAGAGCACCATAATAATCTTTGCCGACTAGATCGATACTTAGGATTATTGGCCGTATGCATCACAAACATTTAGGCACATCCATTTAGAAAAAACTAGGTCTAAATACCTATACCTAAATTGTGCGCGGATTGGGCATATTATAAACCAGTGCACTTAACTTTTAGGAATGCCCATTGGTCCTTCCCCTGGCCACACCCCCTTTTAAGATTTATGCACTAGACCTGATGTGCAGCACTCTATAGAATATGTCTACCAAGTTGTGCGTGTAACTTCTAATTAGTGCTAATTAGCCCCAATTATGAGGTGTCAATTGCCAATTATCAGCGATGATTGGTCTTGTTAAACTATTAAGTTTTGTGCACAAATTGACTGTGCACACTATTTGCACATGAAACCAGTGGCATAGCGAGGGTGAGAGGTGCCCAGGGGGGTGTACCCTGCCCCTTTCTCCCCCTCTCCCACCCCATATGCTCCTTCTACTGCACGTGTCACCCCTTCCCTTCCACCATACCTCTTTGTGGCATGAGCAGCAACCCCAACCTACTGCTCATGGCAGCATTGGCTTTTCCTCTGATGTCACTTCCTGGGTTCAGGGCAGGATTAACCAATAGGCCAAGTAGGCACGTGCCTAGGGCCCGAAATGGTCAGGGGGCCTGATGAAGGAGGGCATCAACATTGTTTTTTTCCAAACGTCGATGGACCCTCCAGCATCGATCAGCAATGCAGGCCCCACCCCAATCGGCAACGCAGCCCCCTCCCCCCATTGACGGAAAGTAAGACAAGCAAGCAACGCGGGTATGAAAGGCAACAGGAACTGTAATTGTGCAAGCGGTGCTGCTTGCCCAAAGCTTCCCTCTGATGCAGCTTCCTATTTCCGCCTGGATGCATGGTGGGGCGGGGCGGGGCAGGGGGGTCCAATGTACTTTTGTGCCTAGGGGCCCTCGACAAAATAATCCTGCCCTGCCTGGGCTCATACCTAGGAAGTGAAGTCAGAGGAAGAGCTGACGCTGGTGTGAGTAGCAGGTTGGGGTTTGCTGCCCGTGCCGCAAATGTTAAAGAGGTGCAAGATAAGGGGTGTGTGTGCGTGGTAGTGTGGGGGGCGGGGAAGGAGAGGAGGACAGGTGTTGGTGCCCCCACCAAGACAACACCCGGGTCGGACCGTCCCCCGCCCTTCCTTTACTATGCCACTGCATGCAACATATGTAGTTATATATAGAATTTGAGGTAAGGGTAGCTAGTGCTTTGCGAATGTCTGAGCAGATAAACCAGTTTCTCGCAAACTTGTTTTTTGAGCTCTGGCACACTAACAGAGCAAATGTTTTTCGCACTATACAAAAAAAGAAGACACGTGGCCCCACTCAGTTCTTAATCCCTGAGCTCTGAGCCGCATCTGGAAGGCCTCTGAGCATGCGCAGATGACATGATGACGTTGATGTGATGACATCACACACGTGCGTGCATACGTATGGCATCATCACATTGACATTCGCATGTGCTCGGAGGTCCTCCAGACATGGCCCTGAGCTTTAGTGCTGGTGAAGATTTACATAGGTATGCCGAGGGGGGGCGGGGGAGAGAGGAGGAGAGATGCCGGTGCCAGCAGTGACAGACTCCCATACACATCATCTATTCTTAAATCCCTGGTGGCACACCTAGAATCTTTTCAGGGCACACTACTGGGTAAAGCACACAGTTTGTGATACACAGAAATAAAGTTATCAAAACAAATCTTTGTATGTACTGAGGGTTATTCTGTGCATATAATTTTTGCAATGCTGATATTTATGTGCAGAATACCATTCCAGCAGATATGTTGAGGATTACAATACTTTTTCTGCTCCAACCTATGCTCAGTTTCAGCTATCCCTTAGGGCAGAACTGTCACCTGCTCTGTTCTGTCTTTAACCAGTGTTCTTCACGGAGGCCACAAAAAGATTGGCAGGTCCCTATGCTCAGAGGAAAAGAAGAGCAGGCATCAAATCCTCACAGACACTACACTACAGAAAAGAATGGGCTATTTCTTCAATGACAGCAGGCTTGTCTAAGTCCAGTCCTCAAGGGCCGCAAAAAGGCCAGATTTTTGGGATAATCCTAATAAATATGCATAAGAGAGATTTGCATACAGTGGAGATATAGGGCATGCAAATCTCTCTCATGCATATTCATTAGGGATATCCTGAAAATTAGACCCCTTGAAGAGTGAACTTGGAGAAGTCTGTCTGCAGATTTTGTGTTATGCTCAAGGTGGAATAGCTAATAGGCTCTCTACCACAGATTTAATATACTGTGCATGCAACCACAAATTGTGTACAGACATCACACTAACCCCGCACTAACATTTGCACACGTTTTATGCATCAGCCCCTGAATGATGGTTTATAAATTGAAAACAGTAAGAGAATATTCCACCTCTTCTTTATATCAGATGGTGGCATTTTGTTACTCATTACCTACGTCTTTAAGATTTAGCAGTAATTATTTAGAATTCTGGAAGAGATTAAAATCTTTTCTGTTTTGTAAAGAGGGCTTGTCTAGTAACACATGATCATTTTTATACATTTGATTGTTGTTAAATAAATGGATCTAACTTCTTATACTGTAATCTGCCTTGAACTGATAAGGCTTTGGTGGAATATAAGACGAATAGAATGAAATGGAACAATGTGGCTGTTATCACTAACCTTCCACACCTCCCATGCATCTTTAATTATATTTACCAACAACCCAAACTCCCTTCATGTATCTGATGAAGTGGACTCAATATATTGGTTAGTCTATATCAGTGGTCTCAAACTCAAACCCTTTGCAGGGCCACATTTTGGATTTGTAGGTACTTGGAGGGCCGCAGAAAAAAATAGTTAATATTGATTAAAGAAATGTCAATTTTGCATGAGGTAAACCTCTTTATAGTTTATAAATCTTTCCTTTTGGCTAAATCTTACTAATAATATTGTAATTTACAGCTAGATTGACATATGATCAAGAAACTATTTTATTTTACTTTTGTGATTAAGATAAACATACTGAGGGCCTCAAAATAGTACCTTGCAGGCCACATGTTGTCCCTGGGCCGTGAGTTTGAGACCACTGGTCTATATGGTGCCACCTGCCTCTGTTATTTTTCCTCTATTTCTCTAATTTTTCAGTACAGGAAAATTTAATAAATATATATATTTAATAAATAAATAAATAAATATATATATATATATATATATATATGTATTTTCATAAACAATCAAGTAAACTTATATAATAATACAGAGACTCTGTGTCTTCCTTTGATTAACAATAAAACTTCTATCAATGAACCCCTACTGCCATTATTACTTTACAAAAATTTGTTATAAAACATAAGCCAGGACACTAAAGCGACATTTGAGTGCAATAGAGAAGGTATGCTGAACCATAGGGTTATCCGTCTGTGCTCCAGAGCATATTGCAGAATATATTAATCATAGCTTTTCAACTCTTCCACCTTCTACACGGTCTCTGCTGCCCTCTTCAGTTCTTCCTTCTGCAAGCGAGCATGAAGGAGTCTTTCTGATCTGCTCTATTTTTTATTGTTTGTGATGTTTTCAGCTTGTTCATGGATTTTTTTTCTGTTGTGTTTGAGATCCTAGTTCAAAGGGAGTACTTTGCCTGCTTGGAGAGGACAGTATTTAAGTTTGCAGCTAGCAGGTGTATCCCTCGGGGATCTATAGAGCAAGCCTGCAGAAGATTTGTGGAGCTCAGGGTTCTGGGCCCTTAGCACTTGCTTGTTTCCTTAACTTGGTCAAGAGCTTGAGCACAGGCTGTTAGGCATCAACAGTTGCCCTTCAGTGTGCTCTGGGTGCTGACTGCACTTCACCTATCACCTTGCCATGTCATGCGTTACAGTCCTGAGAGGTAGAGTATCAGTCCGACTAAGGTCTGACCGGTAGCCCGAAGATCTCAGCATGGGACTGACTGGTGGCTTAAGGCAGAGAGCCTCTCCTGATCCAGCAACACTTTCTGGGAGCACCCGAAGAGATTTCCAAAACCCAGCAGTTTGTCCATGTTTTGGAACTCCTGAGTTCAGAGGCCATATCTGTAAGCCTTTGCGCATGTGGGTCCATCACCTTGATGACATCATATGCACACGCACATGTGTGTGACGTCATTGAGTTGAGTTCTGCGCATGTGCAAAGGCTTCCACAGGTGGCCTTCAAGCTTGGGGAGGTTTGTGTGGGGGCAAGGCTGAGGGAGGAACAGGGCAGAGCCGGAGGTGGGACAGGGTGGGGCCAGGCATCTTCTTTTTCAAAGAGGAAATCTGGCAACCCTACCTATGGGAAAAAGTGTGTGAGTGTTTGTGTGTGTGTGGGGGGGGGGAGGGAGTCTTCAGAAGTGAGTTTTGATGGTTTCTACAGTTGTTGCAATGGTTCTCTTCCCCTTTGGCACTCCTATTTCCACTTTGAACTGGATCATGTTGTGATCACTGTTTCCTAATGGTCCCACTACTTCCACTTCTTTGGCACTTTGCAGAATACTGTTATCCATTTCTTGGAGAGGGAGCATAAGCCTAATCACGTTTCCTTCTCTACACACATTTTCATTGGCTTCCTGTATGTTATAGATGTGATTTTAAAAATTTTCTTGTTAATGCACAGTCTTTTCTGATAGATCTTTTCCATCTCTTGCAGAGCTGGCGACACCATATGTTCCTGGCAGGGCACTGAAGTCTGTTTCTGAATGCAGTGCTCCCCTGTGAATTCGCGGTCTGCGATTTGCAGTCCCGGTCATTTGTGGTATTTTCTGACCGCGAATGACCAGGCAGGAGAGGGCAGCCAGAGCAGCCAGTATGCTCCGACCACCTCTTCCTGTACTAAAGTTGGGCCTCACCAATCAGGAGCTGCATGGCAAAGCAAGTTCGCAAACTTAATTGTCAGACCTCGTATTACTAGCTTTAACTACATTATTTGGTAACAAACTCCACAGTTTAATTAAGCATTGAAAGAAAATAATACTATTCTTCCACAATATATACACTTTTATAAATGTCCAGCATATCCCTCTCGGGTGTTTTTTTTCTCCAGGCTAAAGAGTCCTAACCTGTGCAACCATTCCTTCACAAGGGAGCCATTTCATAACATCAATCGTTTTGGTTACCCTTCTCCATATCTCTTTTAAGTTCTGCTATACTATTTTTTTTCATATGGGGTATCAGAAGTACATACAATAACAGAGAAAAGGTTTCTGGTGGACTACAGTATATAAAACAATCTGGCATTTCATGCCACTTCCCATAAGGTAGGTGCTTGCATTGTTATCACTACCAAAGTCTCACACTGAAACCCTCTCTCATGTATTAAGGTTGTCCGTATGAGAGGCATGGACTATTCCTTGTGCTGCCCTCTGCTCAGTGGATAAAAGGAAGAGAAATAGAAGCTTTGAGTTTACAATTCTGTCAATTTGACTCTCCGAATGACTTAGGTCACTTATTTTGAAGAATGAAAAGTTCTTCTATGATAGTCAGATGTCATGATTTATACCTGCTGATCAACAGCCACAGCATCTAGTCCATTGTACATGATATTGACCCAACCATCCTTTGACGCCAAGACAAAGAGTGACATAAGTGCCTGAAATGCAAAGATAAATGTTGTTATTCACCAAATTTATAACTAAAGTGGCCACCACCAGTGATCAGTACTTTACTATTACATATGTCATGTGGGTATACTTGGTGAGAGGATACTTGTATATCTTCTTCACAAAACTCTACTCAAAGCACTATGGGATGTAAGTATTTTCCAGTTTCAAAACCTGTTTGGAATCTCAGGCTGGCCCAGTGGTCAGGAACCTCCCAGTTTAATTCCCTGCTTGGCTGGGACAGGGAATACTACAAAAGTAGATTTCATAACCCTATGGAGAGCATGGACAGAATTGTACAAGAGTCATGTAAAAATGATGCTTAGATAGCCAAAAAGAGACTTATGGTTGCAAGGATCTGGAAGAAGTCAGATTAGTATTGTTAGTATAATGCAGATAGAACAAATGAAATTAAATGCTGCCAAGACAAAGCTTTTATGGATTGGCCCAAAGTTAGATTCTCTCCCTTCTGCTGTGATCTTAGACTCAGGAGAATCTTTGAAAATTGAGTTTTCCTTGTTAATACTGGGTATTGTTATCGATTCTTCACTTATATTTAAGGACCAACTAAACTTGCTTATTAAAAAGTGTTTTTCAGCCTCCATGCTCTGAGAAGAGTGAGAGCACTCTTTCACCAACAACACCTCTTTGTATTGGTTCAATCAATCATTTTGTCAAGGTTGGATTACTGCAATTCAGTGTATTTGGGTCTTTCAAAGGTCAGTCTGCGGAGACTTCAATTAATACAGAGCACTGCAGCTAAACGTATTTTCGGTAAGAGTATATTTGATCACGTAACCCCTCTGCTCAAGGAGTTACATTGGCTTCCAGTGTATCTCAGAATTCAATTTAAGTGCATTTGCATTGCATTTATGATCCTATTTGGCATTTTTGCTACTTTGATTTCTTTAGACTGGAATGTTCATAGATCTCATCTTGCCAGAAGTTCTCAAAAATGAAAACTTACATTTCCCTCACTCAGTGGTAAAAAACAGAACCTTTAACCTTTAGGGCTCCTTTTACTAAGGTGCGTTAACGTTTTAGCATGCGCTGCAGATTAGCATGCGCTTCCCCCACGCTATGTGTAAAACTAACGCCAGCTCAATGGTGGCATTAGCGTCTAGCGTGCGTGGCAATGCAGCGCACACTAAGCGCGCGCTAAAACCACTAGCTAGCTTAGTAAAAGGAGCCCTTAGTCATTCTTTTGCTTTTAAATTAACCGAATTCTGGAATGCTTTACCGCTTGCATTAAGTTTAAGTTCTTTTGCTTTATTCCAGAAAGTTCTGAAAACTTTTTTGTTTGCTAAACATTTTGGAAATTAACTATTTCAGTCTACTTTTCCTTGTCAAGTTTATGTATTATGTATTGCATTATTGTTAACCGAGTCAAGCTCCTCTTGGTTGATGACTCGGTCTATAAAACTAAGTTTTAGTTAGTTTAGAAAGCTCATGGCATCAATTCCTGGCCTGATATCAATTAAACTACAAGAAACAGCAGCAAGAGAGAACTACTACTGTATATGAAAAAATAGAAGTAGGAATTCAAGGCCACATTTATCCTAGGAACAAGAAGCTGGTAGAGTGGCCTAAGCTAGAGTGTTCAACTCTAGTTTTCCTCTTCAAAATTGTATCCAATGGACTAAAGCAGGGGTGCCCACACTTTTGGGGCTTGCGAGCTACTTTTAAAATTACCAAGTCAAAATGATCTACCAACAATAAAATTAAAAAAAAATACTGTACGCATAGAATTGTCAATATCATTCCTATTCCGGGGTTTTTTCAAAGAGGTCAAAGCAGATGACTCTATGCACTGTCACCTCAGTAATAACCATACAAAAATAGACAAATACCCACCCCCCTCCCTTTTTACTAAACCACGATAGCAGTTTTTAGCGCAGGGAGCTGCGCTGAATGCCCAGCGCTGCTCTCGACACTCATAGGCTCCCTGCGCTAAAAACCTCTATTGCGGTTTAGTAAAAGGGGACCATATTGTAAAATATAGAGAGCAGATATAAATTCAGACACATTTTGATCACTAAATTTAAAATAAAATCATTTTTCCTACCTTGTCTGGTGATTTCATGAGTCTCTGGTTGCACTTTCTTCTTCTGACTGTGCATCCAATCTTTCTTCCCTTCTTTTAGCCTGTTTGCTTTCTCTCCTCCTGACTTCATTCCCCACCCCAAACGTTTTCTTCTTCTCTCGCTGCCCTCTCTTTCTTTCTCTCTTCATGCCCCTTTCTTTTTTTCTGTTTCTCTTCTTTCCTTCTGTCTCCCTGCCTGCCTGCCCTCTTTCTACCTCCCTGCCCTCCCCCAAGCCACTGCCACTGCCGCCGGATAACAGGCCCCCAAAGCCGCCCGCCGCCGGCCAAGCTCTCCTTGCTTCGGGCGCACCAGCATTCCTCTCCCCGACGTCAATTTTGCCTTCGGAGAGGAAGTTACGCTGGCCAGAACTTCCTCTCCGAGGCAGAATTGACGTCGGGGAGAGAAAGGCTGATCGGCCCAAGATCGACCTATTGGGAGAAATGCTGCCGGGTCCTGCCTTTGAGGAAACAGAAAGTAGGCAGGACCTGGCAGCAAGAAGAGCAAATCGCAAGCTTCACTGACCAGTCTCCCGCTTTAGCCCGCGAATGGGGCTCTAACATGTGCGTGCCAGCTTCCCTTCTCTCCCCTCCCCTGACATAACTTCCGGTTTCAGAGGAAAGAGAAGGGAAGCCAGTACAAGCGCACGTTAGCCCCCGGAGCATAAATTCTCCAAGACGTTTTTTTTTGTTTTTTTTTATGTTGAGCAGCGGAGGCAGCAACAGAATTCAGGAGCAGGCCAGTCAGGAGGGGAAAAAAGAGAAGGGAACCCGCTCTGCGATCGACTGGGGTCGCCTGAGCGAGCGACCTGTCGATCGCGATCGACGCGTTGGGCACCCCTGGACTAAAGGGCAGCATTTTCTATGCTTACCTGTCCTAGGTTGTCAAAGTTGTATTTGTGGTGAACCCACTTATAATTAGCTGCCTCACAGTCAGATCTGTTGGTAACATTCCGGACATCTACACCAAGGCAGTAATAGAATTTACCCTTGAAGAGCTGAAAAGGATTAAAAGATGGGACAGGGGGAAGTTAAAGCACAAGTAGATATAACAGAAAAGAAATTGAAAGAGGTTGAGAAAGGGTTCGTCAAATTAAATTAGTAAGCAGAATATAAGCAAATAAACTAAATATAATCAGTTCCTTTTCATCTATGCATTTTATTTACTACCACTACTACTAATCATTTCTATGGCGCTGCTATACATACGCAGCACAGTATATCAAAACAAAGAAGAGAAAGTCCCTGCTCTAAAAAGCTTACAATCTAGTCAAGACAGATAAACTGGACAAGAAGGCGCATCAATACACAGTGCTCAGGCAGGGAAATTACAGAGGGAACGATAAGACAGGTGGGTTGGCGTTTGGAATTGAAAACATCTTAAAAGATGACACACAAGAATGCAGGAATCCCCCTACCCAAAGGGGAGATACGCAGTTACATACCTGTACTCCAAGGATGCCAAAGATAATGAAAAAGGCACAGCAAATCAGTACAATGTTCCCAATGGGTTTCAGAGAGGAGATGAGGGTTTCAACAACCAACTTCAGACCAGGAGCACGACTAATAACCCTGCAAAGAAAAGGGTGGGAGGTTGAAAGGCCAGGAAAATCTTAAGGAAGGAACTGCAAACAACTGAGGGAGGAGGGGAGAAAGTGGTAATGGCCAGACAAAATTTGCACCTGAGAGGTCGTAAGGTTCTAAGCAATCGAAGGACCCGAAGAACTCCTAGAATTTTGGCTCCTCCCGCTGAGGCCACAGATACAACAATGTCAATAAGTGACACAAAGACAAGAAAACCATCTAGAATGTTCCAGCTGCTGCGAAGGTAGGCTTGGTCTCCAAAGTACAGGCCAAGAGAAACCACCTGCAAATGTGCATGAAGGAGGAAAGAGAAATGAGGTGAGGAACAGAACTGCTTCTATCTGTAATTCACTAATGCATCAGAGGCATAGCTGGGGGAGGGGGGCACAAGACAGGGAGTGATCACTCCCCCAATTGGATTGCAAACAAAAATGGCACCTATGTACCTTGCTGCCACTTCCCCTTTCCCCCTGCCATTGTCTCTCTTCACAATGGGAAAGGCATCAACAGTGGCATAGCGAAGGTAGGTGGCACCCCCTCGCACCCTCCTCTCTGCCTCCCCTGCACCTTCTCCATTCCCCCACCACACTCATGCCCTTCCTTCCACCATACCTCTTTAAATCTTCCCCAGCGCGAGCAGCTTCTCCAGCCTGCAGGTCGCACCAACATTGGCTTCCTGGCCCCGCAACCAGGAAGTGATTTTAGAGGGGAGCCAGGCTGACGCGAGCAGCAGCCCAGAGAGGTTGCTCATATTGGTGAAGATTTAAAGAGGTACAGGATTGGGAAGGGAGGATGCAAGTGTGGCATGTGTGTGTGTGTGTGTGGGGGGGAGATGCAGAGAGGTGCTGGCACCCCCACCAAGACAGCGCCCAGGGCGGTCTGTTCCCCTGCCTCCCCCTTACTATGCCGCTTGGCATCGATTCTCGACCTCACTTCCCAACAGTCTTGCATTTTTCTCCCCTTCCCTCCTTCCTCTTCTTTCCCTCTAGCGATTGTGTAAAATGAAAGTAACCTGATTCTCTAGCAGCAGTCAGTGACTGATGCAGGCTGCTTCTGGTCTTCCCTCAGTCAGTTCTACCCCTTCCCAGATGCAATTTCCTGTTTCCATGAGGGCAGGGCTGACTGAAAGGCCAGAGTAGCCTGCTTCAATCACTGACTGCTACCAGAGAGACAGGATAAATTATTTTTAAATGCATGCTAGGAAGAAGAAGGTGGTTGGGGCTGGAACTAGGAGCTGAAAAGGAAGGAAGATAGGTGGGAGAAGGAGCTTCAGTTGAAAAGGGGGGCAGGTAGGAGCAAGGGGCTGGGAGCTGAAAAGTGGAGCAAACAGGAGAAGGAGGCTAAGAAGGAGAGCAGGTATGAGGAGAGGGCTAGAGCTTGAAAAGGGGTGGGGCAGATGGGAGAAAGGGGCTGCAGCTGGAAATGGGAGCAGGTAGGAGGGGGCTAGAATTGAAACTGGGGGGCAAGGGTTGGAACTGGGGACTGAAAAGGGAAAGGGGTGGGATAAGGGGGTTGGGGATGTAAAGGGGGGCAAATAAGAAAAGGATGTAGGGACTGAGGCTGGATCAAGGGACTGAAAGGGCGGGCAGATAGGTGAAAGGGCTGGAGCTGGAAAGGGGGAGGCAGGTGGGAGAAGGAGTCTGGGACTGGGGGCTTAAAAGGGGTGCAGGTGGGGAAGGGGTTTGGGGTTGAAAAGTGCACCAGGTGAAAGAAGGTGGCTTTGTGATGGAGGATGGAAATGCGGGCAGGTGGTTGGGACCTGGAAATGGCCTTAATTTACAGGTAGGAGAAGGTGGTAGGAGATAGCAATAGGGAGCTGATTTTGGCAGATGGTAGATGTGACAGAAATGATCTGATGCTGGGGGACGATGCAGAAGGGTAAATTCTATTACTGCCTTGGTGTAGATGTCCGGAATGTTACCAATTAGGATTGGGGACTGAGATAAGGGGGTAACATACTGGGGTTGGGCAAGGGGGTGCATGAAGGGTTCTAATGCTAGGCATGAGAGAAAGGGGGCTGAGGTCTAAGAAGGAGAAGATGGGATTTAAGGGTTGGAGGCTCTTGCAGGGTTTGGAAGAAGGAAGAAGACATACTGTGTAAAGGAGAGAGAGAACTAAGGGAATAGTGGGAGGTGAAGATGGAGGAGCAGAGGAATGAGTACTGGGGTTAAAGTAGAGGAAAGATACAGTAAATAAATATTGGAGATGGAGGTAGGTGGACGGATGCTAGAGAAGGGGACAAGAAAGTATGAGAGAAGAAGCAGGGGCAAAGGATGATAAGGATAGGGGAAAAAAGATGGAGGATTGTGAAGAGGGTGAGGGACAAAGGAAGGGGACTGATCTTTGAAGGAGGTGATAAATGATGGGAATAGAGAAGACAAATGACTCTAAACTGTTCAGAGTTGTTAAAATGCAAGGAAATTGTGAAAACTTGCAGGCAGACCTTAGGAAATTGGAAGACTGGGCATCCAAGTGGCAGATAAAATTTAATGTGGATAAACGCAAAGTGATGGACATTGAGAAGAATAACCCAAATCACAATTACCAGACGCTAGGGTCCACCTTGGGGGTTAGAGCCCAAGAAAATGCTATTATTTTAAAAAAGGGATGGTTAACAAGACTAAGAATGTTATAATGCCTCTGTATCACTCCATGATGCAACGCCACCTGGAGTATTGCATTCAGTTCTGATCTCCTTATCTCAAAAAAGATATAGCGGCACTAGAAAAGGTTCAAAGAAGAGCGACTTAGATGATAAAGGGGATGGAACTCCTCTCATATGAGGAAAGACTAAAAAGATTAGGGCTCTTCAGCTTGGAAAAGAGATAGCTGAGGAGAGATATGACCAAAGTCTACAAAATCCTGAGTGGAGTAGAACAGGTACAAGTGGATCAATTTTTCACTCCATCAAAAATGACAAAGACTAGGGAACACTCAATGAAGTTATAAGGAAATACTTTTAAAACCAATAATTAAACCACCAATAGGAGGAAATATTTTTTCACTCAGAGAATAGTTAAGCTCAGGAACGCATTGCAAGAGGTTGAGGTAAGAGCAGATAGCGTAGTTGGTTTTAAGAAAGGTTTGGAAAATTTCCTGGAGGAAAAATCCATAGTCTGTTATTGAGAAAGACATGGGGGAAACCACTGCTTGCCTTGGATCGGTAGCATTAAATGTTGCTACTCTTTGGATTTTGGCCATGTTCTAGTGACCTGGATTAGCCACCGTGAGGATGGACTACAGAGCTTGATGGACCACTGGACTGACTTAGTAAGGCTATTCTTTTCTAAATGGAATTATGAATAAGGAGATAAGACTTAAAGAGAGTGGAGTTCTCTAAGGCAGTGGTTCCCAACCCTGTCCTGGAGGAACACCAGGCCAATTGGGTTTTCAGGCTAGCCCTAATGAATATGCATGAAGCAAATTTGCATGCCTATCACTTCCATCATATGCAAATCTCTCTCATGCATATTCATTAGGGCTAGCCTGAAAACCCGATTGGCCTGGTGTTCCTCCAGGACAGGGTTGGGAATCACTGCTCTAAGGCGATATATTAAGTTTTAATAAATCTGAAACCTAAGCTGGAGAGGGAAGGAGTGACAGAGAAGGAGCTGGGGTTGGAAAAAGGTCATAAACTCCGGAGGCAATGAACACAGTGAGTGGAAATGAGAGACTAGAAAGCAGGTGAGCGACAGGAAATAGGAGATTGAGGGAAAAATATGATATAGGATAAGAGAACTAGGAAGACAAGTGCAGTAAATAAAAAGCTGGTAATTGGGAGGAAGGGAGAAGGCGGCATAAAATATAGCTACAGGTAGGTTTAAAAAAAGGCATAGGAGAGAAAAGGAGAAAAAACGAGACGGAAGGATCAAAATCAAAGTAAGATATATGAGAAGAAAGGAAGAATACAGACAGAATCTCCTGCCCATTTGATATTTTCTTCTTTCCCTTGCTCACCATTTATCTTTCATCTCTGTACCTTCCCTTCCACTGTCATATCCAACATTTTTGTTTCTTTCCCACTGTATACCATCTCCATCTCTCTCTCTTTCCCTGCCTTGTGCTCTGGGTCAAACCTCTCTATTCTCTTCCCTTCCTCCCCTCCATTATCATGTGCAACATTTCTCCCTCTCACCCCTTCCTATCTCTTTGTTTACTCCTCGCAGAATGCACAAAATTAGAAAATTCTTCAAGCTTATTTGTCAAAATTTAAACTATATTTTTGCTAATTATTATCCATATTCCATTTAAACAGTTAAAATAAAATGTTTTTCTTCTACTTTTGTTGACTGAATGTTTTATTTTTCCATCATGTTGGTTCCAGTTTCTTTTTTCTGCTTTCCTGTGTTCTGTTAATTCTCCTTCAAGTGGCTGCTATCTATTTGATTTTCTACTTTCTCCTATTCTCTCACTACGCCTGCATCATTCCTTTTTAGCTCTTTTCTGTCTCTTTTTTACCCTTCTCCTCTTTTCCACTTTCAGCTACCTATCAAATTTCCATCTTCTCTCCCATTCCCCAACTCATTCCTTCCTCAGCCCTACATTCCCTTTCATCTTCAATGTACCTCCATTACCATATTTCTATCCTCTTATCCATTTCCTTGCCACCCTTTCCTCCCCCTTAGGGTTCTACCATTCTCAGCATCTTCCTTCCTCCACCCTTATAGCCCAGCATCTCCTCCCCACCCTCGTAGCCTGACATCTCCCTTTCTCTTCACTGCTGCACTATCCCACTCTCATCCCTCACTCCCATTTCCAAGGATCTCTCCAGCACTCCATTCTGCTCCTGGATCCAACATCTCCCTCCTTCTCCCTTTCTACCTCCTGTGTATCTCTCTTTCCCTTTCATCTACCCCATGTCTAACACCTCTCTCTCCCTTCCTTGTGCCCTATGTCAAATCTCTCTATCCCCCTCTATGCACCATCTCTCCCTTCCTCCCCTCCATTATGTGCAATTTCATCCTCTCCCCTCACCATGCATGTCTTCCTCTCCTCCCCCTGTGTACCATCTTTCCTTCTTCTCACCCTCCCCTCCCCCTGTACTACTAACTTTCCTTCTTGAAGTTCCTTTCACCCCTTCCTTCCCCCTGTGCCACCAACATTCGTTCCTTTCTTCCCCTGTACTCCAAGGTTTGCTTCTTTGGGTTTTGGTAATGGCGGTTACTCTCATTTGCTGCCTGCCGCTAACCCGGAAGTCTCACCACTGCTGCGGAGAGACTTCCGGGTCAGCGGGGGTCAGCATGTGGGAATTGCTGCTGATACTGCGACACAGCAAGATTCGATCCTGACAAGGCCGGTGCGGTGAGATTCTGTGTGGGAAAAGGGAATTCCATCTCCCTCCCATCCCACTGTGCTGTAGATTTCCTTCTTTCTCTCCCATCCCCCTATACAGTACTTTCTGATTGACCCAACCCCACCCCCACCCCTTGAGACCTCAATTTTTGGGCTTCCTAAAGCAGCAACAGCAGTGAACAGGCTGCTCGCAGCCTGCTTGCCAGGGCGTCCCTCTGTTGTGTCATCAGTTATGTCATCAGTGATGAGGTAGAGAGAAGACCCTGGCGGGCAAGCTAGGAGCAGCCTGTTCACCGCTGTTGCTGCTTTAGGAGACCCATAGGAGACTCAGGACTCACTGAATCAGTAAGTCTGATTATTTAAGGAAATAAATCGATTCACCGAAGTGAATCAGTGAATCTACTACTACTACTATTTATTATCACTTATAAAGTGATGAAAGACGTACGCAGCATTGTACATTTTGACATTTATAAACAGTCCCTGCTACGAAGAGCTTACAATCTAACTTGGACTGACATAACATGTAGGATTGGGGATTCAGAACTCGAGGTGAGAGGACTTAGGAGTCAAAAGCACTCTCAAAAAGGTGGGCTTTTAACTGGGCCTTGAACACTGCCAGAGACTGAGTCTGCCATAGGGATTCAGGCAGCTTATTCCATGTATACGGCACAGCAAAGTAGAAGGGACAGAGTCTGGAGTTGGCAGTTGAAGAGAAGGGCACAAATAGGAGGGACGTACCAGCTGAGCAGAGCGCGCGGTGGTGGTGGTGGGGACACATGGGGAGATAAGTGAAGAGAGATAGTGAGGGGCAGCTGAGTGAGTGCATTTGTAGGTCAGTAAGAGGTGTTTGAATTGTATTCAGAAATGGATGGGAAGCCAATGAAGTGACTTTAGGAGAGGGGTAACATGTGTATAGCGGCTCTCCTGAAATATGAGTCGTGCAGCCAAATCAATTTGCATCGGTGAATTGGGCAGGACTAGTCTGCAGTGCATGTTGTCTGGCTGTGGGAGATGTCAAGGTTGAGGCACACCTGGGAGGAGACATGATCTGCACACGATGGAGAGTGATGCACAGTACATCGACGCTTACTATGCGTTGAGAAGGTGGATATCTGGGAAAATGTTGTGCCATGGCTAGTATGGGAAAAATGTTTATGCTTCTTATCTTTCTTATTTGCTACCTCCTTTGATGGGTGAGACATGGAGGAAAATTGTGTCGTCTTGCCTTTGAATGTGGCCCAATGCTCTCTATGCAGTGTCTGCAGGCTGTGTGTCAGTTCCCAAATCTCCCATCATGCTCGATGTCAATGCCGAACCAAAAAGTCTTTCACACTGAAGTTGTTGGGCTTTAAATGTCCTCTTTTGTATCTGCAGACAAGAGGTCACAGTGAATGTGTCGATGGTCAGGATCTAGTCACTGAACATACAAATTATGAGGGTCCGAGCCTGAAATTGCCCAGTTACATCGAAGCTACTTGGCACTCTCTTTAACATGGAGGGAAAATTGGCCCTTGCAAAGTTAAAAGGCTCAACGGCCTGGCGAGTTTAAGTGAAAAGTATACTGAAAACCGTCAATGCACCCTGGGGCGAAAAAGGTCTTGAAGTGGCCCCATGGCTAAAAAATAAAAAATGAAGACAATTTAACCAAATTTGAAGGAATGACTAAAAAAAACTTTAAAATAAAGAATTATGAAGAGAAATACAATAAAATTAAACCATGAAGGCACAAAAAGAAATCTAAGTTTGATACACTGAGGAGAAACTGAAGACACAGCTTCTCAGCTCTGCGGAAAACAAAGAACTAATGGTCCCGCGAGCCAACGTCGGGTGGGATGGTACTAGCATGTATGCAGTTTGGGCACTGCCTAAAAATGTAAAGTGACAGTGCAACTGCCCTGTTTGCCCTCCCCCTAACACCAGCCCTGTTCACAGTCTGTGTTTGTTTGTTTTTTTGCAGGGAGGTTTATTTTATTTTTCTAGGTACAGTGATACCTTGGTTTACAAGCATAATTCGTTCCAGAAGCATGTTCGTAAGCCAAAGCACTCATATATCAAAGTTCCCCATAGGCCACAATGTAAACTCAAACAATTTGTTCCACAACCAAGGTTTGCTATGGTGGCCCCTGGGTGGGTACCTGCCTGTGGGTGCTGCAGCACTTTCAGCGTGGTGGCTTCCTTCCCTCGGGGTACCTGTGCAGCTGCCCTCCTGCTTCGGCCGATGCCTCTGCCGTCTGTCAGTGCCTCCCTGCTCCCGATCCAAGCCAGCCGCCATCCTGTCCGAGCATGCGCACGACCGCTCCTCTCCTGAGCCAAGCCAGCCGCTGCCCTGAAAACATGCTCACCACGTACAAGCACACAGGACATCTTGCGTGCTTGTAAGTGGTGAGCATGTTTTTGGGGCAGTAGCTGGCTTGGCTCAGGAGAGGAGCGGTCATGCGCATGCTCGTGTGGCCGGCTTGGATCAGGAGCAGGGAGGCGCTGATGGACGGCACAGGCATCGGCCGAAACGGGAGAGCAGCCGCACGGGGACCCCGAGGGAAGGAAGCCACCAAGCTGAAAGTGCTGCAGCACCCACAGGCAGGTACCCACCAATGCTGAGAGCTTGTTTATCGGGGCGGTGCTCGGTTTGCGAGACAAAGGTTTGCTGAGTTTTATGCTCATCTTGCAAAACACTCGCAAACCGCGTTTCTCGTAAACCGAGGTTTCACTGTATTTGTTTCTAATCTGTAGCCTTTTCATTTTTTACTAGTTGATGATCCATGTTTTCCTTTTGTAACCACAGAGGATTATTTTAACTAGTAGATTCTGTGTTCAGTCATTCTTTTTCCAGCTGGAGGTGTAGTGGTTTTCTAGAATATTTGCAGTGCAGACTTTTCATAGGTAGGGTTAGTAACATAGTAGATGACGGCAGATAAAGCCCCAAATGGTCCATCCAGTCTGCCAAACCTGATGCAATCTAAAAATTTGTTGGGGGGGGTTTTCTACTTCTTCTTAGCTATTTCTGGGCAAGAATCCAAGCTCTACCCAGTACTGTTCTTAGGTTCCAACTACTCTGTCAAATCTCACTCCAGTCCATCTACACCCTCCTCAGGAGTGCGTTCCAGGCATCTACCTCCCTCTTCGTAAAGAAGAATTTCCTTACATTGCTCTTGGGTCTACCACCCCTCGACCTCAAATTATGTCCTCTGGTTTTACCATTTTCCTTTCTCTGGAAAAGATTTTGTTCTACGTTAATACCTTTCAAGTATTGGAACGTCTGAATCATATCTCCCCTGTCCCTTCTTTCTTTTAGGGTATACATATTCATGGCTTCCAATCTCTCATATGTCTTTTGGTGCAAACCTCTCATCATTTTCATCGCCCTCTTCTGGACTGCTTCAAGTTTCAGTGTCTATTTTGCTATATTGATTTAGTTAATGCCATTCTCAGTTGCAGCTCAATGCGAATTATATTTAGGAACAGTAGGTATTTCCCTGTCCCTGGAGGGCCTACAATTGAAGTGGATAACTAAGTGACTTGTCCAAGATCTGAAGGAGCGGCAGTTGGATTTTAACCCCCTCCTCCTCTCTCTTGGCCCTTCAGCCTTTCCCTGGTGCCTATTTTACAAAAGTCTGCTCCCTCTGACATCAAAACCTGGTTATGCCTCTGCTCTGTATGGGACAAACCCCAACCTAATGTATATTACAACTTGATCTAATGTGTCACACTTGTACAACAGAATTTGTGCCTTAATTGTAAGGAAAAGCGTTTCAGCCTTTAATGAGCACAGGATTTGAAATCTGAAATAGATTAAGGTAGGTTAGTTAAAAAAGGTGAAAACCACCTGCACCCATTGTAGATTGTTTTTCATTATGCCTCCCCTTAAATATTTCTTCTTGTCTTCTCAACAGGTATTTAGGTGATGCCTCAGACTCATCTAACGCTGAGTGTTGGTTGCTCCAAGTATAATTAACTCACCATCTCAACCATTCATTAATTTTCCAAATATAATAAGGGGATGAGCGTATAAAATATTAAACTAATAAAAGTGAAAAATCCTGCTGCCCCCCCCCCCCAACAAGAATTAGTTGGCTAGTGAGCAACAAAAAGAAAATCTAAGAGACAGTTCTTTCAAAAATTCACAGGCTTACTATATTCTCTGTTCACTCCTCTCACCACTATGCCCCATGGTATAACCCAGGACCAATTTAAGGCCAACTGATGCCTTAAATACAGCCTATCATTGATGCCCCTCAGTTCTTCCACTGATTTACTGACAAGACATAAAAACTCAATAAGTTGCTGAGAAATATCAGTATTGTATGAAACAAAACATCATATATATTTATAATGATTAGAAAAACACTGAAATTCATATTGGACAATGGGTATGGCAGTGAAAGAGTTAAGGGCATGATAGCCTTGGGAAAAAAATAAGTGGTGCCCCCTCCTCTCGGTGCCCTAAGTACATGCGTATTCACCTTAATGGTAAATCCGAGGCTGTTATGACCCTTCATTCCTATGCCTAATGCACCAGGATTACCCTTAAAGTTCTTCCTCAGGAAACAGCCTCATCCTAAGCCAATTCTACCATTGAAATTGATTGATGAAAAAATGAAAAGATTTTCCAGATAAGCCCCGCCACTAATGCAAAAAGTGCACGGACGAAAACTTAAGCCACGCCACCTTATAAATTATTAAACTATTGAAGCCCTCCGAGGAAATTATTCACATGATTTGAATAATGACTCGGGGGGGTTCAAGGGGGGGCAGAGTCCCCCCTTGTATATCAGGTTCCCCAAGTATTCACTTAGCATGGTGTTAGCTAAAACTGTGGTGGGGGTTAACTTTTTGGCGGGGCTTATCTGGAAAAGATCCAAAAAATGTTACTGCAATTATAGTACAAATATTCCTGTCCTCCCTTCACCCCCCCCCCCCAAGGCCAATGCTGCTTGAGCAGCACACCCAACCTTTGACAGCAATGGTGTTGAACCCACACCTCCTTACTGGACTTCAGCTTCCTGATCTGGCCCCACATCAATTATACTTCCTTCTGCAGACTTACCTTCAGGGTCATCTCAGCCACAAAGATAGCTGTAAAAATGTAATTGGAAACACTCAGGAACATCCTTTCCTACAAAGAGAAAAGTAACCCAAGCAACATAAGTGAAAAACCCTATCATAACCAGATGCCCAGTAGTTTTAAGCTCCTTACTAAGGAGAAGAGGGGTTTTTTTCTTCTGGAAGAGCCGTACAGAATAAATCATCGGCCTCAATCTGCTAAACTGCTACAGACTTTGATTTCTCTGATTTTTCAGTAGCCATAATTAAGAACTAAGGCACCACACAGAGAGAGGTAATATCAGTTATTCACATGCTCTTATACCACAAGTAACATGACATCACTGAATGACAACAAAATTATTCACACCTCCTAGAGTCATTTCAAGCCATTATGACACATAAAAGTTAAATGTATCTCAGTTTTTGTTCAATGCGTAGGGGATGATGGCATCAATGGGTTGATGATGTGCTGATTTATGAGAAGAGAGGGTTCATGCTTTGGTTCCAATTAGAGAATGACACGGTGACAAAATTCATCACCATTCCCGTCCCCGCGGATAACCGCGGGAAATAGTCCCATGTCATTTTCTAGTGTCTCTTTCAACCTCAGTCCTTCTACACCAGCATTCTTCAAAGCAAAGCTTGCGGGTATGTGGCTGTGGCCATTCATACTCTGATTCTTATGTGAGCCAAGGATAATGAAGCCATTGTGACATCACTGTTGTGATTGGCTCTTAGGCACTGGTGGAATGAGGCATTATGACATCACAATATCTGCTCTGGATACCAGAGACTGTCATTCTGTAGTGTCTGTTTCAACCTCAGTCCTTCTACACCAGCAAAGCAAAGCTTGAAGGTCAGTGGTTGTGGCCATTCATACTCTAATTCTTCCCTCTCTCCTTAAAGAATGACATGAAGATGGTTTCTCGCGGTTATCCGCGGGGACAGGAACGGTGATGAATTTTGTCACCGTGTCATTCTCTAGTTCCAATCTATGCGGAGCCCTATGCATGCAGCATGAAAGTACCTGCATATAATATATGTAAACTGCTTTAGTTGTTACCACAGAAAGGTGGTATATCAAATCCATGACCCTTTACCCTAAGAAGGCTTTTTTTGACACAGTACCGCACAGCACAGAATGTGTTACATAATCACAACGCGATGAACATCAGGGCTTAATTTTGTGCCATGTGAAAAGCATTGTTTCTTACAAGCTTGTAACAGGTGCTTTCCTTAGACAGCAAGACTGAGTCAGGCACACAAGTGGGTCATATCATTTCATGTCGCTAGGATGGAACAGCTCTCCCAGAGTTCAGAACTTATTGTAAAATTCTCAGCATTTGGGTCTTCCCATGCACAGTAATCTCCTCAGATCAGGGCAGATCAAGTGATCTGGCCCCTGGGCAATAAGGGTCATGGTTTCCCCCACACCTACATCTATCATAATATTTCTAAAGCTCACTCTAGTTGGCGCTGTGTCCTTCCCTTCCTTCTGCTTCAACTTAATATGCATAAAACAATCCATTCCCACTCATCCCTAGCTGACCCATACTCTTTGCATTAAAAAAAACCTACTGGTAAGGGATTTCCCTGCATCTGTCTTTCTGCGAATAATAAGGGGTTCATAATAATAATTAAAAAAAACTTCTAAAAAGTGGCCTAAATGGCTACTTGGACGATCAAAAAGTCTGATCGTCTAAGTACCCATAATCAAAGTTGGTTTTAGACGTATCTAAAACCAGCTTAGGCTTTTTCCCCTGCCTCTAAATGTACAGAGAGAAAAGAGGCATGTTTAGAGGAGGGAAAAGGGCAGGCAGTGGGTGGGAGGCCGGGCGACCTAGACCTAGTTGTGCAGCAGGTATAATCAAAACTTTAGGCAGGTTGCCTAGTCGGCACTTATATGTTTTGACTTTGACGAAGTCAAAACAGGTCTAAGTGCCGAAAAAGGGGCCACTGAGCTGATTGTGGCTGCTGCGATCAGCTCAGCGGCCCCAGCAACCTGCCTACCCCCTACAGCAATGATTGCGGCAGGAGAGATGACTCATCTCCCCTACCACGATGCCATTATTCATCTATCCAAACTGCCGCGACCCGCGGCAGGAGATATGCCTTATCTCTCCTGCTGGGGGTTGTGGCAGTTCGGGTAGAGGAGTGATGGCATCGCGGTAGGGGAGATGCGGCATCTCTCCTGCCATGATACATCACCCTCCCCCCAACAACATTGGGGCAAGAGGGAGTCCAAGCCCTCTTGCCCCGCGGCACCCCCAACCTCTCCAACGACATCGGGGCAAGAGGGAGTCCAAGCTCTCTTGTCCCGTGATCCCCAACCCCCCCCCACCGAGTCCGATGGGGCCAGGAGGGAGCCCAAGCCCTCCTGGCCTCTCGCCCCCCAACCCCTACAAGATCGGGCAGGAGGAAGCCCAACCCCTCCTGCCCAGGTGGACCCCCTACCCCCCACTCCCCACTACAATATGGGCAGGAGGGATCCCAGGCCCTCCTGCCCTCGACACAACCCCCCCAATGACCACCCACCCTGAACCCCCAATCGGCCTCTCCACCGGCCCACGACACCCCCCCCCCCCGCCGACCCCATGACCCCCCCCAATCCCACCCCCCCCATACCTGTTAAATGTTGGCTGGACGGACGGGTGCCAAGCCCGCCCGTCCGGCAGGCCAGCCGGCTCCGGAATGGGGCCGGATTGGCCCAGGTGCCTGAAACCCTGCCCACAGGTGGGGCCTAAGGCGCCTGGGCCAACCAGAATAGGTACCAGAATTGAATCTCCAGTATTGTCGCAAACTGTGGGAGATAGCTGGATATCTCCTATGGTCTGAGCATCAGGGGGATTCTGCATCCACAAAATTCCATCCCCTCCCCCTCTCCTCCAATAGGAGGCGCAGATTAGATGTAAGATTTTTCTCCATGGAAGGCAATATATAAAAAATATTCTAATTCTCATGTCATTTGAACAATAGCAAAATAAATCCCTCTACTACCAAGCACATCGTGAAATAATATAAAACCTGAAGACTCATATATGTACAAACATGTCATACAACAGTAGCACTAGACCTATGATTCAAACAGAAAGAATCCTAACTATGAATAGGCAGCACCACAGATATTACACTGGACCCTAGAACATTAATACACCTCTTGCTACTGGTAAAATGGAAGAAGTGGGACAGCTACAGATCAGATCTACACAGCAACTAAGTCCCGCAAAATACCATGTGTCAGTCACATGCAAACACATACAGACCTTAATCAAATACAGAACAAAGAATTATAAATTAGAAAGGCATGTACCAGTACATGGTAGAAATAAAAACATAAAGGCATTTCTTCTTATACTAAACCATACAAACTCATCCACAATGTACATTTCTCAAACAAATATGATTCAGTTAAGACGTTCAAAATAAAACTTTTTTTTCTAACTTGGTTGTCTGGACATTTTTTTTTCCATCATGTTGTTCCTAGTTTTCCTTTTCTGCTTTCTTGTCTTCTCCTTTTTACTTTTCAGAGACTGCTGTCTCCTTCTTTTTATTTTTCAACTAACAATCAATTTTCCATCTCCTTTTCTAATTTCCAGGCTCTCCCAGTTCCTTCCTCACTCCTTTCCTAGCTTCCTAATTCCTTCTCTTCCCTCTACTCCTCATTATCACATTTTTACCATCTGTACTCACTATCTTTCTCTCACTCATTTTCCTTGACCTCTCTCACATGGTTCCCCCATTCTCAGTTTCTCCCCTCCCGTTACCCCTCCCCCTTGTAGACCACATCTCCTTCCTCGCTCTTCCCCCATCCCCACCATCTCCCTGTGCCATTTCTCTCCCTCTCTCATCCCTTCCTCCCTGTCCCCTGGGCCAACATTTCTTCCTCTCTCTTCCCTCCCTCCTTGAACCTGTGGTCCAGCATCTCTTTATTCCCACATCCATCATTTATCGCTTTTCTTTCCCTGCAATAATCTATTTGTTGGATTATCAGTGAATGCACACGGATATTCAAAGTGGAGGGAAAGAGAAGAGAATGTATGGATCTGATCATGCATAATTTGTAGAAAGCCCGTTAAATGCAAGAAATTATCTTACAAATGTGCCTCACTCCATTTTAAACTCCTTTATTCACAAAATTTTTTTTGTATTTCATAGATCCTCAGAGGGCCACCACGCACTCAAATGTATTTCATAGTGCGGGCTTTATGCACCCTTTCGTCACTGGACCTGATTTTTTAGTTAAGTGTAACATTTTAGTGTTATGACTAAAGTATAGGTATTCTGCAAGTAATTAGCTTTTAGTTGACGCTAGTCGGGAGGGTAGAAACATAAATGTCCAACATGTTTCGCCCGTCTGTCTCACAGGGCTTTATCAAGGCTCCCTCTCCCATTCAGTAACAACTTTCTCCAACCACTGCGTCGTTGACGCAGTGGTTGGAGAAAGTTGTTACTGAACGGGAGAGGGAGCCTTGATAAAGCCCTGTGAGACAGACGGGCGAAACATGTTGGACATTTATGTTTCTACCCTCCCGACTAGCGTCAACTAAAAGCTAAGTACTTGCAGAATACCTATACTTTAGTCATAACACTAAAATGTTACACTTAACTAAAAAATCAGGTCCAGTGACGAAAGGGTGCATAAAGCCCGCACTATGAAATACATTTGAGTGCGTGGTGGCCCTCTGAGGATCTATGAAATACAAAAAAAAATTTTGTGAATAAAGGAGTTTAAAATGGAGTGAGGCACATTTGTAAGATAATTTCTTGCATTTAACGGACTGAATTATGCAATAGTCTCCATTTAAGTTAACCAAGTGCTGAGATTTTCATTGCATGATAATTTGTAGAAAGAGCATCTTACAACCTGATTTATTTGTTTGTTAAAGTTTAGTTTGGAGTCTAGACTAACCCCAAGAATCTGAACTGATTCAACAATAGGGACTGGCATGCCTTTAAGCAAGACTGGAGCAGGTAATTCAGAGTAGCCCTGTGAGGAAAAAATAATAGTCTTAGACTTATCAAGGTCAATTTAAGTCTGTTGTGAATGAGCCAATCAGTAATTGGAATTAGATTTTGATTAAGCATAGCTATTTCTTTGTGATTGAAAAATTCAAACATATATAAAATCTGGATTTCATCAGCATAAACAAACATATTAAATCCAAGTGATTATCTTAGTGGTTTTTAAAAAAAAATTTCTATTGACTATTTTACAATGAAAACAAGATCTATAAATCTTGAATACAGATCTATAAAGTAAACTCACAACACTTCTATGGTGAAACAAGTCACTCCATAGGAAATTAATCATATTATTTAGTCCACAATATTGGAGACCAAGTAAGGGAAATAAAACAAGGAAAAAGAAGGAAAAAAATGAATTTTTTTTTAAAAAGAGGTGGCAGTAACAAAAATACAAAATCAGCAGCCAGTACGTTTTAAGCCAGTGGTCTCAAACTTGTGGCCCGGGGGCCACATGCGGCCCGCCAGATACTATTTTGCGGCCTGCAGTCTGTACTATTGCTGCCTACTCTTTGCAGCGTCCTCTGGCCTCCTGCTCTTACCTTCAGATAATTACTGCTGCCTGCAGAGAGGATTGCCAGTGCTGTAGCGATCCTTGCAGGCTGCCATCGTCCTCAACAGCACATTCCCTCTGCCGCAATCCTGCCCCTGACATCAGAGGAGGGGCGGGACCGCGGCAGAGGGAACGTACTGTGGACGCCGATGGCAGCCTGTAAGGAATGCTACAGCACTGGCGATCCTCTCTGCAGGCTGCAGCAATTAGCTAAAGGTAAGACCGGGAGGCCAGTGGGGAAGCCGGAGGACGCTGCAAAGAAGAGGGGAACACGTAAGCCTTTAAGGAAGATTTATAAACTATAAAGAGTTTTACCTCATGCAAAATTGTCATTTCTTCAATAAAATAACTATTTTTTCTGCGGCCCTCCAAGTACCTACAAATCCAAAATGTGGCCCTGCAATGGGTTTGAGTTTGAGACCACTGTTTTAAGCTAAAGGAGAGACTATTGGCCTAATCATTGTTCCTCCCCCTTCATTAGCCACAATAAAATCTAGCAATTGCTCTGGTTCAAAAAACAAGTAATTTTTCCAGATTGTCCTGGAGTTAACAGTAGGGAAAGAAAAATTTTGATGATAAAAGGAGAAAGAAGAGAATCAGTTCTTAAGGAGAAAAATTTATATGATCTGTTTGAGAGATAAGACTTGAACCATTCAAGAGAGGTATTTCTTAATCCTATTTGATTAAGACGATCAAGTAAATATGAGTGATCAATAAGATCAAAAGCTGATGAAAGGTCAAGAGATATCAGCAAAATATATCTAAACTGATCAAGGACATTGTAGATATAGGTTGTAGGTCCAATCAAGGAAATTTCTGTACTATGAAATGTTCTAAAGGATGTTTGACATGGATGGAATTTGTTTTATTGATTAAATCTTGAAGATGACGATAAACTACGGTTTCCCCCAGTCTATCATTTCTTTTTCTTGCCATCACTTCTCTCTTTCTTCCCTCCCCTCTACCCCCTAGGTCCATCATTTCTTTCTTCTTTCCTCAGCTCTACCCCCATCATTTCACTCTCTTCCCTCCCCTTTAACACCCCAAGTGCATAACTTATTTTTCTTCACCCCACCCCCAGCCATCATCTTTCCTTCCACTCCCCAGTCTACCTTAAATGGTGTCTTCCACAAGGTGCTTGGCAGCGGCAGGAATTCAGAGATGTTGCCAATGGCCTGTTTGGAGCCTCTCTTCTGATGCAACTTCCGGTATATGCTTGGGCAGGTCACATCAGAATAGAGGCTCAAAGGAGGCCACTGGCAGCATTTCTGCATTGCTGCTGCTGCTGTTGGGGACTTTCTGGAAGATACCACTTAAGGTAAACTTTGGGATGCTGGATCATGGAAAAAGAGGATAGAAAGTGGGAGGCACTGGGCCCTGCTGCTCTGAGCCCTCGGGCACTGCCAAGTTGCCTGAACAGTCAGCCCCTCAGTTAAAATGCTCAGCTCCTCAGTCAGGTCCTTTGTTCAAGAATTAATGGAGGTGGGAGGGATTGTGTGCCCGATCAATTCTGCTGTCTTTGAAAAACATCTACTACATGTGAGAATCATTTTTTTTCCTGTCAACAACTAGCTCTGAGTCATGCACACCAGGGGATGATTCCCAAGCTCAGAGCTGCTCATCTCATTAAAAACTGTCCATTTTTCAGAAGCAGTGCAATAACCATGAAGATGTGGAAGTTGTAATATCACATAGACGGGAGGGTCAGCATAGCTTGACTAAATGTACTATCTGATTGTGGACTAAACAGTAGTGTAAAGTAAAGATATGAAGTAAAGGAGGCCATGGGTATGATATACCACCTTTCTGTGGGTATAGTCAAAGCAGGTTACATATACTATATGCCATGGTAGCCTCAGGGGCTCTGATATTTTTTTATATAGAGAATTTCATAATAACAAGCAAAGAAAAACTTTATAGGAAAGCAGATGTAAGTTAGGCAAATCCCTGATTATAACTTGCAAATCTCTTTTGCCCTTAAATCCAAAGAGGGAACAAATAAAGGAAAATCCTTCATAAATTAAATCTTAAAACTGCTCAAGTCCACAATAATGAGGATCCAATATTGAAAAAGATGAGAAAGCAAGCATGTATACATAAGGATTACATTAATGCATGTTACAAGACAGAAGTAATTATTTTAACTTAAACCCTGAAACTGTGACACAACGGCAGGAGCCAAAGATCTTCTGGTGGCCAGGAAAGTTGTTAGAATCCCAAAAGATGTATTTTATGGAGTGATAATGAACAATGCATTTGCACGAGCATTATAGGAAAAAAAAAGTTGCCCCTAACGCTTAGAAATTCTGATTTGCATTCAATCAAATTTTTAATAATAAACTTAAACTGAAGCACTCCATGATAAAGCAGTAAAAACCGTCTCTTCTTTCCTTGCGTTTTTTGGGATGCATTAGGAATAAGTATAATTTGCACTCCCAATAAAGTCCTCTCAGCTTAAAATATTGTAATACCCCATCATCAAATCACGATCAGCAGACAGAGTGAACATAACAATCAACGTTCTATGGGTAGCTTCTCCACTTACAACCAACTCTCTAGCTTTCAGTGAGTCCAAAGATAATTTTCCCCAGTTGTTGATCTTTTTGTAACAGAAAGGTAATAGATTTGGTTTTTTTTATTACTGGGATTATATTGGTAGTTCTGATTTAATGCGATTTCACTTTACTGGTCAGAGGAGTACCAGTTTGTTTGTAACACAATTGGATGCAGGATACCAGCCAGTTTGCCAAAGTTCAAATTAGCTACTGGGTTGTTAACTCTGTTGGAACTGAAGGGACAAATAGCTCCTTAAACTTTCTCATGGAAGCTCTAATTGTAACTCTATACAAACTCCACTCTTTTAGCTGAGAGCACTAACCCCCGGAAGAAAAAAAAAAGCCTCAGGTTTTATTTCAGGTAGAGCTTGAAAGCTCAAACCCTCCTTCACCCACATCATTGGCTCAAAAAAATGTCCGGAGGGAGTGTGCAAGTGCCACAGTTAGTGCAGGACTGAAACAGCTTTTTTTTCTTCCAGGGGTTAGTGCTCTCAGCTAAAAGAGTGGAGTTTGTATAGAGTAATATTTATTACCCACTTTCACTAAACTATTATTATTATTATTATTATTATTATTATAGCTCTAATTGTAACCAATTTAATTCTGTTTCCACTCACTAAGAATCTCTCAGCCATTTTATATTTTGTTATTTTTAAGGCACCCATGTCAGAATGCCAGATCAGATATGAAATAACAGAATAAAAACATAGAAAAACGAAGGCAATAAAGACAATATGGCCTATCCAGTCCTCCCATTCGTAACATTTAGTATTCCTTCCTCTCCCTTAGAGATCCAATGTACTTGTTCCAAGCTTTCTTGAATTCAGATACAGACTTTGTCTGTACCATCTCCACTGGGAAGCCCTTCCATGAATTCACCACCCTTTCTGTGAAGATTTTTTTTCCTTTGGTTACTCCTAAATCTGTCTCCTTTCACCTTCATCCTATGCCTCCTCATTCCAGAGCTTCCTTTCAGTTGAAATAAACTTGCCTCCTGTGCATTTATGTCATGGACGTATTTAAACATCTCTATCATATCTCTCCCTCTCCCACCTTTCTTCCAAAGTATACATATTGAGATCTTTAAGACCACTGACCATTTTATTAGCTGCCCTTTTGATCAACTCCATCCTGTTTATATCTTTATGAAGATGTGATTTTTAGAATTGTACATAGGTCTCACCTCATTAAGAAAGATGCAATATCATCTCATTTTTCCTGCTGACTATTCCTCTCTCTAGGCACTCAAGCATCCTTCTAGATTTCACCACCAACTTTTCTACTTATTTGGCCACTTTAAAATCATCACATTCAATCAAACCCAAGTCCCATTCCTTTTTCATTCAGAAAAATATTTCATCTCCTAAACTGCATGCTTTTTTGGGTTTTTGTAGCCCAAATGTATGACCCTGCATTTTGTAGCATTAGATCCTAATTGCCAAACTCCGGACCATTCTTCAAACTTCGTTAGGTCTCTCCTCATTTTATCCGCATCATCAGAGGTATCTACCCTAGTGCAGATTTTGGTTTTATTTGCAAAGAGGCAAACCTTACCTGAAAGCCCTTCTGCAATATCACTTACAAAAATGTAAAAGAGAATCGGACTAAAAACTGAACCTTACAGCACCCGCTCGTAACATCCCTTTTCTCAGAATGAACTCCATTTACCACTAGCCTCCGCTGCCTTCCATTCAACCACTTTTCTAACTCAGTTAGGGAGAGGTGAGTTATCAATGTGGGCTGCTGTTAAGATGGTTTATTTTATCACAAGTTGTGCTAATTTAGCACAGGGTCTCAATGCATAAAATGGGATCCTGTGCTAAAATACCATGATGTAGTAAAATAACTGGTCTTTAGAAGTAACCCATGGTGATAACTTTCCTCCCTTAGTCACCTTGGGGCACATAGAGAACTCAGTTTATTTATAAGCTATCTATGCAGAACTGTTTTAAAGAGTTTGCAAAAATCTAACCTCCTCTTTTATGAAACTGCGATAGCAGTTTCTAGCGCGGGAAGTCGCGCTGAATGGCCTATGCTGCTCCCGATGCTCATAGGAACTCAATGAGCTTCGGAAGCAGCATGGGCCATTCAGTGCGGCTCCCCATGCTATCACAGTTTCGTAAAAGGAGGCCTAAGTGTACTACATCTAACGCTCTTCTTCAAACCAACTCTCTTGTCACTCACCTAGGTCTAGCTATAATATGAACAATAACTTGCCTGTGACTTATTTAACTTATACTATAATGTAAACACTTGATTATCTGCCTTTTCTTAACTATCAACACAGATTACAATCCAAATATGAAAAAGTTAAAAAATACCTTTATACAAATAATAACATTTTATATTTTTAGTCTCAGCTCAATATATCTTAGTAGATAAAGACTATAAGACTTAGTAGATAAAGACAGGTTGTTCACCCTCTCCAAGGTAGAGAGAACGAGAGGGCACTCTCTGAAGTTAAAAGATTCTGTATGAACGTAAGGAAGTTCTTCTTCACCCAGAGAGTGGTGGAGAACTGGAATGCTCTTCCGGAGTTATAAGGGAAAACACGCTCCAGGGATTCAAGACAAGGATGGACAAGTTCCTGCTGAATGCAGGTAGGGCTAGTCTCGGTTAGGGCACAGATCTTTGACCTGGGGGCCGCCACGTGAGCAGACTACTGGGCGCAATGGACCACCAGTCTGACCCAGCAGTGGCAATTCTTATGTTCTTATCTACCATTCCTCCCATTACCCATTCAATCCTCAGAGTATGCAATTATCTAACACAGCCTGGTTCAGTACATTCTATTCCTATGCTAGTAGTACTGAGACCCAAAAGCTTGAGTACAGAGTCATTTTTTTACCTGTTTCTGGAAAAATAGTTATTTCTGTCTGAATAGCATTGGCAAGCTTGTTCTAGAAGCAGTGGCTTTAACAACTGAATTAGACTAGAAACTACATGAATTCTCAACATTGATATCCTAGTTGAAGACTCTTGTCTAGGCATCTGACAACAAACACAGCATGTGAATTTCAAAATGTTAATATTTTGGTTATTATCAAAAGCTGACATAAAAATACACTCCAGCCTCCAGCCAGGAGAGGGCAATAATCATATACTGGTATCTAGTCTTAGCCCAGGCCTTTGGCATCTGGAAAGGGACTACTGATTTGCTCTGGATTCATTTCAACATCCTTTGTAGTGGAGGAATTCAGTTTGATTTAAATTATTTGTTCTACAGCTGACCCAGTTAGCTCCACAGCGCTTTCAAGTTGATTTGATTCACACTTCTATTTTCACCCGAGGGAACTAAACCAGAATCAGGTTACTCCATCCATGTGTATGCCCCACCTGTCAGATACAGGCTATGTAAGATATCTGAGCTGATGACTGCTTTAAACTCTGTTCATTGGACCAGAATCAGGTAACTGATTTGAACACTTACGTGGCATCCATATTCTTTAAAATTGTAAGGCAGATGAGAGAGAGAATTTGCAGGAAATCTTCCTGCTTTCTCATCACTCAGCAAATCAATCATTTTGGTGAGTCTGAGCAAGATTTCAGGAAACATGCAAACAATCTCACATTAATATGTGAATTAAGTCACTTGAAATGAAAATTGAACTGGGCTAGGCAAATCCAATTTGTCTGGAAAAATTAAGTTTAAAGCTGATTAGGAATTCCGGCTAAACATCTGAGCCAGAAGCAGACTGCAACCAGCTTCATGATCCCAAAAGCAATGACAGCTTAACACGCATCGACAGCCTGTTCTGACAATGGAGAAAGCCAAGCTTACTTTACACTAAAATCTGATTCTCTGTAGCATGACTTCATTTTTTTTTAATAACAGCTCAGAAAACGTATCTGATGGACCTCATATTTATGAGATACTTCAAATAAAAATAATTAAAAGCAATGCATCAGACAGGAGCATTATAAATATTAGTTTATATTATCATAAGTAGTACAAGGGATACACTAAGCATTCATATAAATATCCCTCAGGAAAGCTCAGCATGACAGCTGCTTGCTTACTTAGTTTAATGAGTAAGACTGTAAGCTGGCTCTGGCTCTGTAGAGACCACAAATATATTCTGGGCTTAACAGCCCTCTTGATACAGAAAAGGAGATCTACAAACACCAGAATGCATTGAGAGGTGAGTTAACAAGGGCTGGCCCTGGAATTTAACTAATTAAACGGTGTCAGCAATGCCTCATCCTCCAAATGCCTGGTTGCTTGAAATCAAAAGGGAAAAAGGAAAGGTTGCTCTCACCGTGCTCCTCTGCTCAATCTGGGGCCTTTCGAGTGCAATAGTGATACAGTTGAGGAAGATAAAAGCCAATACAACGTAGTCAAAAAGCTTGTGAGCAATAACTGTCTGGCAAAGGACGCGGAACCTGAAGGAAAAGTGAAAACTAGAGAATCATGATTCAAGATTAAATTCATTGCATTATTTAACGTCATGAATAAGAGGAGGTGAATGAGCCAGCTGCAAGCGCATTACTTCAGGTAGCAATCATTCACTAGATCAGGTAAAACTCTTTAATAAATACATAACTGCTGCAGAGTTCTTGGGGATGAGACATTGGAAAGGAAAAAGAGATTATGTCCTTAACTTGATAATATCTTTTCCAGTAGATATGTGTGTCATTCTAGACAAGCGGGTTATCTCCCCATAGCTGTGAGCCTTATGCAGAAGGAATCCACTCTGGATTTTTCTATTTCCCTCCTACTTCACCAGGAGCTCCACTGCCATCTGCAGTTAATACGCAAGCAAACAAGAGCTCCATCAGAAGTGAAGTAAGGACAAAAATGGGAAATTCCACAAACAAAACAACTGTTCTGGCCAAGCATAAACTTGAACACTCAATGAACAAGGAATAGTCGACAGAAACATCAAAGGAGCTCAGGTAGTACCCCTGTAGATGCTAAAACATATTATACAGTATTCTTCAGGGCCCAAAGGGCTGACTGGTATCTAAGATACAACTTGGAGAAGCATAAACAGAATTAGACAGTAGGCAGGCGCAAGAAGGATAGGGCGGGAGTCTAGAATGACACACCTATCTACTAGAAAATATATTATCAAGGTAAGGACATAATCTCTTTTTTCCAGTGCAATAGGTATGTCATTCTAGACAAGAAGGACATACAAAAGCAGTCCCTGAATTTTGGGTGAGTTGACTGGCTGGCCTGCAACACGAAGGAACTAAAAACAGAGTCCTCTCTTGCCACAACGTCCACTCTGTAAAACTTTGCAAATGTGTGTAGAGTGGACTAAGTAGCAGCTCTACAAATCTCCTCTGGAGAGACTGCCCTAGCTTCCATCCACAACAAAGCCACATTCCAGGTTGAATGTGCCTTAACAGAAACAGGAGACTGTTTCCCACAGATAATGTAGGCTGATGAAATGGCATTATGGATCCATCTGGAGATCGTGGCCTTAGAAGCAGGCACGCCACGCTTAGACAAATGAGTCAGCAAAAGCAGATGATCAGAGAGCCTAAACTCGTTGGTGACCTCTAGATAGCGAAGAAGCACTCTTCTCATGTCTAACTTCTTCAAAATGTGGTCCTGTTTCTTAGAGCCTGTAGGATGGAATACAGGCAAAATGATGGAACAGTGCATAGGAAGATTCAAGTCTCCAAAATTCTAAGCAATGGCTCTCGACAAGAAAGAGCTTGGAGTTCCGAAAGTCGCTGTGCTATCAGAAAAACTGCCTTTAGCATCAAGTCCAAAAGGGACGCTTCTTCCAGAGGCTCAAACAGAGGTTTGGAGAGACCTGTGAGAACCACGTTAAGGTGCCGTGATGGGAATGGTGGCTTCAATGGTGGTCTAATGCAGAGAGGACCTTTCAAAAATCTGGCAGTATCAGGATGAGCCGTTAGTGAAGGTCTATAGTCCCAGGCTCTGAAACTGGACTCAAAGCAAAGCCATGGTGAGGCCCTTGTCAAGGCCCTCTTGGAGAAAAGCCAAACCCACCAAAAACGGAGCTAAAAACTACTCCACATGTTCATGGGTGCACCAGTGCTGGAATGTCCTCCATGTCTTAGCGGAGGAAGAAACTATTGTTGACGTCTTAGACTTGAGAAGGGTGGCAATGACCACATCTGAATATCTAATGCACTCTAATACTTCACATTCAAAAGCCATGCCATAATCCTCCATGCAAACTGGACCATGTGAAAGCAGGTCTGGATGCATCTACAACCTGAGGCCTTGGCCTGTTTGAAGACGCATCAGATCTGCATACCATGACCTGTGAGGCCAGTCCAGAGCCTCCAGAATGACTCTTCCCTGATGAATCTGTTGAATGACTCGGTATATCATGGGCCAGGGAAGAAAGACTTAGAACATGATGCCCTGAGGCCATGGCTGGACTAGCTCATCTAGACCCTCGCTGCCAGACTTGAATCTTCGACTGAAGAATCTGACTGCTTTCATGTTTTTCACTATTG
This sequence comes from Geotrypetes seraphini, assembly GCF_902459505.1. Classification (NCBI taxonomy): domain Eukaryota; kingdom Metazoa; phylum Chordata; class Amphibia; order Gymnophiona; family Dermophiidae; genus Geotrypetes; species Geotrypetes seraphini. Next base: position 262,418,581 of record NC_047085.1, on the reverse strand, counting down.
CTTTGAGGTCAAATTGGGGACAACCCCAGCACTGGACAATGGCCTGAAACATTGCCATTGACAGCGTCCACTCACCCAGACCCAAGGTGTGTCTGCTGAGGAAGTCAACCTGAACATTGTCTACACCTGCGACATGCGCTGCCGTCAGTGCCTGAAGATACCGCTCTGCCCAGTGAAAGAGCATGCGGGCTTCCAGACACAGAGATGCACTCCTGGTGTCTCCCTGTCGATTGACATAGGCCACCGCTGTCGCATTGTCGAAGAAGACTCTGACTGCTTGACCTTTGAGAGTGTTCTGCAATTTTATCAGAGTCAACCGGATGGCACGCAGTTCCAGACTGTTGATCGACCATCGTTTCTGAGAGGGCATCCAACGTCCCTGAAGTGGTTGGCGGTTGCAATGGGTTCCCCAGCCCAGGAGACTGGTATCTGTCGTTACAACTACCCAGGAAGCAATCCTCAGAGGTACACCCTTGGACTGAGGATGGAGCCATCAATCCATGCTGACATGAGCCTCCAACTGCAGAAGGGAAAAACTGCAGGTGGCAGTAGAGCTCCCGGTGAAGTAGGAGGGACAGAAAAAATCCGGAGTGGATTACTTCTGCATATGGTTCATGGCCATGGGAAAATAACTTGCTTGTTCAGAATGACACACCTATTGCACTGGAAACAGAAGTGTGTATGAAGGGAGGGAAAATCTTGGGAATAGGATGGGAAGGTAGAGTCACATGCTAGGAATAAAGGGAGAAGACAGGGAAGAAGATGGTGGGAGAAAGAGGTGGGGCACATGGGAAGGTGTGAGGAAGCAGGAGGCAACAGTTTGGGAGCAAAGGAAAGGAGGCATTGAGGTGGATGCTGGAGAGGGAGAAATGGAGGGTAGTTGGTGAAAAGGGGTAAGAATGTGAAAGGCATATGGATGAGGGATGATATGGAAATAAAGAAATAGGGGAAGTTGGTGGAATGCAGGAGAGATAAAATAAGGAAATAGAAGTGTAAGAGGAAAATGCAGAGAAAAGTTAAAGAAAAATAAGAAAAGGTAGAAATGAAGAAAAGAAAAAAAGATGGAGAGAATGGAGGAGAAACTCAGAGCTTAGGTTGTTGTTGGTGTTGTTACTGTAAAATAGAAACAGCTCAAAAGGCGGGAAAGAAGAGGAGTTCTCTGCCTCTACCATTCAGTTTCCAAAATTACCGTATTTTTCGCTCCATAAGACACACTTTTTTTCCACCCACAAGTAGGTGAAAATGTTGGTGCGTCTCATGCAGCGAAGATAAAAATTTTTACCCTCCCCGTACCGTTTTAAACCTCCCCCTCATCATACCTTTTTAAAACACATTCGCAACTTTGCGCAGCAAAACTCTCCAGCCCTTAGCCTTTTGAAAAACTGTAGGCCGGAACATCGCAGTATCTCTACTACAACTCTCAGGAGGCAAGCGGCCGACAATCACCCAACTGTGCTTGCCAGCTTGCACTTTCTGATTGGCTGCGACACATTTTGTGTTTCTACCCCGCCCCGCATGACTGGGTTAGGCTGAAGTGGTGGCAGCAGTAGCTGGAGCTGCTGGCTCTGGTTGTATGTCTGGAGTGTGCGAGCGCTGCCGGCAGGAGAAATCCCGCAATGAGATAAATTGATGGGGAGCGCCAGGCAGCCATCCTCACTCAATCGCTGCTGGGTGACGAGGGCTCAGTACTGCTAGATTGGCTATTTCTGCTAATAGGGCAAAGATCCGGTTCTTAGTAGAGAGTTGCGCGGGGACAGAAATCCCACCCGACCCCGCCAAAGTCCCACCCGTCCCCGTGAGGAATCCCACCCGTCCCCACCCATCCCTGCGAGGAATCCCCTCCGTCCCCGCCCATCCCCGTGAGGAATCCCCTCCGTCCCCGCCCGTCCCTATAAACTTCAGAAAAGCACAGTTACTTACCGTAACAGTTGTTATCCAGGGACAGCAGGCAGATATTCCCACACATGGGTGACGTCACCGACGGAGCCCCGCAGCGGACAGCCTCGAAAGCAAACTTGCTTGAAGATCTCGAGCTTTCGAGTGCTGCATCACGCATGCACGCGTGCCTTCCCGCCTGAACTAGGGGGCGCATCTCCTGTGAGGATCCTCAGTTCAGATACCAAGCCAAGAAGCCAACCAGGGAAGGTGGGAGGGTTGTGGGAATATCTGCCTGCTGTCCCTGGATAACAACTGTTACGGTAAGTAACTGTGCTTTATCCCAGGACAAGCAGGCAGCATATTCCCACACATGGGTGACCTCCAAGCTAAGTAAAAAGGGAGGAGGGAAGTTGGCAATTTACGAAAAAAGATTTTGCAAAACAGACTGGCCAAAATGGCCATCCCTCCTGGATAAAGTATCCAGACAGTATTGAGAAGTGAAAGTATGAACCGAGGACCAAGTGGCAGCTTTGCAAATTTCCTCAAGAGGTTTTGATCTGAGGAAAGCGACAGATGCCGCCATAGCTCTAACTTTGTGGCCCGTCACTCGACCCTGAAGAGAAAGACCAGCCTGAGCATAGCAGAAAGAAATACAAGCAGCCATCCAGTTGGAGATGGTACGCTTAAAGACAGGACGTCCCAACCTATTTGGATCAAAAGAGATGAAAAGTTGAGGAGATGTTCTGTGAGGTTGTGTACATTGGAGGTAAAACGCCAACGCACGTTTACAGTCCAAAGTATGCAGAGATGCCTCACCGGGATGAGAATGCGGTTTAGGAAAAAATACTGGGCGAACAATAGATTGATTGATATGAAAATCTGATACTACTTTAGGTAAGAATTTTGGATGTATATGGATGTATACCTTGTTATGGTGAAAAACTGTGAAAGGTGGGTCCGAGACCAAAGCTTGCAACTCACTGACTCGACGAGCAGAAGTGAGGGCAATCAAGAACACAGCTTTCCAAGTGAGATATTTAAAATGAGCTAAGTCAATAGGTTCAAATGGAGGTTTCATCAATTGAGCCAGAACAACATTAAGATCCCAAACAACAGGAGGCGGTTTGACAGGTGGATGGAGATTAAAAAGGCCCTTCATAAAGCGAGCAAACAGAGGATGTGCAGAGAGAGGTTTCCCATCCAGAGGTTGATGAAAAGCAGCAATCGCACTAAGATGAACCCTAATAGATGTGGATTGGAGGCCTGACTGAGATAAATGAATCAAATAGTCCAGAACTGAAGCCAACGAAGAAGACCTCGGCTGAAGACTACGACTAGAACACCAAGTCGAGAATCTGGTCCACTTCTGGCCATAACATTGACGAGTGGACGGCTTCCTGGAAGCCAAAAATACATCTTGAACAGACTGAGAGAATTGAGAAGGATCTGTTATGCAGAAAGGAACCATGCCGTCAAGTGAAGAGACTGCAGGTTGGGATGAAGTAAAGACCCCTGACTCTGAGTGAGCAGAGAAGGAAAAACTGGTAGAAGAAGAGGTTCCCTGATGCTAAATTGAAGAAGAAGAGAGAACCAAGGTTGTCGGGGCCACCGAGGCGCTATGAGAATCATCGTGGCATGGTCCGACTTCAGCTTGACAAGAGTTTTGAGAATAAGAGGGAATGGAGGGAAGGCATAAAGAAACTGACTCCTCCAGTCCAGAAGAAAAGCATCCGCCTCGAGACGCTGAGGCGAGAAAATGTGGGAACAAAACAGAGGTAGTTTGAAGTTGCTGGGCAACGCAAAGAGGTCCACCCGAGGAGTTCCCCACCGAGCAAATACTTGACGAAGTGTGGGGGAATTGAGTGTCCATTCGTGAGGTTGAAGCAGACGACTCAATTTGTCTGCAAGGCAGTTCTGTTGACCCTGAATATAGACAGCGCGAAGGAGGATGTTGTGAGAAATCGCCCAATGCCACAACCTCAGAGCTTCCTGACAAAGGGAGTGGGATCCCGTCCCGCCTTGTTTGTTGACATAATACATCGCTACTTGATTGTCTGTCCGAACCAGGACTACTTGGTCGTGAAGGAGGTGAAGAAAAGCTTTGAGAGCAAGAAAAATCGCTCTGAGTTCCAACAGATTGATGTGACATTGACGATCTGTGGTTGTCCACAACCCTTGCGTACGGAGACCATCTACGTGGGCTCCCCATGCGTATTCGGACGAATCTGTCGTGAGCACCTTCTGATGAGGAAGATGGTGAAACTGTAAACCTCTGGAAATTGGAAGAGAGCATCCACCAGCGGAGAGACTTCTTCAATAAAGGAGTCACCGCTATATGTTGAGTAGGCGGGTCCAAGGCCTGTTGCCACTGAGATGCCAGGGTCCATTGAGGAATGCGAAGGTGTAGTCTTGCAAAGGGAGTCACATGAACCGTAGACGCCATATGTCCGAGAAGGACCATCATTTGGCGAGCCGTGAGAGTCGAAAGGGAAGCTACTCGTTGACAAAGTTGCAAGAGAGTTTCTTGACGATTGAGGGGGAGGAAAGCTCTCATTTGAACAGAATCCAACACGGCGCCAATAAATTGGATCGACTGAGTTGGAACCAACTGAGATTTGGGAAAGTTGATATGGAACCCCAGACTTTGAAGAAAAGAAATAGTCTGAAGGGTCGCTTGAGTAACCCCTGGAAGAGAAGGGGCTTTGATAAGCCAATCGTCGAGGTAAGGAAAAACCTGGAGACCCCGAGCACGGAGGGCTGCAGCCACCACGACTAGACACTTGGTGAAGACCCTGGGAGAGGACACCAAGCCGAACGGAAGAACCCTGTATTGAAGATGAAGGTTCCCCACCTTGAACCGGAGATATTTGCGAAAATTCGGATGGACAGGAATGTGAGTATAAGCCTCTTTGAGGTCCAGTGAGCACATCCAATCTCCCTGATCCATGAGGGAGTACAAGACTGGAAGAGAGAGCATGCAAAACTTCTCTTTGACTAGAAATTTGTTGAGAGCTCGGAGATCCAGAATGGGTCGTAAATCCCCCGTCTTCTTGGGAACTAGGAAGTATCTGGAGTAAAACCCCAGATTGTGCTCGGAAGGAGGAATCTCCTCCACTGCTCGAAGGCGAAGAAGTGCCTGAGCCTCCTGAAGAAGAAGGGGGAGTTGCGAGAAACTGGAAAGACACTCTCTTGGAGAGTGATCTGGAGGCACCTGAAGCAGGCGCAGAGAGTATCCCTCGCGGATGACTGTGAGAACCCAGAGGTCCGAGGTAATAGTTTCCCAGACAGATATAAAACGGGAAAGACGACCTCCGATGGGCAGGGAGGAGTTTGGATGCAAGGAGGTTGGAACGCTCACTACTGGACCATCAAAAAGACGGAGCGGGTTTGGTTGGAGCGGGCGCCTGGGACTTCTGAGGGTGTTGTTGTTGAGGCCGCCTAGGTGGAGGCCGAGAGAAAGCCGGAGTGGACTTCATGGGATAGCGACGAGCAGGAGGCTTGTAAACTCTAGTCGTAGAAGGTTTCGGCTTAGGGCGAAGAAGAGAGGCAAAGGAGCGCTCATGCTCAGAGAGCCGCTTTGTAGCTGCCTCGATCGAATCGTCAAAGAGTTCAGAACCTTGACACGGCAGGTTTGCTAAACGATCCTGCAAGTTGGGATCCATGTCAACAATTCTGAGCCAGGCGAGACGGCGCATGGCCACTGCAAATGCCGAGACCCTAGAAGAGAACTCAATCGCATCATAAGATGCCTGCAACATGAAAAGGCGTAATTGAGACAGAGATTGAATAATCTGTTTGAAATCCGAAAGACGCCCTCTGGGCAAGTCTGGGCAAAAAGATGACAACTGTTTCAAAAAATAATTAAAATAAGAAGTAAAGACATAGTTGTAATTCAAAATTCGATTAGTCATCATTGAATTTTGATACAGTCTGCACACAAACTTGTCCATAGTGCGACCCTCACGCCCCGGAGGGACTGTTGCAGACACCTTAGAGGGATGAGCCTTCTTAAGGGATGATTCAACAACCAAGGACTGGTGTGAAAGTTGTGATTTCTCGAAACCCTTGCAGGGAACAGTGCGATACCGAGATTCCAGCTTCGAAGGGATAGCTGTCACAGAATAAGGAGTTTCCATATTTCGCAGGAAAGTCTGCTTCAACACCGGAGTCATGGGCAGTCGCAAAGTTTCCTTAGGAGGATGGGAAAGCTCCATATCCGCCAAATATTCAGGCGTGTATTTAGAATCAGAATGTAAGTCGATGTTAAGAGCCTGCCCCATGTCGAAAACAAATTTAGCAAAAGAAGAAGACTTCGAAGTTGATGTTTCTTCAGGGGAGGCAGAACGAGAACAAGGAGCCACGGAGAACGAGGGGGAAGCCTCACGAGAATATTGAGAGACCGGCTCCGAGTCTAGACGTAAAGTGATGGAGGATACTCCACTGCCTGTCAGAGGCGGAGTGATTGAATGCTTCCGCTTAAGACTTTGAGATGGAGAAGTGCGCGGAGTGTGAGGCTTAGAAAGAGGAGACACATCCCGAGGCAAATGCCTCGAGGGAGGAGTCCTCGACCTCGAATGCCTCGATGAAACAGAGGAGGCAACAGTACTCTGAGAGCGAGGCACATGCTTCGAAGGGAGATCCGAAAGCCTCGAGCTCTTCGAGGAAGGGATCTTCGAAGACCTGGACCGATGCTTCGATTGAGGTAAAGAAATTTTGGAAGCCCGTTCAGGGGAAGAATCTGACGAGGAGACCCTAGCTCGAGACCTGTGTCGAGGAGACTGCCGACGAGGCTCAGACTGCTGCTCAGGCTGGACTTGCGAAGACAGGGTCGAGGCCGGGACCAACTGAGCTACTATCGAGGAAATTTGAGTCGTTAAGATCGACTTAAGCATATCCTCGAACATGGGGACAGAGACCAAGGGACTCGGAGTCACAGGAGGTCTCGTGCGTTCCAATGAGGGCGACCTCGAATGTGAGTATTCCCTGGATTTGGAAGCAGGTTTCGAGGAGGGTCTAGAAGACGGAGTCGAACCTGGAGCCCCAGGTTGCGAGGAACTAGACTCCGTCGGCTTCTTAGGTATGGCACCTGAAAAGGAAGCAGGAGACTTACCCCCCAGTTCAGGCTTCGAGGATACCGCCGAGGCCTTCGAGGCCGAGGACCCAGAGGTCTTCGAGGCCGAGGCCGGCAGAGGAGGCGAGGTCGAGGTTTTGGCGCTCGATGATTGTCCCGAAGTCGAGGGCTTAGAAGACGCCTCGACCGAGGCCACAGCTTTGTCAGGCTCCATTCGAGGAAAAAGCTCGAAGAACCTGTCACAGCAGCGCTTAAAGGCACGAGGTTGAAGAGTGAGGCAGCGAAGACAATCTTCCGGGCGATAAGTCGTCCCCAAACAGAGCATACACCGACTATGGGGGTCGGTGATTGAGATTGTTCTGCCACACTGATAACACCTTTTAAACCCGGTTACAGGCCGGGACATAGATAGGACAAAGTCCGTGTCGAGAACGAGGGAGAGAGGGCTAGGCCTCAAATCTCCCAAACCCGACTCGCAACGAAAAATTCAAAATTTTTTTTTTTGTAAGAAATAAAAGAAAAGTGTAACGAACACAGCGACCAAAAAGAAAAAACTACTCAGCTGCGGTGAAGAGAAGGCACAACACTACGGAGACCGAGTCGACAAATCTTCTCAGCTCCGCGGAAAACGTTGAATTGAGGATCCTCACAGGAGATGCGCCCCCTAGTTCGGGCGGGAAGGCACGTGCGCATGCACGATGCAGCACTCGAAAGCTCGAGATCTTCAAGCAAGTTTGCTTTCGAGGCTGTCCGCTGCGGGGCTCCGTCGGTGACGTCACCCATGTGTGGGAATATGCTGCCTGCTTGTCCTGGGATAATAGTTATTTCATTTAATTATGCTACTGAATTAAAGGCTCTGGTAGAAACCCATTTAAAAATAAGCAAAAAGACTTTATTAATTTGGAAATATTAATTGGGAAGAATACATATTTTGTAAACGGGTTTCTACCAGAGCCTCTAATGTTTATAAATTTTTATCAACACAACTAATATACTACTTTATCCTGAAGCAAAAAAAAGAAATAGAATTCCTTCCATCCACTGTCTCTCTTCCTTCTGTGTCTTCCATTTGCTCTGTTACTGTACCTCTCCCTTTCTCCCCCCTTCCAAATTGGTCTGGCACCCATCTTCTTCCCTCCGCTCCCCCAATAGTCTGGCATCTCTGTCTTCTTCCCTGCCAGCGTCTTCTTCCCACTCTCTCTTCTCTATTTCCTTTCAGCGTTCTTTTCCCCCCATTTCCCCATGTCCTGTCAGCGTCCTTCTCCCCCTCTGTCTTCCACATGTCCTTTCAGCGTCCTTCTCCCTCTCTGTCTTCCCCATGGCTTTTCAGCGTCCTTCTCCACCCCCCGTCTTCCCCTTGTCCTTTCAGCGTCCTTCTCCACCCCTTTGTCTTCCCCATGTCCTGTCAGCGTCCTTCTCCCCCTCTGTCTTCCACAAGTGCTTTCAGCGTCCTTCTCCCCCCTCTGTCTTCCCCATGTCCTTTCAGCGTCCTTCTCCCCCCCGTCTTCCCCATGGCCTTTCAGCGTCCTTCTCCCCCCTCAGTTTTACCCATTTACCTTAAGCTTCTTTTCCTCTCCACTCCACCTTTCCTCCCTTTCTCTCTCCCTGCCCCCTTACCTTCGTGGTGCTTCCCCACCCGACCAACAGAACAGGCCCGGTCTGATAAACCTTCCTGCCCTTAACCGCGAATCTAAATTACTTTCTTACAGCTGCTGTAAGAAGGTAATTTAGATTCGCGGCTACAGGGCAGGGAGGTTTGTCGGACCGGGGCTGTTGTCGGTCGGTCAGTCGGAGAAGCGCCACAAAAGTAAGGGGACCTGGCCGGCTGTGTGGCCCCCTCCCTTGGTAGCCACTCAAGCCGCGAGGCTACTCTCCTCCTTACCTGCCCTGCCTGCCTGCAGCACAGAGCCGAACGGAAGTCTTCCCGATGTCAGCGCTGACGTCGGAGGGAGGGCTTTGTTTAAGTCCTCCCTCCCCTCTGACATCAGCGCTGACATCGGGAAGACTTCCGTTCGGCTCTGTGCTGCAAGCAGAGCAGGTAGAGAGAAGAAGAGCCGCGCGACTGAGTACATCCAGCCCCGCAGGAACCCCGCGACCCTCGGAGGCGTCCCCACAGGATCCCCGCGACCCTAGAGGGCGTCCCCACAGGATTCCCGTGACCCTAGGGGGCGTCCCCACGGGATCCCCGTGACCCGAAGGGGGAACCTGCGGGTCCCGCGGGATTCCCGTCGTCCCCGTTCCCGTGCAGCTCTCTAGTTCTTAGGCCTCCTTTTATTAAACCGTGCTAGCGGTTTGTAATGCCGGGAGCCCCGCTGAATGCCCTGTGCTGCTCCCGACGCTCATAGAGTTCCTATGAGTTTCGGGAGCAGCTCGCAGCATTCAGTGCAGCTCCCGGCACTACAAACCACTAGTGCGGTTTAATAAAAGGGGGCACCATGATGTTGTTGCTGTGGAGATGCTTGTGTGCATCTTGGAGAAAGAGGAAGGGTGACAGGTGGAGGGAAGGAGAGGCAGGAAGGAAGAAGGAGGGGGTGAAAAGAGTCCTGAGTTTTAGGTTATTTCTGCGAGAGTAGAGAGAAGTGGATGAAGTGGGGCACAATGAAAAGTGCATTTTTGCTCTGCCTCAGATGCTTGGTCCTCAGCAACAGATTTTTAAAAAAGGTACCGGGGGGGAGTGGGGCTGCCTACGGGTTTTTCACTCTATAAGACCTTGCCCCGGCCTACCACTAGACCACCAGGGCAGGGCGGTGGGAATTTTTTTTCTTGTGTTTTCCTCCTCTACAAGGGGGGTGTTTTCCTCCTCTACAAGGTCGGGTGCGTATTATAGAGCGAAAAATATGGTATGTACCCAACAATAATCCAGATTCACAGAAGCCCTGTAAAAAAACTAGAAGGGACATTAGCTAGAAGTATTTTTCTTTAAAAGTACCTGGGAGAGAGAAAGAGATCCATTGATACTGAACCTACCTGTTTTCAGGTGAGAACAGGAACACGGACCAGTCTTGGCGTATCTCGCACCAGTCTGGGCGATACACTTCAATCATCTTCTGGATGCGGAAACACAGGCTCTGAGTGTGAATACAGAGCAATACAGAATAAGTCACCTCGATTGGATTTCATATACCCCTTTCTCACCAATTTAAGAATCAAAATATAATGAAGGCAGTTTGCAAAGGCAATTTTGCACATAAACAAGGCTTTATGTATGGAAACAGGGTTTTTGAAAATTGCCTACCATGTATGTGGATATAATTATGCATGTATAACCAACATCCCAATCTGGGTATTTGATTATGAATCTATTTCACACAGTTTAGTATATTTTGATTATGTGTTGTTTAATGTGGTGTGTCATTTGTGTTTTTATGGATGTATATGCAGTAACAAAGAACAGTCCTAACTTGCATTGCAGGATATAAATGTTAAATAAATAAATAAACAAACAAATAATAAATAGTAATTTTTTATTTTTCCTTACGTTTTTTTAAGGTGGGATTGAGCTACAGAGTACACTTATACATCTACTTTTGTGTTCCTAAGTGCAAATCCATGCACAAATTTTACCAGAAACTTTTACATTTAGCTGCAGGTTTTGAAATTTTATATTAATGGAGACAATTTTGATTTGCCTCTAATCTTGCAAAGTACGCACAGACTTAACTTGTACTACACACTTTGGGGCAAATTATATAAGTTGCTAAAGGGTCAAATGCCAATAAGTGGTTGGTAAGCTAGTATTCCAAAATGGCAGAGTTGCGTGCCAAATCTGTTATAGAATCCTGGTCACAACCACTTACAAGGGGTGGCTGAAAAGTTTTCACCTTGTCAGAAGGCCAGGCATGATAACACGCACCCGAGCTAAATACTATTATATTTGGTTCATAGTCTAAAGCGCACGAGGACAAAGGCGCGCCGACAACCGAGCGCGGACAACTGAGCGCAGGACTTCATCGCGCTGAAGAAAAAACGTATTTTAAAGGGCTCCAATGGGGGGCGTATGTGGGGATCCCCCCTTTACTTAATAGAGATCGTGCTGGCGGAGGGGGGCGGGTTTGGGGGGTTGTAACCCCCCTCATTATACTGGAAGCTTAACTTTTTCCCTGTTTTTTAGGGAAAAAGTTAAGTTTTCACTATAATGTGGGGGGTTATACCCCCCCACCCCCCCAACATGGCAGCGTGAGGCAGTGCGATCTCTATTAAGTAGAGTGGGGGGGTTCCCTCCCCACCCCCCCATCAGAACCCTTTAAAATGCGGATTTTCTTCGGCACGATTAAGCCCTGCGCTCAGTTGTCCGCACTCGGTTGTCGGCGTGCCTTTGTCCTCGTGCGCTTTTGACCTGTCACTATTATATTTATATTATAAGATTGAAACAAGGATAAATAGATAAACTCAAGAAATGAGAGTGTATAAGTCATACACTTTGAATTGAATTAAAAAAGATGCAAGGACCGATGATAGCTTGCGAAATAGTTAAGTGCCAAGACTAGTTCTATTAGCTCTTAACTGCGAGAGCTTGAGATCCTAATACATCTAATGTGTTCAATTTAATTAGGTGTATCAACGCTTAGATCCAACATTAGCCTTTTGTTTGAAGGGAATAGTGTGCTCCACAAGTTTTTTTATTATGACGTTCTGAAAAGTTTTCGGCCCATCCAACAGAGTTGAGGCAGTCTCCATTGAGGGCTATACACTTAGGGCTCCTTTTATCAAGCTGCGTAATAGCGTGCGTTAAACGCTGGCCACGCTAGCTGCTACCGCCTCCTCTTGAGCAGGCGGTAGTTTTTGGCCAGCGCCGGGGTTAGCGCGTGATGAAACATCACACGTGTTAACCCCGCTAGCGTGGCTTGATAAAAGGAGCCCTTAGTCCATTGATGTTCCACTTTTTTCGTTCCGTATTTATCCAAAGAATGAAAAAACTATCTACTACTACTTATCACTTATATAATGCTAAAAGTCATTTGCAATGCTGTACATTTTCAGATAAACAATAAATAGAACTTCACATTGATAGGTTCCTTATATTGATTGTAAAATATTGTAAGATATCTTCTTATTCCAATATCTCCTCTCTTCTAAATTCACAGAAATCTTCACACAAGTTTCATCCAGTATTCATTATCATTCATTAGCATTCTATCTAATTCTTTATTTCATTCTTCATTTTTTAGAATGAATCAAGGCTGGCAGTGGGTTTTTCTAAATGGGATTGCTCCTTGAAACAGCATATTTGCGAAACGTGAATTCATGTCGGAGCCCCTGTTCAGCTTTACATAAAAAGATAAATGAGTCGCTTTCATACTCATAAGAGTTGACCTAAAAAGTTAGAAGTATTATAAAAAAAACAAAGTAACTGATATGGTTGGTAGTGGTGGAATGGCTGATGAGAAGGCTAGCTACAGTAAGCTTGGATTTGAATGAAATATTGTATACAAGTGTCTGTCCCCACTAGAATGATAATGAATATTGGATGAAACTTGTGTGAAGACTTCTGTGAATTTAGAAGAGAGGAGATGTTGGAATAAGAAGACATCTTACAATATTTTACAATCAATATAAGGAACCTATCAATGTGAAGTTCTATATATTGTTTATCTGATAGTGTTATTGCTTCAAGTTAGAAACAGAACAAACAACAGAGCCGGTTATATGGAGTGATTGCCAACGCTGTACATTTTGACATTTATAGACAGTCCCTTCTTGGAAGAGCTTACAATCTAAATTGGACAGACAAACATGACATATAGGATTGGGGATGCAGAGCCCAAGGTGAGAGAAGTTAGGAGTCGAAGCACTCTCAAAGAGATGGGCTTTTAACTGAGTCTTGAACACTGCTAGAGTCAGAGCCCACCATAGGGATTTGGGCAGCTTGTTCCAAGCATATGGCGCAAGAAGGCAGAAGGGACGGAGTCTGGAGTTGGCAGTTGAAGAGAAGGGCACAGATAGGAGGGACTTACCAGCTGAGCGGAGCTCAAGGGGGAGGGGGATCATAGGGGAGATAAGTAAAGAGAGATAGCGAGGGGCAGCTGTGTGAGTGCATTTGTGGAAAATCATTGGATTAAGTGTATAGCCCTTGATGATGACTGCCCCAACTTTGTTGGTTGGGCTGAAAACCTTTCAGTGGCCCCTCGTATGACATGTCTATGGCTGGTGTAAATGGTGGTACCTAAATGGAGCAGTTGGGCATGTAAATGCAACTATTCTATAAAGTGCTTGGAAGAAAAGCCCGAACGCCCTAACACCCCATGCCTTCTCATGCTAACACTCCCGTTTGCATATCTGCGCAGGAGAAGTTAGGCACACTGTTTCTAGAATAAGAACATAAGAAGTTGCCTCCGCTGAGGCAGACCATAGGTCCATCCTGCTCAGCGGTCCGCTCCCGTGGCGGCCCATCAGGTCCATTGCCTGAGCAATGGTCTATACCTATCTGTACCCCCCAATCCCTTTTTCTTCTAGGAATCTATCCAAACCTTCTTTGAATCCATTTAGTGTTTTCTTGTCCACAACAGCCTCTGGAAGCGCGTTCCATGTATCTACCACCCTCTGAGTGAAAAAGTACTTCCTAGCGTTTGTTCTAAACCTGTCCCCTTTCAATTTCCCCCAATGCCCCCTTGTACTTGTGGTGCCCCTTAATTTGAAAAATCTGTCTCTGTCTACTTTTTCTATGCCCTTCAGGATCTTGAAGGTTTCTATCATGTCTCCTCTAAGTCTTCGCTTCTCCAGGGAGAAAAGTCCCAACTGCTTCAATCTGTCGGTATATGGGAGATTTTCCATTCCCTTTATCAGTTTGGTTGCTCTTCTTTGTACTCCCTCAAGTACCGCCATGTCCTTCTTGAGGTATGGCGACCAGTACTGGACACAGTACTCCAGATGCGGCCGTACCATTGCACGATACAGCGGCATGATAACTTCCTTCGTCCTGGTCGTAATACCCCTCTTAATGATACCCAGCATTCTGTTTGCTTTCCTAGAGGCTGTGGCGCATTGCGCCGATGCCTTCAGTGTTGCGTCTACCATCACTCCCAGGTCTCTCTCCAGGTTACTAACCCCTAGTGGTGTTCCCCCCATTTTGTATGTGAACATCTGGTTCTTTTTCCCCACGTGCATGACCTTGCATTTTCCCACGTTGAAGCTCATCTGCCATTTTTCGGCCCACTTTTCCAGCTGCGTTAGATCTTTTTGGAGCTCCTCGCAGTCTTCCTTGGTTTGAGCCCTGCTGTATAGTTTGGTGTCATCTGCAAATTTAATGACTTCACACTTTGTTCCCGCCTCTAGGTCATTTATGTAGATATTGAACAAGAGCGGTCCCAGCACCGACCCCTGCGGAACTCCGCTCGTGACCCCTTTCCAGTCTGAGTAGTGGCCCTTTATGCCAACCCTCTGCTTCCTGTTTGCCAGCCAGTTTTTGATCCATCGGTGGACCTCCCCTTGTACCCCGTGGTTCCATATCTTTTTAAGCAGTCTCTCGTGTGGCACCTTGTCGAAGGCTTTTTGGAAGTCAAGGTAAATGATGTCTATAGATTCCCCTTTATCCACCTGGCTGTTCACTCCCTCAAAGAAGTACAATAAGTTTGTGAGGCATGACCTACCCTTACAGAAGCCATGTTGACTTTGTTTTAGCTGCCCATTTTTTCCGATGTGCTCACAGATGCCGTCTTTAATCAGTGCCTCCATCATCTTTCCCGGAACTGAAGTCAGGCTCACCGGCCTGTAGTTTCCCGGGTCCCCCCTTGCGCCCTTCTTGAAGATGGGCGTGACATTTGCTATTTTCCAATCCTCCGGGATCTCTCCGGTTTTTAATGATAGGTTGCATATTTGTCGAAGTGGCTCCGCTATTACGTCTTTTAGTTCCTTGAGTACCCTTGGGTGAATGCCATCCGGACCCGGCGATTTGTCGCTCTTTAGTCTGTCAATCTGCTTGAGTACATCCTCTTGGCTTACCTCTAAGTTGACCAGCTTATCGTCTTGGTCTCCTATTACGATCTCCTCGGGTTCCGGAATGTTGGTTATATTCTCCATCGTGAAGACTGACGTGAAGAACTCATTTAACCTGTCAGCTATCTCTTTCTCTTCTTTTACAACTCCCTTTCGGTCTCCATCGTCCAATGGTCCCACTTCTTCTCTCGCCGGTTTCTTCCCCTTGACGTATCTGAAGAACGACTTGAAGTTTGTTGCTTCCTTTGCTAGTCTCTCTTCGTATTCTCTTTTTGCTTTTCTAACCACTCGGTGACACTCTTTCTGGCGTTCTTTGTGCCCTTTTTGGTTCTCCTCTGTTTGGTCCTTTTTCCATTTTCTGAACGATGCTTTCTTGTCGCTTATCGCCTTCTTCACTGCACTTGTTATCCACACTGGGTTTTTTGTTCTATTTTTTTTGCACCCTTTTCTGAACTTGGGGATGCATATGCTTTGTGCTTCGTGCACAGTCTCCTTGAGTAAGGTCCAGGCTTTTTCTACGGATTCTGTTTTCCCTATGTTGCCTTTGAGCTTCTTTCCCACCATTTTTCTCATGGCATCATAATTTCCTTTTTTGAAGTTGAGTGCCGTCGTTGTGGTTCTTTTCCCCTTTGTTGATCCAATTTCAAGCTTGCACTGGATCATGTTGTGATCGCTGTTACCTAGTGGGGGTAATACCGCCACCTCCTTTGCTGGCCCCCCTAGTCCGTTGAAGATTAGGTCAAGAGTGGCATCGCCCCGTGTTGGTTCCGTGACCAGCTGCTCCATGAAACAGTCCCTCGTGACTTCTATGAATTTTGTTTCTCTTGCGCAGTTTGAGTAAATGGGTATAAGTCTTTTATAGACACAACTGCAAATTAGCACCACATCAGTTATTGGCATTTATCACAGATTATTTGCCCATTAGTTAATTATGCTACCTACATAACTGGCCCTATTCTATAATTATGCACTCCATGGTGCACCTAATTTTTGGCACCATGTAAAGAATTTTGGGGTTTAAGGACAATTCTGTAAATTGGAGCCCCAGTCTAATACCAATTCTCTAATGGGATTTTGGTGCCAATACAGAAAACCCTGGGCATGTCAATTAACCCTCTGTTGCCCCAAGTACCATAATTAGATTGTGAGCTTGCTGAGGCACATTGGGAAAATACTTAGAGTACTTGATAGAAAAAATTGTACATCACTCTGAATTTAGGTGCAGTTTATAGAATACGTATAATACCCATTCCCATAACTTTATACCTCTTCACGGATAGGAAAAGGGGGCAATGTCTGGAAAGCAGTATATGCTAATGCTTGAAGTATGGGAAACAAGATTCTGGATCTAGAAGCTGTGATGGAAGAAGATAAGTTGAATATAGTGGCAATCACGAAGATGTGGTTCACGGAAAACCATGACTGGGATCTAGTTATACTGGGCTATAATCTGTTCAGGAAAGACAGGGTAGGAAGAAAAGGAGGGGGAGTAGTGTTATATAAAGCAGGGCTGCCCAAGTCCGGTCCTTGAGATCTACTGGCAGGCCAGGTTTTCAGGATATCCACTATGAATATGCATGAGAGAGATTTGCCTGCACTGCCTTCTTGGCATGCAAATCTTTCTCATGCATGTTCATTGTGGATATCTTGAAAATCTGGCCTGTCAGTAGATCTCAAGGACCGGACTTGGGCAGCCCTGTGTAAAAGACTGAAATAAGGAAAAAAATTCAAATTTGTTCAATAAACTAATTTGCATATAATAGAGAACAAACTTTTATTAAAGCCACACAATTTCAGGATCTGAAGGGCAAGGAAGAGGCACTGTGGATCAATTTGGAAAGAGGGAACGACAAAGGGCAGTTACTTACCGTAACAGATGTTATCTGGAGGCAGCAGGCAGATATTCTCACATATGGGTGATATCATCCACGGAGCCCAGTATGGACAGTTTGACATATGAACTGACACTTTAAGTTTTTAGAACTTTGCAACTGCCCACACCGTGCATGCGCGACTGCTTTCCCACCCAGTGAGGCTCGCGACACCTCAGGTCCGTAAGCAAGCTAAGAAGCCAACCAGGGGAGGTGGGAGGGATGTGAGAATATCTGCCTGCTGTCTCCGGATAACACTTGTTATGGTAAGTAACTATGCTTTATCCTAGGACAAGGAGGCAGCATATTCTCACGTATGGGAATCCCTAGCTTACTGCAATGGGATGGAGGAAGAGTTGGCCATTAAGAAAATAAATTTTGTAAAACTGCTTGGCCGGAATGCCCATCTTGTCTGGAATATGATTCCAGACAGTAATGAGACATGAACGTGTGAACTGAAGACCAAGTAGCTGCTTTGCAGATTTCATCAATGGGAGTGTTAAGCAAGAATAGAACTGAAGCTGCCATAGCTTGGACTTTATGAGCTGTAACATGATCCCTGAGCTGCAGCCCAGCTTGAGCATAGCAGAAGGAAATACAGGCTGCAAGCTATGTGGAAATACTTCTCTTGGTCACAGGGCGGCCCAATCTGTTGGGATCAAAGGAGATGAACAATTGAGGAGACGTTCTGTGTGGCTTAGTCCTTTGTAAGTAATAAGCCAAGGCTTTTTTACAGTCCAAGGTATGAAGAGCTGTTTCTCCAGGGTGAGAATGAGGCTTTGGAAAGAAATCTGGAAGCACAATTGACTGATGTAGATGAAATTCCATGACCACTTATGGCAAGAATTTAGGATAGGTGCAGAGAACCACCTTATCATTGTGGAAAACTGTAAAAGGTGGGTCTGACACCAATGCTTGAAGCTCACTCACTCGACGAGCAGAAGTGATGGAGATTAAAAATACCACTTTCCAAGTGAGATATTTAAGATGAGCAGAAGACATTGGTTCAAATGGAAGCTTTATCAGTCTAGTGAGAACAACATTAAGATCCCAAACCACTGGAGGTATTTTGAGAGGTGGTTTGATGTTAAAAAGACCCTTCATAAATTTGGAAACAAGAGGATGAACTGCCAAAGATTTATTGTTGACTTGAACATGGAAAGCATTGATAGCACTAAGATGAACTCTGACTGAAGTGGTTTTACGACGTGAATTGTATAAATGTAGAAGATATTCCAACACGAAAGGTATGGAGGAGGATGAAGCATTCTGATGATGAAGATCACACCACGCTGAAAATCGTGTCAATTTCTGTTGGCAACACTGCTGTGTACAAGGTTTTCTGGATGCTTCTAAAAATAACTGTGACCGAATCAGAAAGATCATCATCTGTTGAGGTCAGGCTGAGAGGTACCAAGCTGTCAGGTGTAACGACTGCAGATTGGGATGTAAAAGAGACCCTTAACTCTGAGTAAGAAGAGATGGAAAGAACTGGAGGGTTACTGGATCTTTGAGGTGAATAAAGCATGTATCATGGATTGCAAAGTTGATTCCTTAAAGTATCTTTTTATTGAGTGCAGTTGCCTAAGTGTGTAAAAAAAACTTTCTTGATCACTGATGCAACTTGATCACCAAAGTAAGGGCAGAGTCCATAAGTAATCCTAGATACTGAAGACTTATTTATATGCAAAACTTTTGTATGCTTGATGCCTGTATTTCGCTGGATTTATCCAACTCTTACTTTCTGTAAACCCCAAAGAACTGCTAAGTATTGCGGTATACAAATACATTTTTATGTTATGTTATGTATTTAAGTGTAGACACAGGGGTAATAAGTTTACCAAAGAGAGTGGGGTCAGTGCAGGATATTCTCTGGATCACTAAGGGCTCCTTTTATGAAGCCGCGTTAGCGGTTTTAGCGCACTCAGCTTTTTAGCGTGCGCTAAACATGCGCTACCCGGCTAGAACTAACACCAGCTCGATGCTGGCGTTAGCGTCTAGCGCGGCCGGCAAACCGGCTTCGTAAAAGGAGCCCTAAGTTACAAGGTGTGGTATGGTCTTACTGCAAATTATCTGAAGGATCACTTTGAACTGGCTATATCAAAACGATCCCAACGCCTTTTATCTTATTTTACTTTCCCTCCTGTTAAGGAATGTCGATACAAAAATTTTTTGATAGGTTATTCTTATTTCAGGCAGCAATCAGAGACAAGGAATTTAGTCGGTTTATAGTTACCGCTGTATCTTAAAAACATTTCAAGAAACTTTTGAAAACCTATTTATTTGATAAATTTCTGTAATACATGATTAGGACGTAATAATCTATCACTATGGGCTCCTTTTATCAAGGTGCACTAAGGGGGTTAGTGCGTCGGACATTTCATC
Organism: Geotrypetes seraphini; assembly: GCF_902459505.1. NCBI lineage: Eukaryota > Metazoa > Chordata > Amphibia > Gymnophiona > Dermophiidae > Geotrypetes > Geotrypetes seraphini. The sequence goes on along the minus strand of NC_047085.1, from coordinate 262,399,444 downwards.
ACGCGCTAACCCCCGCGGCACACCAAAAAACTAATGCCTCATCAATGGAGGCATTAGCGACTAGCGCGGTAGGCGGTTGAACACGCGGTATTCTGCGCGTTAACCGCCTACCGCAGCTTGATAAAAGGAGCCCTATGTATAATTCCTGAGATTCTTAAAGCTGTGAACCGCATTCAACTAAATAAGCTTATGCGGTATATAAATGATAATGTAATGTAACCAAGTGGATTTTCATCATCTATACAAGTATGTGGGCTCATAGTTATTTGCACGCAAGTCAAATGCGCGCAAGTCTTTATAGCGCAAGGCAATAATTATCAGTGCGCTGAGTTGTCATACGTGCTATTGTCGGTGCGCTGAAATGTCTGCATGCAATTGTCAGCACGCATTTGCCTTGCCACCAAGTATGTGCACATACAATTGACAGTATTTAATCATTACGTGGATTTGGCACGTAAAGGATAACTCCCACTTTATAGAGTTGCACCCACGATTTGTGTACAAAAAGCAGCCATACAAACAGACCCACACACTGCATCTGCTGTTTGTGGGGACAACCAAAAAGAGGGTATATTATGGGTATATGTTTGAAAATTGAATAGGTATGTACAGTTTTCCTTCCCTGATTTAATGGTTCATAGACAAAACCACCGAAGACAAAGGTGAGCACTGACAACTGAGCGCAAGACGGAAGTGCGCGCCGAAGAAAAAGAGTGTTTTTAGGGGCTCCGACGAGGGTTTTGTTGGGGAACCCCCCCACTTTACTTAATACAGATTGCGGCGGCGTTGTAGGGGGTTGTAACCGCCCTCATTATACTGGAAACTTAACTGTTTCCCTGTTTTTTAGGGGAAAAAGTGAATTTTTCAGTAAAATGTGTGGGGGGGGGTTACAACCCCCCAAACCCCCCACAACGCCCCCTCAACACGGCGCGTTCTGTATAAAGTAAAGTGGGGGGCTTCCCCCCCACACCCCACTTCGGATCCTTTTAAAACAGTCATTTTCTTCGGTGCGCGCCTCCGCTTTGCGCTTAGTTGTCTGCGTGCGCCTTTGTCCCGGCGCGCTTTTGACCTGACACCGATTTAATATGCACCAAAGAATGCCACCTCAGAATCCAGCTAAAATTATAGGTGCTGTGGAAGCACACGCATATTTTTACTTGGGCACAGGAGGGCAACTCTCAACTTGAGCAATTTGCACAGATAAAGGGCTTTGAAAACTGCCATCAATATGGGTTTTAGAATTTTTAAATTGCATCTTACGGTCACGCAGGACCCCAACACTGTACAGCTTTGAACCCCCAGACTCCATCTTTTAGGTGGATGTATTGTCAACATTCTTCTAAATACTCAACCACATGCTAACTAAAATTGAGGCAGAGGTGGGGGCACAGTCCCCTTAAGAACAAACAGATGTATAAAGAACACAGCACATCACAACATCTGGTGACTGGAACAAGTTCACATACAGCATCAGTGAAAAAGGGGACTTGAGCTCAGTTCTCTGCCGATCACCACTCTAAGCACAAGGCTGCATCCCCATTTTCTGTGTGGTATGATTCATTTATACCAGGGGTCTCAAAGTCCCTCCTTGAGGGCCGCAATCCAGTCAGGTTTTCCCCAATGAATATGCATGAGATCTATGTGCATGCACTGCTTTCAATGCATACTCATTGGGGAAATCCTGAAAACCCGACTGGATTGCGGCCCTCAAGGAGGGACTTTGAGATCCCTGATTTATACCATTCCTGCTCTCTATTTAATTTATCAATCCCATGTATAGCGCTGTAGAGAATCATTCTTTGGCTCCATTGTTCCTCATTCCCCAAACCCTGCTGAAACTCAAAATTAATTGAAGACGTCTACAGTACATCCAAGGAGAAAACCCCTCTTGCATGTTAGCAAATTTAAAGTTGGGAGCTAATGTATTTTAATCTGTACTTGCTCCTTTATTTCTCTCCTACCTCTTCTCCTCCTTTTCACTAGTTCTTCTGTTCTGGGTTCTGAATACTTCTTATTTTTAAGAGCACATCAAAGATTAATACAGTAGCACATTCACTGAAGACATAGGCCTTTCATTGCCCAAAGTTCACTAAAGTTATTAAAACCGGGATCCTAAAATGACTCAAACACATTTTAACTTACTCTTTTATTTGGTGGGAAAGAATGTCATTTGTAACTTTTGGCATTATGCTTAGCGCATATTCTTGTCATCAAGAGGTGGCTTTGGAGGACTCTATCATTATAAGAAATCAGTTAAGCCTGACGTCTAGTCACAGTGTAGCCAATTGTCCTTCTTTCCTTTCCCACACTCTTTTCCCCTTTTATGCCCTCTATCTTCAATGTCCCCTCCTTGGATGACATACCCAGGTGAATCTGGGAGCTCAAGAACTAGAGGAATGCCTCCTTTGAGGTATATTGTCAATGCTGCTCACAAAGGCAGCTGACTTCCTTTCCTCCCTGAATGGACCAGTTCCATAGCACATCCTCAGCACATGCAGTGGTGTACTGAGGTAAGTCAGGAAGATCCATGACTCCTGGGTGCCAGCCTGAGGGGGGTGCTGCAGTAGGAACTGGTAGGTCAAAAAACAAAGGATATGCAAGGTCTTTGTGATGTAGTGCGAATTGGGGTGAAATTGTGAACACTGGCCCCTGAACTCTGGAGACCTATAATATACCACTAGAGACATGGAGAACCCCCCTGCAAGCAGTGTATAGATCTGCATTCTGAGCAATGGGGGAGGTCATTTTCACTTCTATTTTCAATATAAATCAAACATTAAGGAAGTAATTACAGTGATATTTTGGGCTGAAAATGGGAGTTATTGGGTCGAAAACAGATACCAACTTCTGACCAACAAAGAACAAAAAAACAAACAAAAATAAAGAAACGTGTATTTCAAATTTTGTAGCCAGTACTAAAATCAGCTAAATTAGACCTATTAAGTCTCTCACTTGTGACCTTCAGACTCTAGATGATGGCCATACTTCACAGTTGCATAATACTCACATAATCAATCTCCTCCTCATCCTCCCCTTTTTCTTTGCGGCTGTTCATCTTTGGGAAGACCTCTTTGACAATGTTTGGAGTCTTCCCATTACAGTCCTGGTGGTCTGCGGGCATTGTGCTGCCCTTCCTGCTAGACCTCCGGTTAGGCAGAAGAGGTGTAGGCTCTGCTAAGTCAGCATCCTTGGTATCCAGCGAAAGCGTCTGCCTGTGTTTTATGCTCAAGTCCCTGCTAATTCGGGATACATCTTGTGGCAGGTCATCTGGAGTCCGGTGATGTTCCCCGGAGAGAAGAGATTCCTGTTCTGCTGAGGGAGGTCTTGGTTTCAAACTGGGACGTCGACTAATGCTGTTCCAGCTTGAACGCCGACTCCCCCAAGCTCCAGTGCGGCTCCATGCTCCATAGTGAGAGTTGCGTGAACCAGACTACAAAAGGGAATCATACTACTTGTTACGCTTCCAACAAATCTCCCTCCAGTACATCAACATTCTCCCCTACTGTTCTAGAACTGGGATCTCATATGCTCAGGTCTATCCATGCTTCTTGGTCCTGACCTATAGTACCTCATGCTATCTTAATTCAATCCTCTACTCACCAGTGATCTCTGATCATATGTCATTCTTCCCAGTGACATCACACTACTCTTTCTTGACCCAACAGCAATAAGGACCTGATCTCGTTGCAAGGGATTTCTTGAAGAGTTTGGGACCCCAGCTGTAATTGGCTGGTTAGAAGAAGGAACAGGATCAAGATGACCATTTGGAGTCAAAGGGATGCCACCAAGCTTTGGGTCTAACAACAAGAAAAAGAAAAAAACAAAACACTATCAGATTCAAGTATCATCCAGTCAATACAATCCTGAGGCAGGCACTTCCCCAAACACTTGTGCGGTGTTGTGACTACAAGCATTCAAGTAGATATCTGATGAGCTGAAATGCTTTTATTTGCATTTCAAAATTTTTTTAAAAAATCAATTTTGATAAGATTTGCGAGTTACATTATTGACACCTTGTAGGCCAGTTTGGCTTTTGATTTTTCTTTGGAGACCAATATCAAAGCTATTTCATTTCTATTTTCTCTGAACTTCTTTGTACTTTCTTTGAGGATCCCTGTGGTTTTTTATGGTGGGCAATCTTAAGAACCATTTGTGTGAACTTTTAGTTCTAGAATAAAGAGGTGTTTGGCAAGGGCAGAAGAAGCAATAGGTTGAGAGGATAGCAAAAAGGATTAGGCTCTTAACTTCGGGCCCCTTTTACAAAGCTGTGATAGCAATGCTGACACTATAAATGAACTGAAGTTCATAGGAATTGAATAGGCTTTGGTGCATTTACAGAAGCAGTATCACTACCTTTGTAAAAGGGGCCCTTTGAGAGTTAGGATCCTAAACTGGCCTCTTTGAAAATGTACTAGGGCTGATTACATGAGCATAGTTTGCTTACTTTGTTTGTGGAGAGAGGAGCTCATATTAACAACACACATATACTGTATATACTCGAATATAAGACGATCCAAATATAAGTCGAGGTACCCTTTTTCCCCCAAAAGGTTGACTCCGATATAAGCTGGGGGGGGGGGTTATTAATATTCATGTGCCTTGCCCTGCTAGGATCTGCACCTAGCCCCCTCCCTCCCTGCCCTGCTAGGCTCTGCACCCTGTCCACATCCCTGCCCTGTCCCTCCTCTCTCTTTATGTCCTGCAGGCCTCCACCAGGCCTGTCATGTGACCTGGTGGTCCAGTGGTGGGCCGGTACAGGAGGGATCCCTCCTGCCTCCTGTCCCGGCCAACTCTACCAATTTTTTACCTTCATCATGCATCCCCCGCATATGTCCAGTGGTGTACCAGGCATGAGTGAGCTTCCTGCGCACCTGCCCGACCCTAAACCGCTCCCTGAATGGCTGCTGCGAGTTCTCACAAGACCTTAGCAGTTATTCAGCGAGCAGCTCAGTACCAGGCATGAGTGCATAAGTCTTACTCCTGCTCGGGACACTACAAGACCGTGAGAACTCATAGCAGACATTCAGAGGGGCTCAGCACGGGGCAGTAGTGCAGAAAGCTCGCGTCTGCCCAGTACACCACTGGACCACCAGGGATTCAAAATGTACGCAGGGGGAGGCATGAGGGAGATTAAAAATTGTCAGAGTCGGCCGGGACAGGAGATGGGAGGGATCTCTCCTGCACCAGGTCATATGGCAGGGCCATTGGAGGCCTGAAACAAGTCCAGGAGGGTGGCGGGTAGGCACTGACCTAAATATAAGATGAGACCCCCAATTGTGGGCCATTTTTTTGGCCCCAAAATCTCATCTTATATTTGAGTATATACGTTATATATTAGGACTTCAGGAAGATTAAAAATTTTAATCACAATTGATTGTGTTGTGTGTTAACGTTTAGTCATGATTAATATGTAAGATATTTTAAAAGAAAATACAACAAATACAAATACAAAAAAAAATCCTGCATTCAAGCATAAACCATTTGTTTATTTGTACTCACCCTTTTTATTTAGCTCTATCCTGATCTTCCTTTCTCTTGCCTTCAGGCCAATGTGTTTCCTCTTTTCTACACTCACTTCTCATATCCAGTATCTCTCTTCCTACCTCTGTGCATCCAATTTCCCCCTTCTTGTCTTCAATCCCTCAATGAATCTCTCTCTTCCCTGCCTAACCAACTCCATCCCCAAGATCAGCATCTCTTTCACTCTTTGCCCCCCAATGCAGCACTTGTTTCCCTCCTTACTCACCCTCCCCTTGGTGCAGCGCCTTGCTCCCTCCTTGTCCTGAGTCCAGCGCTTCTTTCCCTCTCCTTGCTCCCCTCATGCATCAGCTCTCTCTCTCCTTGCACCCTCTCAAGGTAGCAACTCTCTCCCTCCTTGCCTCAAGTCCAGCATTTTTCTCTGTCCTTTCCCCTTTAGTGTAGCAACTCTCTTCCTCCATTCAGATTTAATTATGGAAAGGCAAATTAGAATAATTAGAAAAACTTTCACCAGCCTCAAATTATTATGGAGAATTAAAATAAATTCTGGAGCTACCACATCTGCAACTAATATTACAGGCTATAATTTTAACTCAGCTAGACTACTGCAATGTTGTATTACTAGGCTTAACTGATAAGCAACTGTGCAGACTTCAGCTTGTAAAAAATGTCACAGCTAAATTAATTTTTGGAGGCAAACCCACTCACCATGCCACCCCATTTCTACTAATATTACATTAGCTTCTGATAAAAGCGAGAACTGATTTTAAACTTGTAACCAGTTATTTTAAAAGCTTTGTGTGGTCTTGCTGCTATTTCAGCACCTCAATCTCCTTTTACTTCCCAGAGATTTGTGCTCTTCTCAGGAAATTTGACTGGCTGATCCATCAAATATTCTTTGTCAAAAAATTTTCTCGAGATATAGATCAGCACTAGGTAGAGGACCAGACTTTTGCTACAAGTTACCAAAAACTTTGAATTTGTAGCTCTTTATCATTCTTTTTTATGTTATCTGAAAATTATTTGTTTCATTAATATCTGCTAAGAAATTAGATGTGATGGAACTCTCCACAGATATTGTTGTACTTACAGTATTTTTTTGCAAGAAATAAGTTATTCTTGGAATTTTAGCCCAATTTCTTATATTATCTGCCTTGAACTCTACATTATATTACATTACATTGGTGTTTTCTATCCCGCCAATACCTTTCAATTCTATGCGGTTTACAAAAAGAATTGGTCTGGGCATTCCCAGGGAGCTTACAGAGTTGATAGAACGAGCTTACAAGAATTGAAGACTAGCATGAGCGATGGGATCTGGGGAAGGGTTTATAAGGTTTTAGTTAGATCATTTGACAATTTTTTGAAAAGTATAGTTTTCAGTTCTCTCTTGAATGTTTTGTAGTTAAGTCGTCTTGGTCAGTAGCTTGGAGAGGTGGTGGTCTATTTTCGCTACTCTGGTGGCTAGTAGTTCATCATATAGTTTTTTGCTTTGCATGCCTTTTGCTGGGGGATGGGTGAAGAGAGCCTGTGCTCTCCTAAGCCTTGATGTGTTATTTCTGATTAGTTGGTTGTTTAGGTAGTTAGGGCCAGTTCCATTTAGGGATCTGAAGAGGGTAAAGAAGAATTTATATTGTATGGTTAAGTGGAATATAAATGTTTATATTAGACAAAATTAGATTAAATATGGCCTTAACCAGGGTACTTTGTTTGTTTTGAAACTCAGACACATACATAATTACTATAAACTTTTAAATACACAGCCAACAAAAAGCCTTCATATACTACATACAAACTGCTTAGTTGAATGCTTTAATAAAATCCTCCAGATTATGTTGATGAAAGTGATAAGCAGGATGAGAACAACTGGAACAACCTCCTTCCCCTCTTAAAGTTTGCAATTAGGAAAATTCTCCAGGCCTTAATGTAATTATCTGCACTTGAATTATTACAGCAACAATATCTCAGAAAAATATTAGATATTGCCAAGGAAATCTGGGAGTATTAGCCAAGTTTGGAATGAAATATTATTGAACTTATCACTCTAATGTAAGAGCAAATTGTAGAGGTAACCCCCGCTGTATTACTGCACATGGGAAAGCTTAGAGTAATCAGTACTACATTACAATAAAAAGCTGAAATCAAGTCATCTCGTCTGTGAGAACTGCATAATGGTTGAAGTGCTGTGTACACTGCTAACTCTCTGACAAAAATCATGCAGTCTCCAGAAAACATGGGAGTCAATATTCAAAGCAATTTAATCATCCAGAAATGGCTCCTGGCTGGTTAAATCACTTACGTAGGACTTATATGGGACTATCTGCTGATATTCAGCGTTATTCCAAGGAATAGGGTTCTGTAATAGGGGGACCCTCAAATGTATGCTTGCCTAGGGGGTCCAATAGAGTGGCAATCTAGCCCTGCTTCAGGAGTGATGACTTGCATCGGTGATTAGGAGGAGGTCATGGGTTCAGTGGGGGGCTGGGGGTTAGGGCATTTCTGAATGGGGGTCGGGGGTTTAGGGGTATCTGTGGTTGAGGTGGGTCAGGGGTTCGGGGGGAGCCTGCAGGCAGGAGGGAGTGGGCATCCTTCCTGTCTATCATGGTTAGGAGGGTGTCTGCTTCAGGGATTTTCTAATGAGATTTTCGGAGAAACTGAGAATCTCATTAGAATCTCGGAGACAGCGGAAGCCAAAAGGCCTTGAGCATGTGCAGACGCTCAAGGCCCAGCAGAGATCACCGGCAGGTGGAAAGCTCTTATGGTACCGGCACATTCTGTAGTTTGGTGCTGCGTGCCAGTGCCTGATCGTAGTAAGGGTTTGTGGGGGGGGGAGGAGGGGGGCAATGCCGGTTCATGGGGGTGGGGGTTCACATATTGAGTCAAAGCTCAGTTTGCGAGGCAAGATTTGCGAACGTATTTTACTCGTATTGCAAAACACTCGTAAACCGCGTTACTCGCAAACCGAGGTTTGACTGTATTTGCCTTTCTTAGTATTATTTGTGAGTTCACCTTTTTGTGTACTTCAAAAACGGTGTCAGGTCAAAAGCGCGCCGGGACAAAGGCGCGCCCAGACAATTGAGCGCAGCGCGCGCAGCTGCTCTGCTCTAAATTACTGTTTTTAGTGCTCCGACGGGGGGGCGTGGGGGAGGAACCCCCCCACTTTACTTAATAGACATCGCGCCGCATTGTGGGGGCGTTGTGGGGGGTGTGAGGGGTTGTAACTCCCCACATTTTACTGAAAACTTCACTTTTTCCTGTTTTTAGGGAAAAAGTTCAGTTTACAGTAAAATGTGGAGGGTTACAACCCCCCAAACCCCCCATAACACCGGCGCGATGTCTATTAAGTAAACTGGGGGGGTTTGCAAACAAAACCCCCCGTCGGAGCCCCTAAAAATTGTAATTTAGAGCGGTGCAGCGGCGCGCGCTGCGCTCAATTGTTGGCGCGCGCTTTTGTCTTTCGCGCCGTTGTCTATGAACCTCAAAAACAGAGCCTTGATCTGAGGACACTGTGATACACTGATTACTTCATGAGAACTGCCATTTAAAAATAGATTCAGTTCAACAGCAGCATCACTTCTGTCACTTCCATCAACAATCTGAAAACAGAAGCCATCTTTATCACCACAATCACTACTAAATGAAGCAGTTTCATTGTCTTTATTGGTTTAAAAAGAAGCTCTTTGTATTCTTTCCTCATTTTGTCACTTTAACCTCAATTAAGATGAAACTGTGGCAGTACAACAAATATTTGCTGTCAAGATAATGACCAAAATGCACATTGAGCCCAAGTTGAAATGCACAAACTAGAGGTGAGGCATATTTAAGGTTTGTACCAACTTTAATCAGCTTTGGTTTTCAATGTGACCAAAGTGGGCAGCAAAAAGCCCACATAATATTTAGCTTCACTTTCTACAATGTTCGGAGCAGCTGCTACTAGACTCATGATACAGCAGTACTCACCCAGAAAAATTGCTTCATGCTCTCTGGGTAAAATCAATAGTTGGTTGAGCCAAGATTGTATTTCTTTGCTGTCATCACTCTCACATTTGTGGCTTACGTGACATAACTTGCTCCTAACATATTGTTATCTTTTTCAATTACTAAATAAAAAAATTTGATGTAAACAGAGCGCTTAAATGTCAGATCCAGCCATCTTTATCACCTGATGCAAATTCACTCAGAAGGAAGTTGCTGAAAACCAGAAGCAACCCAACAAGTTGCCTAGTGACACACATACAAAAAAAAATCAGACGGGTGTCATTAAAAAGTAATCATATAAAGTATAAAGTAACGAGACATTATATTACTCATTACTGAAAAATATAATATATTACAGTTATTCATTACATTTGCACAAAAGTAATCATTACAGTTGCTCATTATTTTTAAATATATTATGGCTCAACACTATTGCCTGGACATAGCCCAGCATTGACTATTCAGGAATAATGTTGGCACCAGCTAAAAAAGCTCTCACTGTTGCCAGCTGAATAGCTACTCCTTGGATGTAAATACACAGAACACATTTACTATATAAATTTAGCAGAAACTCTAGAAAGCTAAGGAGGAGTTGGAGGTAGGTATCGTCAAAGTGATGGCAAGAACAGAAGACAATGAACTCATCATGCTCGAAGCAGGGCTGGATTACCACTAAATTGGATCCCCTATGTAAACATACATTTGGAGTCCCCCTACTACAGAGCCCACAAAGATTTCTTCCTCACTCCAGTGTAAACTGTATTTCTAATATCTCAGTGCTTATCCAATGTAAACCATACTTCAAATATCTCCTCTTTACTTTCCCATAGATGTCTCTTCATCCCTTCCTCTCCTCCTCCTGCTTAATGTCCCCTTTCTCCTTTATCTGTTTGCTTAACACCTTAATTGTACGTCACCTTGAACCTATTTAGGCTTAGAGCAACTCACAAACCGTAGATTAGATTAGACTAATTCATTCCCTGGTGATTTCAAAAATCGACTATTGCAACGCGCTATTTAAAGGAATTGCCCAAAAAGAAATTTGACGTTTACAGATCGTTCAAAATGCTTCAATTAAACTCACAAGGAAAGCTAAAAAATTTGACCATGTGACACCACTACTTAAGGAAGCGCATTGGCTCCAGTTGCGCACCGCATAACTGCTCTTCTCTATAAAACTCCCGCCTTTATTCATAGACTATTGATTCCCTATACCTCTCCAAGATTACTCAGGTCTACTGACCGACATCTATTAATAGTTCCTTCACTTAAAACCATAAATACATGGCGGCAATTTATTTTCTCCGTCACAGCCCCCCAAATTTGGAATTTACTCCCAATTCACGTACGGGAAGAACATAATTTAGATAGATTCAAGAGCAAGTTAAAATGCTTTCCTTTTAAAAATGCATTTGACAACTAGAAAATCTGATTAGATGCATCAACTAGAAAACTAGATTAGGTGCATCAACTGAAGCTTAGTTCTTAATTTCCTTGAAGCTCACTGCTTTCCCCTTGCCTATTGTTTTTTCCCCTTACTTGTCTTATTTACTATCATTAACTTGTATTTCTTTCCCCATTTTTTCCTTTTGTATCATATGTTTTGTCAAGTCAGTTGTATTTATCTGATTTGTTTTCCCTTGATACCTGTAATTTACTATTTTACTGTTTTGTACATCGCTTAGAATTTTGAATAAGCGATTAATCAAATCCATAATAAACTTGAAACTTGACTATTTCTGCTCCCCTCCCCTCCAGATCCTCATTTGTGTCCTTTCTTTGAATATTTCACCTCTTTAATAGTAGAAGGGAAAAGTGCAGAGCTGTGGGCATGGTAGCAGCAATATTTTGTGAACTCTAGAAACAGTGGCAACATGGATGAAAGACCACAAACTAAAACTGAACCCAGACAAAACAAAATTCATATTTCTTGAAAAACATAAAACCCCAACCATAACAAACCTAGTAATAAACTCAGTCACATACCCCATTCAACCCACTCTAAAACTTCTGGGAATGACTATAGACGGCTTCTACACCATGCAACCACAAACCAACAAAACAATACAGAAATCATTCGCGGTCATGAGAAACCTAAGGCAAGTTCGAAAATTCTTTGACAGAAAACAATTCCAGCTCATTGTCCAGACCCTAGTCCTAGGTCTCCTTGACTACTGCAACATCCTATATCTCCCCTGCCCTGCAACAATGATAAAACAAATACAAACAGTACAAAACACAGCCCTGAGACTAATCTATTCACTAAGAAAACACGACCACATCACCAAGGCATACCGTAACTCACATTGGCTCCCAATTCAAGCAAGAATGCTATTTAAATTCTACTGTCTATTATTTAAATCCATAAATGGTGACAGCCCAGCCTACTTGAACAACCGCCTAATCCAAACTACCACAACCAGACACAAGAAACCCCAGACACCATTCACATACCCTCCAATCAGAGACATCAAATGGAAAAAAACTGTATGATGGGCTACTAGCCACACAGGCAGCAAAACTAGACCACCAACTCTCCACTCTACCAATCGCGACCCCCAGACTACAAAACTTTCAGAAAAGAAATAAAAACCCTGCTATTCAAGAAATCCATGAAGAATAACTAACACCATATGAAACATTACAATCCTCTGAAGCGACCCACTCTACTCTGTAACACCTCTAGACATGTCCAGAAATCCTCTTCTGTAATCTGCCTTGAACCGCAAGGTAATGGTGGAATAAAAATCACTAATGTAATGTAATGCAATGACTTCTGAGCCTAGACACATTATTTATTTATTCAGTTTTCTATACCGTTCTCCCAAGTGAGCTCAGAACGGTTTACATGAATTTAGTCAGGTACTCAAGCATTTTTCCCTGTCTGTCCCGGTGGGCTCACAATCTATCTAATGTACCTGAGGCAATGGGGGGATTAAGTGTCTTGCCCAGGGTCACGAGGAGCAGCGTAGGTTTGAACCCACAACCTCAGGGTGCTGAGGCTATAGCTTTCCCCACTGTGCCACACTTTCCCCTTAGCATTTAAGCCCTTACTGTCCCAAATATAGCTAACTATTTAGTACAGAAGGTGCCTACTTTCTGCTCCTAACACCAAAAATAGTGCACAAGCCTAGAGAACTGGGATGAATACCAGATGGGAACACTGTAATTGTAGTTTCCTTAATTTTATTATTTTCCTTTTCTGCCATGCTGGTACTGTTAATGTTAAATCAGTGTCTCTCAAACTTTCTCGAGCCGGGGCACACTAAAGGTAGTGGCCACGACTTGAGGCACCCAAAAGTGTGCGGACATCACCGTGATGACATCATGCATATGTGTGACATCATCACGTCAACGTCCGCTCATGTGCAGAGGCCCTCCAGATGAGCCCTCAGACGCCAGTAGGGGGTACCAGCAGGGAAGAGGGTCGGAGAGGAGAGGCACTGGCGCTAGCTGATTACCTAATGCAGTGTTTCTCAACTACTTCAAGCTAAGTACCCCCTAAGCCTAACAAATATCAACTGAGTACCTCAACCACAGACCTCCCTAGGCCCACCCAAGCTCTGCTCCAGATCTCATCCCCTTTACTAATTGTAATGCAATTTTTTCCATTCATTTCTCATTTACACAGCAGATATAAATTCTCAAAACTAACACATTTCAATCACTATATTGAAAATAAAATCATTTTACCTACTGACAATCCTCTGCAGGCTGCTGTAATTAGCTTTAAAGGTGAGACCGGGAGGCCAGGGGTAAAGCTGGAGGACACTAGAGAGAAGGGGGAAACATGCAGGCCTTCAGAAAATTGGGCAGCGCTGGCGCTGTACCGCGAATGGAAGTCAGCTGGCAGGTGTCGCTCTTCCTCCTCAGTGTGCCATGGTACACTTGGAATCTCAGGAGGCACACAGTTTGAGATACAGTTTGAGTGTTAAATGATTGATTTGATCATACAGAATTGAAATTTCAATAAAGAAATAATAAGAAGAAAAAAATTCAAATATTAAATATCTCAGAACCTCCTTTATTCAGAAACCACTATCTCTTATGGTGTTCCTAAATTCTATTCTACATTACTTTAAAAATAGTTATACAGTACATAAATCACCTAATCACCTAAATATTTTTTTCTGCATAGAATTATGGTATATGTCAGCGTTTAGCAATCTTTCTGGGCTACGACCCTGTTTGCACTGCCACAGAAAGCGTAGGATCTTCCTGAGAGAGAAGAGACTAATGTTGTCTTTTGGGATTGTAACCTATGGTTTGGAAAGCCTTGTTCTAAGGTAGAGGTGGGCAACCACGGTCTTCAAGGACCACAACCCAGTTAGGTTTTCAAGATATCCACAATGCATATTTATGAGATCGATTTGCATGCACTACTTTGCTTCTCTCATATGTAAATGGATCTCATATATGCATTATGGAAATCTTGAAAACTTGACTGGGTTGTCCACCCTTGAAGACTGTGGTTGCCCTGTTTCTGGCTTGTGCACCCTATCACAGTTCTGTGTTTAAATTTGGATGGTAAGCTCATGGGGAGCAGGGACCTTAGATCAGAGGCACTCACCTTACAAATCAAATGATAAGTTCTAAAACTAAATACCATCAACCCTCGATTTAACAGATTTCGGATTTAATGGACCAATGTTGGACGCCATGTATGCATTATAATGATAGTGCTAATATTAGTTAATCAACAGTTATGGCTGAGATTTCAGAATTCAGAAGCAGCACAATCTCACAACAAAATAATTACAATTTTTAATATGTATGTACACTACATATTTCTTAATACATGATATGTAATGTTCTCACATATAGCTAAATTTATGGGTTTTACTAAGATAACTGATTGTATTATGCTTCAAAAAATATAAAATTTAATATTTTTCAGATTTTCCAATTTAACGGGCAATTCAATTTAACTGACAACTCCTCCCTCCAGTTACAAGGACTGTCTATATTTAACTTTTGGGAGTGCCTTTTCAGTTATATTCATATGGATTCATCACAGAACGGAGGCAGGAAAATAGGGTGTACAAAGTCTTTCAGACTCAGTACTTCCTTCTCCCCAGTGGCTTGTTTACAAGTGACCTTCACATAACCTTGGCCTATCTCATGCTGAGATTAAAATTTTGTCTCCCAGACTGGGCAGATGTTTCATACACCCCAAACTGACTCATTAGATTTGAGCATTAGAATCTGAATTGCTGTAAAACATTCCCTAGAGCTGAAAGAGGTATGTGCGAGAATTTTAAATACCAAGAGCTCACAGTTAGTAGTTGAAAGTGTTTCTACAGAGCAGCAGGGGTTAGGGAATAAAGCCATTTGTTAAATATACATGCCAGTAGGGCATCCTAGACTTCAGAGTTACTGTGCAGGAAGACAGAGGGGAAGACTCACCAGATCACAGGCAAGACAGATCGAAAGGGACACAAAAGGGAAGGAAATGCAAGAAAGGAACAGGCCGCAAACTCAAGTGTATGTACACGAACGCAAGGAGCCTAAGGAATAAGATGGGTGAATTAGAAGCTATGGCACAAAAAGATAACGTGGACACAATCGGCATCATGGAAACATGGTGGACTGAGGAAAACATCTGGGACACTGTGCTACCGGGATACAAACTATACTACAGAGACAGAGTGGCTCAGAAAGGTGGGAGCATTGCCATATATGTCAAAGAGGGAATTGAATCTACTGGAGAGAACATGCCACAACAGACAGATAAGTTAGAGTCTCTATGGGCCAAAATTCCGGGAACAAATGGACTGGAAACAAAGATCGACATCTACTACCGACCCCCAGGGCAGTCTGAAGAAATTGATGGATGAGATTAAACACAACTGCAAGGGAGGCAATGCAGTTATCATGGGTGACTTCAATTATCCGGGGATAGACTGGAACCTAGGCACCTCCAGCTGTGCTAGGGAGACCAAGTTCCTGGATGCTGTAGGCGATTGCTTCCTGGAACAACTTGTCAAGGAAAATACAAGAGGAAATGCAATTCTGGACTTAATTCTAAATGGACTGCAAGGACCGGCATAAGGTGTAGAAGTAGAAGGGACGCTTGGAAACAGTGATCATAACATGATCCGCTTCGACCTGGATACAGGGGCAAAATATCAGTCCAGAACGACGGCCACGGCACTGAACTTCCGAAAAGGGAATTATGAAGGGATAAGACTCATGATGGGGAAAAAGATTAAGAAGAGGATAAGCACTGTAAAAACGCTAGAGCAAGCTTGGTCCCTTTTTAAGGACACAGTCACCGAGGTGCAAAATCTATATATACCGCGTATCAACAAGGGATCCAAGAGGAAAAAGAACAAGGAACCGGTGTGGCTCACTGTAGAGGTGAAGGAAGCAATCAGAGACAAGAAAACTTCGTTTAAGGAATGGAAAAGGTAAAAAAACAGACGAAAACTGGAATAAGCACAAACAACATCAACACAAGTACCAAAAGGCAGTAAAAGGGGCCAAAAGAGACTACGAGGAAAAAATAGCCAAGGAGGCAAAAAACTTCAAGCTGTTCTTTCAATATATTAAGGGGAAACGACCCACGAAGGAAGCGGTGGGACCATTGGATGGCCATGGAATAAAGGGAGTGCTAAAGGAGGACAAAGCAATCACCGACAAACTGAACACATTTTTTGTGTCTGTATTTACAGAAGAGGATATACACAGCATACTGGAACCCATCAGGCTATATGCTGGAAATGAAGACGGGAAACTGACAGGGTTGACAGTCAGTCTAGAAGAGGTATGCAGGCAGATCGATAGGCTTAAGAGCAATAAATCCCCGGGACCGGATGGCATCCATCTGAGGGTCATCAAGGAACTGAAAGAGACTATAGCTGAACTGCTTCAACTAACAGCCAATCTGTTGATCAAATCGGGAAAGATTCCGGAAGACTGGAAGGTGGCAATGTTATGCCAATCTTCAAAAAAGGTTCGAGGGGAGATCCGGGAAACTATAGACCAGTGAGTCTGACCTCGGTACTGGGAAAGATGGTAGAGGTGCTGATAAAGGACCACATCATTGATCACCTTGATGGACATGGTCTGATGAGGACCAGCCAGCACGGTTTCAGCAAAGGCAGATCTTGATTGACGAACTTGCTGCACTTCTTCGAGGGAGTAAACAGGCAGATAGACAAGGGCGACCCAGTCAACATTGTATATCTGGATTTTCAGAAGGCGTTCAACAAGGTTCCATATGAACGACTACTTCGGAAAATTGCGAGCCATGGAATCGAGGGTGAAATACTTACATGGATTAAAAACTGGCTGGAGCATAGGAAACATAGGAATACTTAGACTAGAAGGGCATCACCAGTGGGGTGCTGCAGGGCTTGGTGCTTGGACCCGTGCTCTTCAACATATTTATAAATGATCTGGACATTGGTACGATGAGTGAGGTGATTAAAAAGGGCGAACAGAATGCTAGGAATGATAAAGAAGGGGATCACGAACAGATCGGAGAAGGTTATCATGCCACTGTACCGGGCCATGGTGGGCCTTCACCTGAAGTACTGCGTCCTGCACTGGTCACCGTATATGAAGAAGGACACGGTGCTACTTGAAAGGGTCCAGAGAAGAGCAACTAAAATGGTTAAGGGGCTGGAGGAGTTGCCGTATAGTGAGAGATTGGAGAAAGTGGGCCTCTTCTCCCTAGAAAAGAGGAGACTAGAGGGGACATGATTGAAACATTCAAAATACTGACTAAGGGAATAGACTTAGTAGATAAAGACAGACTGTTCACACTCTCCAAGGTAGGGAGAATGAGAGGGCACTCTCTAAAGTTGAAAGGAGATAGATTCCGTACAAACGTAAGGAAGTTCTTCTTCACCCAGAGAGAGGTGGAGAGTTGGAACGCTCTTCCGGAGTGTTTTGTAGGGGAAAACACCCTCCAGGGTTTCAAGACTAAGCTGGACAAGTTCCTGCTAAACTGGGACGTATGCAGGTGAGGCTGGACTCATTTAGAGCACTGGTCTTTGACCTGGAGGCTGCTGTGTAAGCGGACTGCCGGGCAGGATGGACCACTGGTCTGACCCAGCAGCGGCAATTCTTATGTTATGAGATACCCCCCGGGATTTCATTTTTGACCACTTCAAGGTATATATCTTCTGGCCTTTGTTTCACTTAGGGCTCCTTTTACAAAGGTGCGCTAGCGTTTTTAGCACACCCACCGGATTAGCGCGCGCTATAGCTTGCACTAGCTGAAAAACTACTGTCTGCTCAAGAGGAGGCGGCAGCGGCTAGTGCGTGCAGCATTTTAGCGTGCGCTATTCCACATGTTAAGGCCCTAATGCACATTTGTCTGGTCATGAAACTGCCTCTTCCATCAATGTGACTAAAATGGCATCCAATCTCCGACTCAGTCTCCTACAGCAACAGTGCTGATATCATCAGTATGTACCAAATGAGATGTAGAAGTCAACACTCATCAAAACTCTAGCAGCAATGATTAGTCTCAGGGGCTCAAGTAAACTTCCTCACCTAGCCATTTAAACATTCCTCTATCCAGCACAGCAGTGGAAGCACAACCTATGACTTCCCAGATGTGCAGTAGGGGAATCCATCCATCCACCTTAGCTGCTTCAATGAGAAAGTCTCTAGCCCTCCCTTTCCTCTTAACAGGCATACTAGGATGGCTGAAAATCAACAAAGCGAGGCAATGCAAGGCTCAGTAGAAGAATGGTAACAGTGCCATGTTTGCGCCTCTCCAACCAAAATGTAAAATATTTAATAAATAAAGCAGTGAGTGAAAATACATCAACATCAGAAGTAGCCATAAACAAGTCATCCATTTTACTCAAAATTCATTTTCTTAAATAAAAAGAATATGCGCCTTTTTATTTTCATGAAAAATTTTTGAAAATGTATTCAGGATCAGAAAATAAAAAAAAGCAAACATTGTTTTACATTTCTGACACTAATTTGACAGATGACTGGATGGAAAACTGTGAGCAATTAGGAAGTAAATACGAGTGTACTGCCATGAAGAGGCTTTGGTTCAGTTGTCAAGCCTAGCTTCTTCTCCCCAGAGCCTGCAAGGCCCAGGAATGCCACAGACAGGACTGGCAACTGAATCTAGAGTTTCAACACCCTGCAGCTTACATGAGTTTTTAGTTCTGATGGTCCTATTGTGTTTTTATAGGTAACCCCCCCCACAAAAGTTTCATGCAAGCAATGGGGGATAAACCAGGTTGTCCTGAACATCTGGAACCAGCGGCAATCCTGGCTGCAGAGCTGGCATTCACAGCATATGTGGGTGAGAGATTTCTCAGTCATTACACAATGGTGAAACCTACTGTCAGATGCACTAAACAGGATCGGTAAAATCATGTGGATTCGCTCCACTCTGATTTTTGGCTGATTCTAAAAGAGTTATTAATGCACAAAAAATTTTACATGTAAATGATTCACACGGAGGTTCATCGTAATCCTCGACTCTCCCATCCAATTGATTGCTGTGAGAGCGACTCCCACACATGCGCAGAGCCGGCATGGGAAGTCTAAAAAGCTGAGAGGCAGGGGAAGCCCCATAGCAGCTTCCAGCCACTTAGCTGTTTGGGGCAGGAAACCTTTTTTCTTTTTATGGGCACAGATGCTGTGTGTGTTTTATACAAGCACATTATTTGCCTCATTTAAAAAAAAAAAAAAAAAAAAAAAGCCCAGCCCCACACCGATGATGGTCATCCCCAACGTCTTCCCGATGAACTGGCACTGTGGATCAACAACCCCTGCACCAGTGAAAATCAGCAGGAAGGATGCCCACTCCCTCCTGCCTTGCAGATCACCCCCCTCCATATGAGAAAAAATTGGCAGGCAAGATGACCACTCCCTCCTGCCAATAGAGGCTCCCCTGTGCCAGGTGCCACTCCCCTAACCATCCCCTTGCCTCCTCCATTCCCCCCCAAAAGGCAGGAGGGATGCCCACTCCCACCTGCCACCAGATGCTCCCCTGAACCCTGCTCCAGTACCTTTGTGTGGCGAGCAGGAGGGAGGCTCGGTTCCTCCAGTTCTGAGGGCCGCTGATCCAAAATGGTAGGCCTTCCCCTCCTTAGCGCATCATGAGATGTACAGGGAGGAGCCTAAGGCCTTGATTGGCTCAGATGCCTAAGGCCCCACCTCTTGCAATTTATAACAATTCAAGAAATATAAATGTGATATAGAAATATTGATACTTACAAGAAAATTACAAAGGAAATCCAAAACGAAGCCAAACAGGGGCTGATTCTTTAAAAGGGTGTCCTGTTGTAGGAGGCGGTAGGCATCCTACCACCATCTAGCAGTCAATTGGGAGGCACATTTTTAGAAAAAAAAATTCCCCAAAGTCTGAATCTCCATGGACCCACACGAGCAGGGGGAGAATTTTTATGAAGCCAACACCCGTTAAGCTGCTTAGAAATCTTTTTGATAGGCAAAAGAATATCAAATTTTAATAAATCTTGGAAACGTAAACCCTGTTGGACCGACATTGAGGCCAAACAGCCAGTGCTCTAGCTCCTGATAAATCAGGATGTGAGCTAGCTTCAAGGGGAACAGACCCTGAGCTCCACAAGTCCAACTGCAGGCCAGCCAGACAGGAGCCCCAAGGGTTGCCTTGCCAGCTGCAGACTACTTTCACAGAGTCTGTGTCTTCTCCCAGGCAAAACTGCCCCAGGATCACTGGGGACCTCTCCAGCACTGAAAGCCTCCAATTCAAATAAAAAAACTCAAAAAATAATGATATCAGAGCAGATCAGAATCACACCTTCTCCAATCATTTGCAGAAGGAAAAAACTGAAGGGGGCTCTACAGCACTGGGAAAGGAGACTGAGCTGAAGAATATAAATTTCATCCTTTTGCAATCAACTTGCAAGTATGGACTCATATGCCCTTTGCACCAGAAGTGTTCTTTGCTCACTCAACATACAGTATGGAGCTGCTCCTTCCCTGTTTTCCTTATCTTGTTCTTCAAGAAATAGCCATTTATGTTCCACCTTTGACTTCTGGAATAATTAAAGAGCTCATATAAACCAAATTAAAAATAATAGCCATTTTTTATTTCAATTTAATCAGATTACAACTGGAAAAACAGGACAGCAAATGGCTATTACACCCACAAACCCACATTAGTGAGAGCCATATGCCCATAACACAATGATTGCATACTTTATTATATTGCAAGTAGGGAGTACTTTCACTACTGGGCAGATAGTTCTGTAAAACACTAATTCTGGCTCTTTCTGACAAATTGTATCCAATGTTAAAACCCCCTCAGAGAATAAGAATGTACAAAAGTAATGGTTATGTTAAACCTAGTTTGTAATTGAATTATGTAAAAATTAATAAAAAGAAAGAAATGTTATTAGCAATAACAAAGGGGTTGTTTTTCAGCTAGTACATGCAGGTATGTAGTAGCAGCATGTTTTTCCTGGTTGTACCTTTTATAGCCTAGGGGCAGCCAGTCAGCCATCTCCCCCAACCATGCGTTCCCTCCTCCCACCACCTGTAGGCCCTCCCTGGGTCTACCTTAAAAGAACTAGTGGTCTAATGGCCTCTTCAGGGCAGAAGCGATCTCCACTAACCCCTGCCCATTCCAGCTTCCCAATCAAACTGATTGCCCCAACTTCACAAGGCAGCTCGCAAGCCTACCGTAGGAGGTTGCAGCAGCCATTTTGAGACTAGAATCTGCACCGGCAGGAGCAATCAATGGACTCATGCAGATAGTATTGGGCTGTACAGTTATATTTTTTGGCCTAAGACTATCTGTGTAAGTTCCAGAAATACATGAATAGAGAAGTAATGCATTTTCTAGCCACAGGTACACATATAAATTTGAATATCATGTGTGTATAAGCACACACACAAGCACATATATTTACTGTGTGTATTCAAAGCATGTACCTGAATAAACTCATGTATATCGTTCTGTGCTCTCCTGGGAGAATGGTCTAGAAAATTGAATAAATAAATAAATAGAGGGTAGAGGAAAAAAAGATTCTTCATGTTTAATTGTTGCTACGAGAAGACCTCGAATAAAATTGTGGTGTCACTCTAACAGTATTTGGAAGTAGGGGCTGCAGGGCACAGGGGGAGGTTATGTGGTATTGGGAGTGGCTAGCCAAAGTGCATTTCTGCATGCCACAGCCCTCTCTCCACACCATGCAGTAAAGCAAGCATTATAACAATCACTCCTGGCGGAATTCAGCACAAGTGCGTAATGTAGAATTTGTGCAGAATTCTCCCTCTTTGGTCCAGAATTACAAATCATCTTCTGGAGCCTGTGCAGGCTCTGCAGGATTCCCTTTACCGCATTCCTGCCGTTGATGATGTCACTTCCTCTTTCTTCAGGTGGGACCGCAGTAGAAGGAAGCCTGCAGCAGGTTGCCTTAGGAATCAATGTTGCTGAGGTACTACTGGATTGGGGACAATGTAAACTAGGGGTAGAGAGTCAGAAGTGCTGGCTGGGGGAGGATAGAGGTTAGAAAGGTGCTGGCTATGGGAAGCAGGGGTGAGAGAGCTGCTGGCTGGGAGGGGCAGGGGTGAGAGATCCTTGCTAGGGGCAGGGTTGAGAGAAGGTGAAAGATGTTGGCTTGGAAGAAAAATGCTGGCTCATGGGGATAGGGGGAGATAGCCTGAGATGCTATCTGGGGGTGATGGGGAGAAAGAGATTCTGGTTTGGTGTTTGGGGGGGGGGGGAGAGTGAGAGGGATGAGTGAGAGATGCAGACTTGAGGGGGTGGGAGAGAGGTTAGTTCAGGGGTAGAAGATCCTGTAGAGTGAGAGGCACAGAAACATAGAGAAGAGATCCTAGATGTGGACTAAGTGCAGAGATAAGGACACTGAAGCAATGCTGGGCACAGAGAGGGATAGACATGGAGAAGAATGCTTGATGGAGAGAAAGCATTGAGATAAGGGCATAGAAGGGCTGCTAGACACAGGGACATTGCCTGAAAAGGAGTGATTCTGACAGAGGGAAGACGGATGCAGGGGAATGGAGAGGGGAGAAGCTCAGGATAGAGATGGGGGGAGATATGCTGGACAGGACAGATAGGGACAAAATATAAAATGGACAGGCGATCCTGCGAAGACAGTTACAAAAAAACAACGAGCAGCAGAAAAAGGGACTCTGGGACCTAAGTGAATGGAAAAAGAAACTGCTCAGACAAAAGTTAGAAAAAAGGGCTACTGCTGGACAGGGGGAGCAGGCAAGGGGTGGTGGTGGACAGCTGAGGAAAGAGAGAGACAGAAAGAAAGAAAGAAAGAAAGACAGACAGACAGCGGCCAAGGAGAGAGAAAGAGAGAGAGAAAGAAAGAAAGAAAGACACACACATCTATTCTAGCACCCGTTAATATAATGGGCTTAAAGACTAGTATGTTATAAAATATTAACCTGTGGGTGCATTTCTGCCACATCCCAAGATGCTGAATATGTAAGCTGCATTGTAATTGTAATTTTGGCAGGTTTTGTGCTTGTATTTATAAACACACAATTCTATCAACCAGTCAAAAAACATATAAGAAAAATGATTTCTTTAATATATATGGATCTTCAGATGGCTGACAGAGTATGTGACTGCTGTATATCCCAGCCTTTATCCTCATTAATCCATTTTCTCTTTTTTTCAATCATTTTCTTATTTTCTCATCTTCAAATGTACATCTCTAAATACATTTCATTAATTTGAATGCTGAATGATGACTTATCTTATATTTAGTTCTGTATTTTGCCAAGAAAGCTTGATGATGAAGAGATAGAGAATTGACAAATAGTGTTGGAAGATGGTCCCCTAAGTCAGAAGGCCCTCACCAGACTATTAGAGAAGAGCTGACCATCTTCCAGAGTATGCCAAGTGTTTATGAAGCTAAACCAGGACGTGCTGATGCTGGATAGAAAAGGGAGATCAGAAGCTGTAAAGATATTCTCAACATAGGAACATGGAACGTACAAAGCATGAATCAAGGAATACTGAAAATTGTTAAAGATCAAATGGAAAAAACCAAAATTGATTTGATAGAGAGTGAGCTCAAATGGACAGGACAGGGCCCATTTTCAATCAAACGATCATTGGATCTGCTACTCTGGTTATGAAACACACAGAAGAAATGGCGTGGCATTCATCTAATATAATAAAACCCTAAGCCGCGCATGCGCACTCCCACCTGCGTGCTCATGTTTTCTGTGAGCTGTAGGGCACCGCAGGTAGGAGTGCGCATGCGCACGAATCTCTGTCTCTCTTTCCCCCGAGGCGGATGTCGGCCACGGTGGCTGTTTTCTCCTCCTATTGCCTGCCACTCTCAACCATGACCTCCAAACACCTGACATCCCCTCTCTCCCTTGCCTGATAGCCTCACCTGCCCCGCCTTCCTCTTCCTGCCAGTCTCAGCCGGGCTCACTCCTCCCCTCTTCCATCCCCCCTGGCAGCCCTGAACCTGTTCTCCGTTCCCCGCCAGTCTCCTCCTTCAGCGGCTAATCCACCATCGCCTCCATCACCGCTCGACACTCTTCAAGATGGTGCGGCAGGGGCAATGCACCTGGAGACTGTCGGCTGCGGTGGCTGCAGGCCGCAGCGGCTGTCCAGAGGCCAGATGCGAGGTAAGGGGTGCTGCTGGACAGGGGAACAGTTGGGGGGGGGGAGAAAAAGGAAGGGAGGCCTGGACAAGGAGGGAAGAAAAAGTAAGGGAGGCCTACTACTGGACAGGGGGACAGGAAAGAGGTGCTGATGGATAGGGGAAGAGACGGGGGTGGGGGAAGAAAAAGGAAGGGAGGCCTACTGCTGGATAGGGGGACATGAAAGAGGTGCTGTTGGACAGGGGGGAGATAAAAAAAAGGGAGAAGGGCTGCTGCTGGATAAGGGGAGCAGTGAAGGGGTGGTGGTGAACACAGGGAAGGTAAAAGGAAGGGAGAATGGGTGGATAGCCAAGGAAAAATAAACACAGAAAGAAAGACAGAAATATAGAAAGCAGCTAAGGACAGAGAGAGAGAAATAAATAAACACAGACACACACAAATATATTCTAGCACCCGTTAATGTAACGGGCTATAAGACTAGTCCTCAATAATACGCTTTCAAAGACAGTACTAAAGTACAATGTTGTCAGTGATAGTCATATCAATCTGTCTGCAGGGAAAGCTGATCATGTCACCTTGATCCAAGTATATGCTCCAATGACAGAATTGTTCTATGAACAACTTCAAAATGTAATAGATCAAATGCCGAAACAAGATCTACTGATCATTATGGGGGATTTCAATGCAAAAGTAGGAAGTACATCTGAAAATGCAGTTGTTGTAAAGCATGGCATAGGAGAAAGAAATGAAGCTGGTGATAACTTAGTACAGTTTTGCAAAACAAACCAACTTCTGATAACCAGCCAACATGGTTTCTGCAAGGGGAGATCGTGCCTAACGAACTTATTGCACTTCTTCAAAGAAATTAACAAACGGATGCACAGAGGAGACCCCATAGACATCATATATCTAGATTTCCAAAAAGCCTTTGACAAGGTACCCCATGAACGCCTTCTTTGGAAACTGAAGAACCATGGGGTGGAAGGAAACATACATAGATGGATCAGAAACTGGTTGGCAGGTAGGAAACAGAGGGTAGGAGTGAAGGTCCACTACTCGGACTGGAGGAGGGTGACGAGTGGTGTCCCGCAGGGCTCAGTGCTCGGACCGCTGCTATCCTATATAATAAAACGCTAGCCGCGCATGTGCACTCAGACCTGCGTGATCTGTGATCCGTAGGTCCGTGGTCAGAGTGCGTATGTGGCGGCCAGATCGGGAAAGCACAGCCGGCGACTCTCCCCTCCCGCCCTCACTCACCGCCAAAACCACCACCGCCAAAGCCTCCTCCTTCTCGCCGGCTCACCCGCGTTTAAATTGAGAAAAGCGCTACACTGCGCTAACGCTGGCTTTGCCGACTTCTGTCCACTGTGGCCTGCCCTCTCTGACTACTTCCTGTTTCCGCTAGGGTTGGCCGCAGTGGATAGAAGATGCCGAAGCCAGCGGTAGCGCGGTGCAGCGCTTTTCTCACAATTTTAATGTGGCGGCTAGGAAGGGGGCAGCAGAAAATGCTGCTTCTGCACAGGGAAGTGTGTGTGTGTGTGTGAAATGCTGTTTCTGGACAGGGAAGGGTGGGAAATGCTGCTATATTCTAGCACCCGTTAATGTAACGGGCTTAAACACTAGTTTAATATATTCATAAATGACCTAGAAACAGGGACGAAGTGTGAGATAAAAAATTTGCAGACGACACCAAACTATTTAGTGGAGCTCGGACTAAAGAGGACTGCAAAGAATTGCAAAGGGACTTGAACAAACTAGGAGAATGGGCTGAGAGATGGCAGATGAAGTTCAACATTGAGAAATGTAAAGTATTACATGTGGGAAACAGAAACCCGAGGTACAACTATATGATGGGAGGGATGTTATTGAATGAGAGTACCCAAGAAAGGGACTTGGGGGTAATGGTGGACATGACAATGAAGCTGACGGCACAGTGAGCAGCGGCCGCTAAAAGAGCAAATAGAATGCTAGGTATAATCAAGAAGGATATTACTACCAGAACGAAAGAAGTTATCCTGCCATTGTATCAGGCGATGGTGTGTCCGCATCTGGAGTACTGCGTCCAATATTGGTCGCCGTACCTTAAGAAGGATATGGCGTTACTCGAGAGGGTTTAGAGGAGAGCAACAGGTCTGATAAAGGTATGGAAAACCTTTCATACGCTGAGAGATTGGAGAAACTGGGTCTCTTTTCCTTGGAGAAGAGGAGATCATGAAGGGCATAGAGAGAGTAGAGAGGGACAGATTCTTCAAACTTTCGAAAAATAAAAGAACAAGAGGGCATTCAGAAAAGTTGAAAGGGGACAGATTCAAAACAAACGCTAGGAAGTTCTTCTTTACTCAACATGTGGTGAACACCTGGAATGCGCATCCAGAGGGCATAATAGGGCAGAGTACAGTACTGGGGTTCAAGAAAGGATTGGACAATTTCCTGCTGGAAAAGGGGATAGAGGGGTATAGATAGAGGATTACTGCACAGGTCCTGGACCTGTTGTGCCGTCGCGTGAGCGGACTTCTGGGCACAATGGACCTCAGGTCTGACCCAGCGGACCTTATGTTCTTATGTAGTTCTTCACCCCTTCCGAACTAAATATAAGATAAGTTATCATTTAGCATTCAAATGCATTAATCCCCCCTTTTACAAAACCGTCAAAGCCATAATAGTTCAAGGTGGTTTACAATGAGAAGTACTGGACAATCAGTGAAAAAAAATATAATACAAATCATCAGAAACACATACAAGATAAAAGGATAAAAGATTAAAAACAGTGAATCAGGTTTCAAATTGATCAAACAACTGTGTTTTAACTAATTTTTTAAAAGTAAAATAAGATGGAGCATGCATAATATTATTACCCAACCAGTCATTCAATTTGCCTGCCCAAAATGCAAGAGTTCTATCCAGAATTATTTTAAAGCGACAAGAATTTACTGTTGAGTAAGCAAACATATGGATTCTGCGTGTAGGCCTATTAAAACGGTCTGGAAAAAAATGAGAGGCCAGGTACTCAGGAGCCATACCAAATATTGATTTAAAACAGATACAGGAAAATTTAAACAAAATTCTTGCCTCCATCGGTAACCAATGTAGTTTTTGATAATAGGAAATAATATGTTCCCATTTTTTCAAACCAAAAATCAGCTGAACTGCTGAATTTTGAATAACTCGAAGCCTTTTCAGTGTTTTCTTATATGTACCCAAATAAATAATATTGCAATAGTCGAGCATACTTAAGATGGAAGACTGAACTAGCAGATGAAATGATACTACATCAAAATATATATATACATACATATGAATCTGTCAGTGAATTTGAGTTCCCTTATATTTAATATTCTTTGAGGTGTATAGATAAAGAAGTGATTGGGATTATCAGATGTTTGCTCGAGAAAAAAAGGACGCTTGGCCCTGCTCCATTCTGCCCCCAACAAAACCTTGCTTCTTTGGGGCCGCGTCTGGAGGGCAATCTGCGCATGCGCAGAGGCGATGTGTGTGATATCACCACTTCACATCCATGCATGCGCAGATGCCCTCCAAATGCAGCCCCAATCTCAACGCTTTTCATAACCCAAAGTGCTGGTTTTTTTGTAAATCTTTATTGATTTTTAAACTTTGATAGTGCAACACAAATGGTAAATCATACAAACTGCATAAAAACACACTATTAACTATACAATTATTACATTAAACAATCATTTTCTCCTCTTCTTATCTTAATTATTAAAACAATAATACATATGATGTGATTTCCGGACACCTGGACAGTCCTCTAAAAAGAGGACATGTCTGGGTAAATTCGGACAATCTAGTAACCCTAGCCAGTATTATGATGGGGGTATTTCTCTACAGCCTGGGCAGTAGGTTATGTACTCAGCTGGCGGGTAAAGTTGTGGTTCTACTTCAGTGGGTGGACCCTCATCTTCCTCTTCTGTTGGCAGATCATTTTATGGGTCAGGAAAAGAGTTTGGATAGACTTTCTCTCCGCAAAATCTGAGCATGGCCCATTTATTGTATGTTACAGTGTACGCTCTAGAAAGTGTAAATGTTAGTAATAGTGAAATCTTCTACATCCTGGATATTGAGAATTTTGGCTCAGGCATTCCAGCTCTTTTAATGGACGTGAGATCTCCTAGAACTAGACCTCATGGCCTCGTCTCAAAATTCTATAATAATTATTATACACCCTTACTTCATCACTTGTGCTCTTTTAAGGAACGATACATGTAGTTTCTAGTTACCAAGTACCCTGTAGGCCAATGTTTAGTAAGCAGGCGATTGATTACCAGCCTGTATCATCAGTGCTTTGCTCAGCTGTGGGCAGATGCTCAAAGCAGATAGTAGTAGTGAGCATTTCGTCAGTGGCATCCAGACTACTCGGAATGTTACATGTGTCTATCTCTCCCTGGCAGCGCACTAGAAGCAGCTGGAAGCACACCAGGAGGAGGGAACAGACGGGCTCAAGTGATGGATGTTAGCTGTACTCAGGCTCATATCCTAGCAGAAATGTGGGGAAAGGTGAGATACTAGCAGCTAGACTAGAAGGGAGAACCAGGCTTTCAGGCTATTTTGTAACAGATGGCAAGAGGAACTTGGTTATCTGGTGGGAAGAATTAGCAGCCATATCTTGAAACTATTGATCAAAAAATGCTAAAAAAAAGAATGGGTTATTTTCACGACATGTTTTCGGTTATGGCCCCTCAACTATGGAACCTTTTACCTCAATATATTAGAGAACTAAAAGACTTATCATCGTTTAAAAAAAACCTTAAAAACTTACCTTTCCAATGATGCATTCGATCTTTTACTTTCCATTCAATAATCTTTTTTTTTCATCTAATAATATATGAAGCCAATTTGGCATCAAATTTACCCTCCCTTTTGTTCATTCCATTAATGCTTTTCTTTCTTACTCGATTAGCATTGTAACTTTTCCCCTTTTTCCCTCACGACTCACGTTAGTTTTACCCTATACTGTCAATGTCACTTTGTACGTCAGCACCAGCACCTCCTGTCGGCAATTACGAGTTTGGGGGGGAGGGGGCTCGGGGTTCCGACAGGAGGAGTTAGGCATTCTCCTGTCGGTGATGGGACAGGCGGCCGCAACAACCTCGGCCGCTATACATATTGCAGCAGGGAGATCCCTTGCTGCCATAAGTATAGCGGCCGCGTCTAATTTAACCCGATTCTCTAAAGACGCCGGTTACAGAATCGGCGTTTAGTATAGGACGCCTCTCCCGGGCGGCCTGCCTGGGGAGCATTTTTTTTTTTTAAACGTGCATCCCGATTGGCTGATTAGACAGCTGTAGGACGTCTACAGCTGCCTAAAATCGGGACGCACTTTTGGAGAATCAGGGTCTTGGTGTACAGAGGCTGTTCCTGGGCTTGTTTTCCTGGACAGCGGAAGCAGGAAGTTGTGTGACCACGCATACGGTACTGTACCAGTACTCTGGATCGCCAAGACATGCTTGCCAAATAGTGCCTTATTTTCGGGGGGGCCTTATATTTCCCAGGTGGGGAGAAAAAGGGGGTGTCTTACTAAAGGAGGAGGTCCTATAATGGGGGAAACACGGTATGTACAAAATAGGTTGAAACCCCTCAGTCAAGGAGAATGATTATATGGTTACATGCTAGCAACCCGATATAACACATAGGTGAAGGAGTATCACCTTCCAGTGGAATGTACCAATGTAATGTAGGGACATACTATAAAACTGAAATTAATAGAACCAAAAAAGAATATTACTCCAAACAAATGAAGAAAGCAAAAAATACTTCTGCATTATTTGCAATAGTTAAATCTCTAATAACAAAAGAAAAAAGAAACAAATAAAACTAATCAATCACCATCAGCACAAGCCCTTGCTGCTTACTTTACAGACAAAGTACAAAGAATTAGGGACACCTTTTCGCAAACTCCTATCCCTAGTCATGCTAAAGATCTTAACGATTCTACTACTTCTTCAAATTTGTCATTTTCTAAATACTCTCGTTTCACCCTCCCAACTTTACAGGAACTACAAAGATGTCTTAACTCATTTAATATAAAAGGGACCAGCTCAGAAGTCATTCCTCTTTTTCTCTTAAAATGATTCTTTTCTATTTTCAGTCCATATATTAAAGACTTGGTCAACTCTAGTCTATCATCGGGTTCCTTACTCAAAACTTGGAAACAATCAATTATTTATCCAATCATCAAGGACCAAAAAAAAAACAGTATCCAAGACATGTCTAATTATCGACCTATAGCTAACATACCATTTATGACGAAACTTACTGAAAAAATTGTCTTTCACCAAATTTCTGATTTTATTGAGAAAACAAAGGTTCTACATTCCAACCAAACTGGTTTTCATCATCATCATTCTAACGAACTCTCTCTGCTAGGACTAACCACAAAAATACTCTACCATCTTGACCATCATCAGTCAGTTCTGCTTTTCTCCTTAGATCTTTCCTCTGCTTTTGACACCATTGATCGTAACTTATTACTATCACGTCTTCACGAAATTGGCATAACAGGTCAAGTCATGGACTAGTTCACCTCTTATTTTTCAGATAGATCATCTAAGGTTATTTTCAACGGTACATCATCTGAGCCTTCTTCTACTAAACATGGAATTCCACAAGGCTCCATTTTGTCGCCATTACTTTTTAACATCTTTATGTCCCCCCTTTTGACTGTGGGACAATCCATTGGCTTCACCACATTTGCTTATGCTGATGATGTGCAGTTAATCCACCCCATCGGTCTTAATAACATAGAGGATGTTGCATCCATTAATCACAAACTAGAGAAAATCAAATTGTGGTTAGATTCAAATAGGTTGTCTCTTAACATCAATAAATCAAAACTAATGATCTTTCCCTTTAAAGAAGGAATAACTCTTCAGGCCCCCTTGAAATTTGAATCTCTCCCAATCAAAGTCATGCCCACTTTAAAGCTGCTAGGAGTCACTTTTGACTGTAAATTTTCCTATCACAATCATATTAGTACGGTTGTTCAGAAATGTTTTTCATCATCTTAGAATGATACATTCCTTCTCTAAACTACTAGACCCAGCTTCCTTGAATACATTGATCCATTCTTTGGTAATTTCTTGTATAGATAGCTGTATTCTGCACCATCTGAAGGCATTACAGTAATCAAGATTATTTATGGCACAAAGAAATATGATCATGTTTCTCCTCTTCTGTTCAACGCACATTGGCTACCCGTTGAAAATAGAATTAGCTACAAAATCTTACTCTTAACTTTTACAACTTGCTCAAACAATCAATCAGAGTTCATTGATTCCTTATAGTCCCACTAAATCGCTTCGTTCTACGTCACAGAATCTCCTTGTCGTACCATCATTAAAATCAATCAATACGCTGAGATCCAACAATTTTGCTGTCCACCTTCTCTCTGGAATTTGCTGCCTAATCATTTACACATCGAATCCGTGCTAAAGCAATTTAAAGCAAAATTAAAAACATTCTTGTTCCAAGATGCTTTTGGACAATAACTGTCCTTTTAATGACTAAAACAAGCTTCATAGCTTTTTACCCTTACCTATTGGTTTTCCTTAATTGTGCTCTTTTTCTCAAAGATTGTAGTTCTCACCCTTCTTTCCTAATTGTGTGAAGCTAGTATATATGTTTGTATGTGTTTACTAACCTAACCTGGTTCTGTTTAGTAATTTAACTTTAACTTGTTTTTAAGATACTTTTTATTTCTGTACACCATCTAGAAATTTGATTAAGTGGTATAAATGTTTTTTAATAAACTTGAAACAAGCTGGTGATTCAAATGGAAGAAAGGGTGCACACAAACACAGGGTTAGTGATGATGCATTAGGGGCAAGAGTAGGCAAACCGTTAAGCAGTTCTGGCAGCATGAGCAGCATCCCGCCACACACTACTTAAATGTATTTCTTGATTGGGTAGTATATAAAATTTTTTCAAGTTGAAAATCAATCAAACAGCCGTGTTGCGGATCATTCAGAATACGGCTGTTCAGTTGATTTTCAACTTGAAAACATGTGATCATGTAACTAAATTCTATCAGAAGCAATATTGGCTCCCAGTTGAGGCAAGATTATTATTCATGTTAGGTTGTACCTGTTACAAGACATTGTTTGGCCTTACACCTGATTATATTTTGATCACTTTAAATTTACTGACAGAACGTTTTTCTCTGCATTTTAGATTATTTACATTTTCTACTGTAAAAGGTTGCATATATAAAAGATTTTTCCATAGAATTTTATCTTTTCAAGCTGGATCATGGGATAAACCCTTTTCTGCCCTGGTAACAAACTTCAACTCCTAGCTTTCCTTTAGAAAAATGCTAAAAACTTACTTCTTTGACAAATTCTTCTGAATGTGATTATAACACATTATGCTTGTATAGTCTCTTGATTGTTGTTAACCGCGTTGAACTGAGAAGTTACTGCGGTATATAAGTGAATTTGTTATGTTATGTTATGTTATGCAAATTGACTATTGAACACCCAGTCACCTACCACTTGTTTCTCCACCTTTAACAGCCAGCCCCACAGGGACAACACCCAACCCAGTTTACTGACACAGCCCATTGCTATAGCAGTAAGCAACAGAGACCACGAAAGAGACCCCCTATATGAACTTCTGTGACCCGGTACCTTACAGAGCCCATCAAGACCATGAGCATAACCTCGCTGGTATACTGGGCACATAAGTCCTCAGCCTAGCCAAACTTGGCCAAAAATGCCCAGCATTTTATTTCTTGCCCACTAACACCATGTCCAGTGAATGGGTATTCTTATTGGCATGGGACACTTTGGCCCCGATTCTATAAACTACGTCATATTTGAACTCACTATAGGAAATATTGTGGAAGCGGAAAGCACACCTAACTTGCATCTAAAGGAAGTCGCCGGCTACGAAAGCTGAAACTGCATTGAAATGAAGTAAAAAACACACTTAGACCAGCTTTTACTTCGCCTACATTTTCCACAATGTTTAAACGCAATCTGCCGCTTAATTAATTAGCATCTCTGTACTGCCTATCCTTAATCAGGCCCAGGTTACGTCCCTGTTATGCCCATGTCTACAAACGTAGAAGTGACTTTTCCCTAAACTCGAGTCTATCTCACGTCTTTGTTCTGAGAACGCCTATCTGATGCCTAACTCCGTCTGAGTCCCAATTAACGCTTGTTAAGACCCTTAAATCGCTCATTATCCACTTAAATCGGACATCTAAAGAACGCCTAAAGTTAGGCGCATTTTACAGAATCGGGGCCTTTGAGCCCACATGGGCCGGGACACGAAGTGAACTGCGGCGGCGCTTCCTTTTAGCTTATTTTTCTTTTTCTTTTTTGTTAGTTTCCAGGCGGGGAGGCGGAGGAGAAGTAAGCCGGGGACGCAGAAGGGAAGAGGAAGAGGCAGGCAGGCAAACCGGGGTCGTGGCGAGAGATAGCTCCGCCCACTCCCACCGCGTCACAGGTCACATCGGCCCGGGCTCCCATTTAAGAGGAAGGGAGCCGGGACACGAAGTGAACTGCGGCGGCGCTTCCTTTTAGCTTATTTTTCTTTTTCTTTTTTTGTTAATTTCCAGGCGGGGAGGCGGAGGAGAAGTAAGCCGGGGACGCAGAAGGGAAGAGGAAGAGGCAGGCAGGCGAACCGGGGTCGCGGCGAGAGATAGCTCCGCCCACCCCCACCGCGTCACAGGTCACATCGGCCCGGGCTCCCATTTAAGAGGAAGGGAGCCGGGACACGAAGTGAACTGCGGAGGCGCTTCCTTTTAGCTTATTTTTCTTTTTCTTTTTTTGTTAGTTTCCAGGCGGGGAGGCGGAGGAGAAGTAAGCCGGGGACGCAGAAGGGAAGAGGAAGAGGCAGGCAGGCAAACCGGGGTCGCGGCGAGAGATAGCTCCGCCCACCCCCACCGCGTCACAGGTCACATCGGCCCGGGCTCCCATTTAAGAGGAAGGGAGCCAACGGCGCCCAGCCGTTCGGCGCGCGGCGAAGGCGAGCGGCATAGGCGCTCGCCTTAGCGAGAGCGCCTTTGCGTAGGAGCCTTGAGAAGGAGACCAGGCAGCCCAGCAGCATACCTAATTTTCTAACTTTAACTGTATAAAAAAAAAAAAAAATTCTTCTCTCATACTCTTACTATCTCTTATACTCGTACATTTACTCTCTCTCATTTACTCTCTCCCTTTTGTTATGGCAGGGCGGACGAGGAGTGTGAAAACTACAAGCAAGGGTGGCATCCCCTGCACTGAAGTGATGAACTCGGCCTACACACAGACGGAGGAAAACACAGCCCCGGGAAAGGACGTCTCCGCGCAGACCGAGGCCATCCCGGCCTCTACACAGACAGAGGAGGTCGGTCAGTGGGATGAAAACATCATGCAGGAACTTAGAAGCCTTAGGGAGGAGGTGAAACGTCTGAGAGGCATTAGAGAGGATGAGGCCTACATCGATGGGATAGTGCAGGAACTATCCCAAATCACAGAGCGGGCCCGTGACGGTTCACCCATGATGACTCCAGGGCCGCCGACAAAGAAACCAACTATTGCAGTTCAGGAGATGGATGGAGACACTGACTCCTGGCAGTTAGTGACCTCCTCCACAGGTAAACGTAGGAGACCCCCCCCCCCCCCCATTTACAATCTCCTCACCTTCTCACTCTTTCTCTCACCAGGGCAGCTCCACATCGACTCCACAGCTGAGCCTGAAGAACAGATTCCAGGTCTTGCAGGAAGAGATTACCGACATGGACCAGGATCAACACACTTCTCCATCTCCGGGGATGATGGATCGACATCCTCATAAGAAGCGTAGAGTGATAGTCATTGGGGACTCCATGTTGAGGGGCACCGAGGGACCAATATGCAGACCGGATATGCAGTCGAGGGAGGTCTGCTGTCTACCTGGAGCCAGGATACGAGATGTGACCACCTGTCTTGATAGACTTCTCAGGCCCCAGGACCACTTCCCCATGCTGCTCATCCATTTCGGGACGAACGACACTGCCAAGAACAACCTGGAGGACATATCTAGAGATTTCGGAGCTCTGGGAAGGAGGCTGAAGCAGACAGGAGCACAGGTAGTATTCTCTTCAATTCTTCCTGTTAGGGGCAGAGGAAGGGACAGGGACGAACGTATCCTGAAGACGAATGAGTGGCTACAACGATGGTGCCTGGAAATGAACTTCGGATTCCTGAATCACGGAGAGGCACTACAGGGACTACAAGGACCAGACGGACTCCACCTGACCAACAGAGGTAAGAATGTCTTCGGACGCAGACTAGCCCACCTACTTCGAAGGGCTTTAAACTAGGTAAGTCGGGGGTGGGTACCCACTTTTACACCAGAGCAGTAAGTAACAATCCTGATGGGGTGAACCAAAACTCCACTTCTAAGTCTGAGGTAAGTACCCATATTGCAAAAGAATCTCTAGGTGACACTTTAATTCAAATGGGTAGCTCACTACAGGAGATTAGTAAACAGAAAGAGTGGAGAGCTATGTATGTTAACGCACACAGCCTAGGGAATAAATTTCTAGAACTAGAAACAGAAATAGTTAATGCAGACCTAGACGTAGTAGCAATATCCGAAACATGGTTCACAGACACTCATGGGTGGGATATAACTATACCAGGATACAACCTGCTTCGACAAGACAGAGAGGGTAAGTTAGGAGGAAGGGTAGCACTTTATATCAAAGAGAACATCAAGACAACCAGGATCACGGATGTCAAGTATACTGGGGAATCCATCTGGGTAAACCTGGCCAGAGGCGGAGAAAAATGCCTGTACTTTGGTGTGGTATACAGACCTTCAAGACAATCGGAGGACAAGGATGCAAAATTAATTGAAGACATTGAGAATATCACCTTACGGGGGGACGTTGTTCTGTTAGGAGACTTCAACATGCCTGATGTAGACTGGAACACACTCTCAGCGACAACTTGTGATAGCAGAAGGATATTAACGTCCATGAAGGGAGTACGGCTTAAACAAATGGTACTAGAACCCACTAGGGCCCAGGCCATCCTGGACCTGGTATTTACGAACGGGGAAAGTGTCTCGGAGGTCTCGGTGGGAGAAACGCTAGCCACCAGTGACCATAACATGGTATGGTTTAACCTTAAGAAAGGCTTCCCTAGGTCACAAACAAAAACAAGGGTACTCAATTTCCGGGGCACCGACTTCGCACGCATGGGAAATTTCGTCCATCAGACGCTCCAGGTTCAAGAAGTAACTGATAATGTGGAAGCTATGTGGTCAACCTTGAAATCGACCCTTCATGAGGCAACTAAACGCTACATTAAATCGGTAACCAAACAGCAAAGAAAAAAGAAACCCCAATGGTTCACTGATGAGATCTCGTACCTCGTCAAAGAGAAGAAAAGAGCATTTCTCTCATACAAACGCACGGGGGAAAAAGAAGCAAACATTGAATACAGGACAAAGTCTGCAGCGGTCAAAACAGCAGTCAGGGAGGCCAAACTTCAAATGGAAGAAACTCTAGCGAAGAACATTAAGAAAGGGGACAAATCCTTCTTCAGATACATTAGCGACAGGAAAAAGAACGCAAACGGGATAGTACACCTTAGAACGCCAGAAGGGAACTATGTGGAAACAGATTCCGATAAGGCCAAACTACTAAATGATTACTTCTGTTCAGTCTTTACATGCGAGGCACCAGGGCACGTCTGGAAGCAAAGCAAAGCATGGAAGACCCATTTCAGAATTTTGAGTTCACACCAGCTGATGTTTACAGAGAACTGTCAAGACTCAAGGTGAACAAAGCCATGGGACCGGACAATTTGCACCCAAGAGTGCTCAGAGAGCTATGCGATGTTCTGGCAAAACCGTTAGCCATGCTCTTCAATCTCTCCCTAAGTACGGGAAGAGTCCCCCTGGACTGGAAAACAGCCAACGTTGTTCCTCTGCACAAAAAGGGTTGCAGAGCAGAGGCTGCGAATTACAGACCAGTAAGTCTCACATCAATAGTGTGTAAACTCATGGAAACTTTACTTAAAGGTAAATTGGACACGATATTGGATGAGGGAAATCTGAGGGATCCCTGTCAACATGGATTCACTAGGGGCAGGACATGCCAATCCAATCTTATCAGCTTCTTTGACTGGGTGACAGGAAAGCTAGACTCGGAAGAGTCTCTGGACGTGATGTACTTGGATTTCAGTAAAGCTTTTGACAGTGTCCCGCACCGTAGACTATTAAACAAGATGAAATCGATGGGGTTAGGTGAGAAACTAACTGCATGGGTCAATGATTGGCTGAGTGGAAGACTTCAGAGGGTGGTGGTCAACGGCACCCTCTCTGAGACATCGGAGGTGACTAGCGGAGTGCCGCAAGGATCAGTCCTGGGACCATCTCTTTTCAACATATTCATAAGGGACTTGACCCGGGGGCTTCAGGGTAAAGTAGCACTGTTCGCCGACGACAGCAAACTGTGTAATATAGTAAGTGAAAGCAGTCTCAAGGGTAGTATGACGCAGGATCTGGTCATGTTGGAAAACTGGTCCTCAACATGGCAGCTGGGCTTCAACGCTAAGAAGTGTAAGGTCATGCATCTCGGCAGCAGAAATCCATGCAGAACATACACCTTGAATGGAGAAGCACTATCTAGGACTTCAAAAGAATGGGACTTGGGAGTAATCATCAGTGCAGACATGAAGGCTGCCAAACAAGTAGAGAAGGCCTCATCCAAGGCAAGGCAAATGATGGGATGTATCAAGAGAAGCTTCGTCAGCCGCAAGCCTGAAGTCATAATGCCACTTTACAGAACCATGGTGAGACCTCATCTGGAGTACTGTGTGCAATTCTGGAGGCCACATTACCGTAAAGATGTGCTTCGAGCCGAGTCGGTCCAGCGGATGGCCACTAGAATGGTCTCCGGACTCAAGGGTCTCTCATACGAAGAAAGACTGGGCAAATTGCAGCTCTATACTCTAGAGGAGCGCAGGGAAAGGGGTGACATGATTGAGACATTTAAATACGTCACAGGACGTGTCGAGGTGGAAGACAGCATCTTCTTTCCCAAAGGACCCTCGGTCACAAGGGGGCACCCGCTCAAACTCAGAGGAGGGAAATTTAATGGTGACACCAGGAAGTACTTCTTCACAGAAAGGGTGGTGGATCACTGGAACAAACTTCCGGTGCAGGTGATCAAGGCCACCAGCGTGCTCGACTTTAAGAATAAATGGGACATCCACGTGGGATCCCTACGAGGGTCGAGCTAAGGAACTAAGTCATCAGCACTCAGACTTAATGGGGTGGGTCAGTAGAGTGGGCAGACTTGATGGGCTGTAGCCCTTTTCTGCCGTCATCTTTCTATGTTTCTATGTTACTACAAGATCCTGATTGAATAGCTCATGTTCCTAAAAACAAACCTCCTCTTGCTTGGTTCCTCTAAATATTCATGTGATAGAGAGAAGAACTGAGTGCATGGCTCCACTAAACAAAGCATTGTGCACACTATATGCCCTCAGGCCCATAGTCTACAAGTGGCACCTGAAGTTAGCCAGATATCGGTAGGCACTCTACTGGTGCCTAATTTAAGTACAAAACACCATTAAAAAAATAGTGTTTAAGGGAAAAATGTAGGCGCCTATTGGTGCCCCAAAAAAGAGGTGCCTGCACTGTATGATGCCTAACGCTGGACGTGACGTTAGGCATCATAAAGCACCTCTGTAGCTATGATTCAAGTGAAAGGTAAGCGCCCGAAATGTAGGCCTTGAAAACCCTGGCCTACATTTCCGCCACCTACCTTTCACGAAGTTGTGGTTCTATACATGGCACTGGAGTGTGACTGACACACAATCGACGGCTGTGTTTTAAGTGGTCGCTGATACTGGTGCCATTTGTAGAATCCAGCCCTCAATGTCTTGCTGTAGTAGAATGGAATGTTGCTACTTTTTGGGTTTCTAAAGCAGGACACGGATCTTGTTCAAAAAATTCTAAAATAGTAAATAGGGCTATAGGAAATTATTTAATTTATTTTTCATTGTTTAAAATTAGTCACAAATGTACTTTTCAAAGTTTATTTCATCTTCTATAATCAAATTCACCAGATACAGAATGGTGAATTTGATTATAGGAGATGAAATAAACTTTAAAAAGTACATTTGTGCCTAATTTTAAACAATGAAAAATAAATTAAATAATTTCCTATAGCCCTATTTACTATGGACTTTTGGGGTTTCTGCCAGGTATTTGTGACCTGGATAGGCCACTGTAGAAACAGGATACTGGGCTAGATGAATTATTGGCCACGTCAGGTAGTTGAGGCCAGTAACACACTCGACTTCAAGGGACGATGGGATAAACATGTAGGTTCGCTCCAGGGAAATGCTTAAAAAAGAGGGTTCTTGTTGAGAAAGGGTTCTTGGAGTGGGTTCTCTCCGGGAAATTCTCAGAGGGAGGGTTCTTGTTGAGGGAGGGCTCTTCGAGTGGGCAGACTTGTTGGGCCGACGGCCCTTTTCTGCCATCATACTCTATGTTTCTATGACCCAGTATGACTATTCTTATGTATTGCTTGGAAACAAACAGGAGAAACTGCCTTCATACCAGTGAACAGCAAACGCAACAGCAAAGGTGACCAATTGGTGTTCAGTCTGGTCATTTTACTCCTGCTAGGCTCTTACCAAAATTGTAAGTTTTATGTTAAACTGTATCTGCTGTACATTGCGAAGGATGAATCTTTTCATAAAGGTGTTTAATAAAGCTCAGTGAATAAATAACATTATTAGAATTTCTCTCTTTAATTATCAAATACTCATGTATGTGTATACATGTGTGGAGGGAAGGGGAGGCAGCTAAGGGCCTTGGAAGTATTTCCACCCACTGGCATAATGGGATCAATGCAAAAAGAAAAAAAAAAAAAGGATTACTTTAAGAAGCAGTTGTGCCCATGTAACTAGAACAAAATGTCATGTTTTAGCTAAGTATTTCAAGATTTAGAAAATGTGCTTCTGAAACCCAAAGATGCTAACAGAAATTATCTGTTAACTTGTGCAACCTGATGGTTTTCAATGTGCTTTGAGGCATGAAATAGATGTATGTGCATATTTATATTTTGTTTTGTATAGCACCGATAGCCTGTAAGCTATCAGCAAGAAGCAACTTCCTGCCAGGTTTCTGTAATCAAAATTCTTATAGGTTAAATTTTGCTTGTGTTCTATTCCCTCTAACGCAACCATAAAAGGGAAAAACAACAGTTTCACAAAACAAAACAGTAGAAGAAAAAGTACACAGCTCTAGGCCTTATATAGGAACATAACACGAAACAAAAAAAAGTTTATTATGAAAGTCCAAACAAGTCCAGTAAATATTAGGCAACTAAACTCTGTTGTAGGCAATGTGTGATAGAATAGTAGGACTCGACATGGTCAGCATTTTGGCAATATTAGCCTTCCTCAGAAGTCCATATATCCTGATGACACATCAACTATATAAAGAGCCCAAAGAGCTCTGTGATTTATAAACAAGAATAACAGATTAGGTTCTTACCTCTGTAATCTGGGTTCTGTTAGGATAAACAGGAATCCATACTTGAACTGTTGATTCCCATTTCCCATGAACAGCAGAAGGATATTCCTTTAAGAAACTGAAAACTCCTCCACTTCTGCAGTGCAACACACCACTCTGCTCAGTTGGTACCAAAGCAATTGAACACCACTGAAACATATGAAAAGAGAAGGAGAGGCACAGGGAACTTCCTCAGCAAGAAACACGTTCTGCTCTGCTCTGAAACTTAGAAATAGATTAATGATAAAAAAAAAGCATTTAACAAGTAACCAGAGAACAACAAACACTTGCATGAGTAGCTCAGATCTAACCTGCAGAAGCTATGGGACCCTCCCAGAAGGAAAGAGACAGGGAAACCCCCAATACCAAAACCATATCTTTTCTTCATCCTAGGCATACTAGCAATATCTGAGGAAGAAATCAGGCAAATTAAAACCAGTCCAAACAGGGAGGATAGTATGGACTCTTGTGTATCTTAACAGAACCCATATTACCGAAGTAAGAACCTAATTTGTCGTTCTGTTGCGCATATACAGGAGTGAGTCCATACTTGAGCTGATGTACCAAAGAAGTGCTGTACATCTAGGAAGGGACAGATGAGCCTACTCGTAGTACCGAGGACCCAAAAGTAGTATCCTCTCGAGCTGCCACATCCACTCTGTAGAACTTCATAAAAGTATGAAGAGTAGCCCAAGTATCAGCTCTGCAGATTTCATCAGGCAAAACGGCCTGAGATTCTGTCCAGGAGGACACTATACCTCTTGTGGAGTGTGCTGCCAGGGAAAGAGGCAGCTGTTTTCTGGCAGCAATGTAGGAAGAGAAAATTGCCCTGCGGATCTATTTGGTGATGGTCGCACTGGAAGATGGCCTACCTTGTCTCGAGTGATTGGTCAGTATAAAATGATGATCAGAAAGACTGGAGTCATTAGTCCTCTCCAGGTAGATGAACAAGGCTTTACTCACATCCAGCTTACATAGAAGTTTATACTGAACCCATAAGCTGAAACGTAGGCAGACAAAGTTCCTGATTAACATGGAAGGCAGAAACCACCTTCGGAAGAAATGAAGGAATTGTGTGTAGCGATACACCCAACTCTGTGAAACAGAGAAAAAGTTCCCTGCAGAAGAGGGCCTGCAATTCCAAGCTCCTTCTTGCTAAAAATCCAAGATGGTTGCTGTCAAAAAAATCACACCAAAAACAATCCGTTGGA
Source organism: Geotrypetes seraphini (assembly GCF_902459505.1). NCBI lineage: Eukaryota > Metazoa > Chordata > Amphibia > Gymnophiona > Dermophiidae > Geotrypetes > Geotrypetes seraphini. Next base: position 262,357,688 of record NC_047085.1, on the reverse strand, counting down.
GCTAAATACATAAAAAATAAAATAAAAATAAAGTTGCGATTTTAGGGAAGAGGACCCGAGCACTAACCCCAGAAACCACTAAAATTCCAAATTTCAGACCCACCCCCACTGAGGAGAGTTTGATGTAGTGGTTAGAGCTACAATCTCAACACTCTTAATTCTCCACTGCCCCAGGTACATTAGATTGTGAGCCCACTGGGACATAAAGGGAAAATGCTTGAAGAACCTGCCAAGATCAGCTGAACCCCTGACACTCCCCCCATCACAATTGGCAGGAGAGACAGCCACTCGTTACTGCTGCCAGCCCACCTAAACCCTTGACACCTTCCCAACCACAGACACCCCCCAAACCTCAACATCCCACCCCGCCACCCTAAGCCCATCCCGAGATTCCCCCCCTCCCCCCCGATGAAAAGCTGGCCAGAGGCATATCTATTCCCTCTGCCTGGCAGGGCCGCCTCTTCAAAATGGCGGGCCTTCCTCTTCCCGGTGCATCCTGGTATGTGATTCTCAGCTGCTTCTTAAGCAGCCACTGAGATCAGCATCCTATTCAGAATCAGGCCCACAGTCACTTCAGGTGCCTGCTTGTCTGAATCAGCCTGGTGGCAGGGAAAGGATTTCTGCCTCAGAAACTGTCAAAGAAAATCTTCAGACTGCTGACCGGATGAACCTCAGCCATCCACTCCTACCCCTAGGATGCCTCATGCAGCGATGGGGGGGGGGGAATTACGCAGCCTGCTCCCTGATACCCCCAAGATTCTTACTCAAGGGCCACACAGCCTGTGCTCAAGCCTCTGATAAAATCAGCAGGTGAGCCACTCCCAGGGGGATGGATTCCAAGCTCCTGAAGGGACCTAAATTAGCCTGGCTCCACAAGTACTATGAGAGATTGGCCCGGGAGCAGCAATCCTCCCACGTGGGACTGCATCTATTCCCTGATGGAGTATGCCCGAGCAGGGGACCTCTGAGCACCGAAACCACAAAGAACTTTAAAGATCCAGCGGAAAAAACACTGAAAACAATAAAGAAAAAACAGAGAAGAGCAAACACACTTTCTGAATTTGCTTGCAGAAGGAATAACTGAGGAGGGTGCTGTGCTCCACTGCAGAAGGGAAGGAGTTTTCAATTTCTTAAAGGCGGGGATGTCAGATTTCCTCCTTACAAAAAAAGAGGATACCTGGCCCCACCCTATTCCACCACAGCCCCCTCCTCCCAAAACACCCCTTCCCCCATCTACTTCCCCGAGATCTGGAGGGCTTTTGCTTATGTACGGACATCAACGTGATGATGTCACACACATGTGCATGTGCATATGATGCCATCGTGTCACATGCACAGAGGACCTCCAAACATGGACCCGAGCTTGGGGGCTTCCAAAACCTGGACACGATTCTTGAAGGGTTTTGGAAATCCCTCTGGGCATCCGAGCAGTCTTCTAAAAAGAGGACATGTCTGGGTTTTCCTGGACATCTGGTAACCCTACTTAAAGGATATCTTTCTGCACTTTGCAGGAAATGGGAATCAACGGCTCAAATAAGGACTTCTGTGTATTTGTAACAGAAACTAGGCATTCCCAGGGCCCTCCAAGCTGTCCGGGTACCGCCTCTTATTCCCTTCATAAATTCAGCACAGCCACTCTTGCTGTCTGCCTAGCTGCATCATCCAGGGCTTGTTCAAGAGATAAATGCTCATCTGAGAAATGGCCATTTTCAAAACAAAAAGATATATGGGTTTTTTTCTGTTTTGAAAATAGACATGTTCATTACTAGATGTTTGTGTGTGCTCTGCAAAACATCCAAACTTAGATTTGGATGTCATATTGAAAACGCCCCTCTGAGTCTTCTCCTTGATGTCAGCATCATTTAGTATTTCAGTAGAATATGCAGTATGAGATAAGTATGTGTGCTACTTGGTAGTGGCATAAAAAAAATCACACAGAGATCCTTAATCTATACATAGGCAACCACCAGATGTGGAATATAGTTGGCCACTGAAGGTGATATACTGTAACTATCAGTAAGAAACAGCTGGTTGTTATTACTAGACCAAACTCAGCTCAGTTGTAGTTGGATCAGGTATGATTTCCCAGCTGTCACTATCCTCCTCTCATTCATCTCCTTGCCAGCCCATCTCTTGGTCTTTCCTACATGATTCTACAATTTCCAGTATATCTCCTCCCTCCATTCTTGAAGCCCAGCATCTCTTCTCCCTCTCTCATGGCTTATCTCACTGAGTTTTTTCCTCCACTATCTTCCTATCCAATATCTCTTCCCTCCTGTTCCCCCCCCAATCCATCATTTCACCTCCTCTCTCTTCCCTCCCCCTCATGGTCCTACATTATTGCCACTCTCAACCTATGACCAGCCACCCTCCCTCCTGCCCCCATCCAACATTTAAGTTTCTCTCCCTCCCTCTCATCCCCTTCTCCAACATATTTCTTGTTCTTCCCGACTGCCCTTCTATCCAGCATCTTCCCCTCTCCAGGCCTACCTGTCTCCCCTGGATTCAACATCTCTGCCCTCCAGTAGTCACATGGGGGCGGGAGAGTCTGGGGTCCTCAGGCCTCTCAATCTTGGTTCAGACAGCCCCAGTGGCAGTGCATATACTGTCAGGCATTCCCCCCACCTCACAAACTATGCAGTCCAGTATTTCTCTCCTTTCCCTCCTCTCCAAGGTCTGGTTTCTCTTCTTGCTGACCCAGAAGCTTTCTCTCTGAAGGACACCGAACTGTGCAAAAAGGAAAAGACAAACCAGACTGTGGGGAGAGGGGAAAGCAGAAAAACATTGGATTATAGGAGGTATGAGAGGAAAAGGAGGTGGGATGGAGAAGGAATGTGTTGACTCCACAATCTACCCCCTCCAAATTTAAGGGTTGTCTAAACCCTTGTAATCCTTCCCTCCAATTGTCCACCATCTCTCTCCCCCATCCCCCATTCATAATTTGTTTTTCTGATCCCTCTCCCCACCTCTGGTCTGCATTTTCCCATCTTTCTTATCCCTCCCCATGCCCATCCCCACTCCTGGGCCAACTTTAAACAGCTCCAGGAGGCCTGTGGTCTGGACATCTCTTCCTCTTCTGTCCATCTCCCTCACTTCCCCTCATCTTCCCCAAAGATTTCCCTCCCAGGCGGAAACAGGAAGTTGCATCAGAAGGGGTGGATTATGGCAGAAGGAAAGCTTCAGGGCAGCTTGTGAGAATGGTTTCTGGGGCCCCTCTGAAAAGGAACATTTGGATGTTAAAAAGAATACTGGGAAGGTGAGGGGAAGTTAAAGAGATGTCTGGACCACGGGGCCTCCTGGAACTGTGGGCCCATGGCAGCTGCCCTGTTTGCCCTCTCCTAACACCGACCTTGGTCACATAGAAAAACTTGCTTTCTGATTTTAAAGGTCAATATACCATTCCCTACCAGCACATTCCTGGGAGGGAGAGAGGCAGATAAATTGCATGTTAAAAAACTTTTAGATTCTACTAACTTTCCTCAAAAGCTGTTTCAAGGTATCAGAGCAGATCTGTGGCACTTACCAGAACCTTCCTGAATGTCCCTGAATTTCTCACATTCCTCCATATTGAAAGAACTTCTCTCCTCATCAGAATATGATCTGTTTGCATCTCCCTGAAAGGTAAAGAAATAACTCAGTGGGAGGGTAGATGGGGCAAGAGCGAGGTGCCCTAAAAAACCTTTCTTCAGAAACAATCTACCTGCGTATTTACAATTTTCACATCTCCTCATAAGTCTCTTTTTCACTTCTTCTATTTTCTCTTTTTTCCTAGTCCACTCATCTCTCTAGTTCCTGTCCCTTTCCTTTTCACCCCATTACTCTCATTCATCTCTCCCTTTCCATTACTAAAGATATCCATTTCTAAGAACTTTTCAATTAAGTGCAAAAGCCCAAAATCAAAATGGGAAGAAATGGTGAAACTTGGATATAATAATTATACCTGGGTAATAATAAACCAACTAATTCTATATACAGGGCTAACATATTGCACATGCAAATTTGGCATGCATCTAATTTGCATGTGCAATTTAATTAGTAAATAAGTCAATTAGCATTGATAAATGGGTGCTAATAATCAATCATCAGCACTAATTTTCATTAATTAAAATTTATATGCACATTTCGATGTGTGGGATCTCGCACAGGTCTGAAAAGGGGGCACGGCCTTGTGGAGAGTCATAGGCAGATAAGGGGCAAGGGGCATTCCTGGAATTTACATGTACTTTTACTTAATCACCTAATTTAGGTTCAAGGATTTACACTGGTGTTCAGTTGGTCCTGCGCAATATTCTTTACATGGCGCCTAACCTGGAGTGCCAATTATAGAACAGCGCTTTGTTTTTAAATTATTTTTGTTACTGATTTTTTGGGCATCATTTATACACAATGCCTGAAATATATCTGCATTTATACACAATGCCTGAAATATAATCCACAATGCCTGAAATATATCCGCATTTATTATTGTTGCATAAACAATAATTATATAATCTGATGCATAACATTATTTATATCAAGAGCAATTCTACAATGCTTGAAGAAATGAAATATTTGTATGTAAAATGCGGGCTAAGATAATATATTATCATAACTGTTAAACATGTAGACAGCCATGTGTTCAATATGAATCATGATTAGAGTGGTTTCTGTGCGGTAAACAAATCATATATTATATAGTTTTGTGCATTGATGAATTTTAATTTAGACTAATTTCTTACTGAACTTCAAAATTATACCAGTAAAAAGAGCAAACCAAAACTTTTAACATATGTTTACTCTGTTAAGAAGCATCTGGAGTTTTGGACATCTGCAAATTCTGATTATTTTCTGAGAGATTATTCTGAAAATATTTATAGAAACAAAACTCATTTACTCATTGTCTTCTAATTTTGATATTTATTCTGTTCCCCGATTGATTCATTGTTCTAAGCCTGTATCTAGTTTGTCTCATGCTTCAGGACTGGTTCTGTACCAGCCCACGGTTGATAAATAACGGAAAGAAATAGTGTAGTTCCCATGTAAACCACAATATGCAAAGAAAGTGAGGCAAAATTCAGACGAGGAAGATCCAATCCAATTCCAAATGACTTTAATGAAAGAAATCTGCGTTTAGCTACAAAGGGCACACTTGTCAGAAATAAGGTTTGTAGCACAGTAATGAATAGACTCAAAAGATTCGACATGGCTATGTGTCAGCAAACAATGCCCACACTAAAAGTCACAAATACTAAACATTGTGTCACTGATAAAATATGGTGAAACCAGACTGCTGCACAAAGTTTAGAGGGGGCGGAGTCAGTGAATAATGGAAGAGTTGGGTCCTTCACAGACTTCATTACACATAGTAACATAGTACATGATGGCAAATAAAGACCTGAATGGTCCATCCAATCTGCCCATTAGTTATACCCATTAAAAGTACATAATTAAGTGGATTCCAAAGACTGGTCTTTGTGATATTTGGAGCATTGAGATAAAGCATCAGATTACTGCGTCTCAATGAACACAAATTTGGACTTGGAGGATGAAATGTACGGTGTCTGCATCTATGAGACAAACATGTTTTTTCTTATTACATAGAACATTTTGGACCCCAGTTCGTTTACAGAAATTAGATAGTTCAAAGTCTAATAGATGCTGGCATTGTCATCTTGAAGCAGGGACAATGGATCATTTTCTGTACTATTGTCCCTTGATACATAGATTTTGAAGATCCATCTGGGATCAAGTGAACAATTTATTGGAAAATCCGGTGGCACTGACGTACGATACCATCTTATTTGGTATGTTCATGAGAGCTAAAAGTCAAATATCTGCTTGGAATAATAAACTTCTCCTTATAATGACAGGGGTTGCCATGCAGCTTATTTTTAAAAATTAGAAGAACTGGGATAGGTTAAATTACACATTCTGGTGGGAATCCCTCTGCAGTGGCGTACCAAGGGGGGGGCGGGAGGGGCGGTCCGCCCCGGGTGCCAGCCCTGAGGGGGTGCTCCCGGCCTTGCCGTTCAGTCCCCCCCCCACCCCCGAAGGACCGCTCGCCCCACTGACCTTCCTGCACCACCTGTGAAGCAGCCCGCAGCGTCAGCGATCCCTGAACTGCTTGGGCGCTGCTTCCTGCGCCGCAGTCCCGCCCCTCCTCTGACATCAGAGGAGGGGCGGGACCGCGGCGCAGGAAGCAGAGCAGGGATCGCGTTGCGATCCTGCTGCGGCTGCTTCCTAGGTGGTGCAGGAAGGTCAGTGGGGCGAACGGTCCTTCGGGGGTGGTGGGGGGGTACTGAACGGCAAGGCCGGGAGCATAGGTAGTGCTGCTTCATAGGTGGTGCGGGGAGGCCAGGGGGGCGAGCGGTCCTTCGGGGTGGGGCGGGCGGGCAGGCAGGCAGGCTTTCAAGGGGGAGGGGGGTGACAGGCAGGCAGGCAGGCCTTCAAGGGGGGGCAGGCCTTCAAGGGGGGGGCAGGCAGGCCTTCAAGGGGGGAGGCAGGCCTTCAAGGGGGGGACAGGCCTTCGGGGGGGTGTGCAGACCTTCAAGGGGGAGGGACAGGCCTTCAAGGGGGGGCAGGCAGGCCTTCAAGGGGGAGACAAGTCTACAAGGGGGTGGGACAGGCCTACAAGGGGGTGGGACAGGCCTTCAAGGGGGGGACAGGCCTTCGGGGGGGGTGCAGGCCTTCAGGGGGGGTGCAGGACTTCGGGGGAGTGCAGGACTTTGGGGGGGTGCAGGACTTCGGGGGGGTGCAGGCCTTCAAGGGGGTGCAGGCCTTCAAGGGGGGGACAGGCCTTCAAGGGGGGGGGGAACAGGCCTTCAAGGGGGGTGCAGGCCTTCAGGGGGGGTGCAGACCTTCAAGGGGGGGACAGGCCTTTGGGGGGTGCAGGCCTTCAACGGGGGGACAGGCAGGCAGGCCTACAAGGGGGAGACAGGCAGGCAGGCCTTCAAGGGGGGGGGACAGGCCTACAAGGGGGTGGGACAGGCCTACAAGGGGGTGAGACAGGCCTTCAAGGGGGGTGCAGGCCTTTAAGGGGGGACAGACCTTTGTGGGGGACCCTGGTTTAGAAGTACACGGAGGGAAGGGGGTGTTCAAAGAGACGTGCATATGCCAAACTTTGGGGGGGGGAAGAAATAATGGGTCTAAAATAGAGGAGAGGGAGAGAGATGATGGACCATGGGATTTAGGGAGGGAAGGAACAGAAAGGGAGGGAAATTGGACACAAGGGATGGTGTGGAGGATTGATAGAGATACTGGATAGGAGGGTAATTGGGAAAAGAAAGGGAGAGAAGGTGGACTCTGGGGTAGTGGGGAAGGAGGGAGAGATGCCGGATGAAAGGGTAGTTAAGAAAAGGTGGATCTGTGGAGGGAGATGAAAAAAAGGAAAGATACCAGACTTCCTGGGGAGGGAAGGGAAATGGAAAGGGAGGACAGAGTTGGCAGATGGATGGTTAGCATGCAGAAAGAAGAAAGAAGGAGACCCTGGCAAGCAAGTTATCAGAAGAAAACCAGAGCCTTGGACCAACAAGATTTGAAATATAACCAGACAACAAAAGGTAGAAAAATTAATTTTATTTTCTGTTTTGTGATTATAATATGTCAGATTTGAAATGTGTATCCTGCCAGAGTTGGTGTTGGACTGCAAACGTGAGCTAGGATTTAACAGAGGGAGGAAAAGTCCTTTTTGTTTCTTTATTTTATTTACACCACAGCGCCAGTGTGGTTAGGAGAAGCCAAAGGGGGTGAAAAAGCTATAAAACCCACCAGGAGTTTTGAAAAAAATCACCCAACTGGGCAGGAAAATCGAATTGAAAAACCAATTCAATAGGCTGAATCGAATCAAAATTTTTTTTCCTGAATCTGGCAGCATTAGTTTGCGCTACTGTCTTAGACTTTAGGACCTGGGATTGGGTAGAGATTGCATCCTCAGTACTTTATAATGCAAGTGAAACGAGGATTTGGTCAGACTTTTGAAGGGTCTGCAGAAAAAAAATATTGTATAGGCCGGGGACATGAGACAGCAGGAAATGGGAACTTTTCTTCCTTCTATTTTTGTGAATGGAAAGGCTGAGGATGTCAGAGAGTTCAGTTAAAATATGTGCTTTATAAGAAAATATAATAACGTGTTTTATAAAGTTTATAGCATAGCTGGCCTACCCAGTGAGGTGTTCCTAGTGGTGGTGGTGGCAGCGTGTCAATGTGTTGAGAGGAAGAGGTGGTCTGGGAAATTCTGCTGAGCAAACTCCGGGCCCATTTCCACCCCCCAGTTAGTCCACTCCACTCAACTGGTTCACACACTGAGTGGGTCTTTGGGTGTTGTTTTGGGATCTCTTCCAGTGGTTTATCAATATTTCCTTCTGGTCCAAGGAAGGAAACTTTGTTATCCTTAGCATTGACCTACAGAATATGTTTGTAACAGCGCTGCTTGTGTGGCATTAGGCTATGTAGTGATCGAAAGAAAAAAACAGACCTTTACACATTTTTGCACTATATGGTGGGTGTATGAGGAGATTCACATTTCCTGCACAGCTAAGTCCATGTGAAGTTACCTTGTGCTGTATTTGACATCTAGCAAGGTCTCTGTTTGAAAGGAAAGATCTAAACTTAAAAATGAAGTGGCCAGAAGTTATGGTAAAAGCAGATAGTGTAGCTGGTTTTAAGAAAGATTTGGACAAATTCCTGGAGGAAAAGTCCATAATCTGTTATTAAGATATGGGGAAAGTGTCTGCTTGCCCTGGATCGGTAGTATGGAATGTTGCTACTCTTTGGGTTTTGACCAGGTATTAGTGTCCTGGATTGGCTACCATGAGAATGGGCTACTGGGCATGATGGACCATTGGTCTGACCCAGTTAGGCTATTCTTATGTTATGTTCTCATTTGTAGGGGCCTTTGTTTTCACTTCTTATTTTAATGTATTTTTTTTCTGGGAACTTATCAGTGTTTTTTATAATGGGAACAAAAATGGAAGAGAATTAATGTGTGTGGAATGGGAGGGGGGTAACTCATTTCTTCAGCTAAATAATTCAATCCACCTCAACCAGACATAGGAGAACTCACGCACCATTCACACACCCTCCAACCAAAAACGTCAAAAGAAAAAAACTGTTTGACAACCTCCTAGCCATTTGAGCTGCAACACTCGACCCCCAACTCTACAACCAATTGACATCGACCACAGACTGCAAAACCTTCAAAAAGAAATAAAAACCCTTCTATTCAAAAAACACATAAAACCGAACTAACACAATCAGAACTGTCCCAAGCATCACCTGCAACTACTCCATATGTACTTCTGATGTCATGACAATTCAGACATAATTTATGTTATGTTATGTTTGGAATATAAGAAAATTTTCACTGCCTGTTTCTATTCTGACCATTTATTCCGTTTCATGGTCATTACAAAAAATATTTTTTTACATGGGGGAGGGAGTGTGTGTCAAAAAATGATGGGCCCCGGGTGCCACATACCCTAGGTACGCCACTGTCCCTCTGTTATATTTTTTAAATGGAACGTTTCATGGCCATACAACAGGGACGTTACAGGAATTTTATGGATGTTTGGGAGCCATTGGCAAAATTTTGTAAGGAATGATAACTGATTTTATTTCATTGACCTGTAAACATACACATCCAGGGTGGGGCGGGGGGGGGGGGAGAGGGAAGGGAGCTGCATTGGAATTTGATTCAGGGAATTTATGGATAGTTTCTTGAAGGGTGGGGGAAAATATAATTGTACATTAATGTCTGAAAGTTTATTGTGCTTTTATTGTAATATTATATGTATTACTTGTTGCACAATTGTAGTTTGAAAATTCAATAAAGATATACAAAAAAAAGTACATGATTAAGTTAACTTGTCTCTTCTTTGATATTTCTGGTATTGTCCTAGGTTCCAAATGCTGAAGTTGCCGTCCAAGCTCACTCCAGCCTATCCAACCATCCTGTTTGCAGGATATCTACCATAAACTCTGGCCAATAACATCCTCATGTTCCAAGTTAGTGGTGTGCACAAGCATCTACTGCACAAAATGAACTATTTATTGTGAAAAAAATATATGACTCCGCTTCAGCCTCCGATATTGATCAAAAAGAGTCCCATAATAAATTGGGATCCTCTAATATCAGAGACTGAAATGGAAGTGCTTCTCTCACAAACATCTTTAGGATTTTTCTCTCAAATCCTACGGCAAAATCTTGAGGTGTAATCTCAACCTGCCTAATATCACTAGAAGCTGCACCAGCAATTAATTTGATAACTACCTGAAACAATGCTTTAGAATGACTAAGAGATGATTTTTTTTTATTAAAACAGAAACATTTCTGCAGATTTATATGATTGCAGTTTCAAATTGTATTCTTCCTGAATTATTCTCGAGGGATATTTTCTCCACATCCTCTCACATTGTCTAACCTCATGCTTTAACAACTAAATCAGTAGTAAACCAGGGAACCTTTTTACTATGAGGCCACTCTAATACCTTATATTGTGCAATTTGATCTAATGCTTCCAAAATGGACAGATTCCAAGAATTAGTTATATTAGCACTTAGAGACTAGCTTGGTCACCAGCGATGTCATATGACATGGCCAGTTAGCACCAACATTCACTGGCTGACCGGCTAAGTTTAGCAGATAAATAGAACCACCTAAATAGCAGGTCTTTCTTTGGCCACTATAACTTAGCCAGTTAGCTGATGAATATCAGCTTAACCGGCTATGTCAAAAGCGGATACCCCCACCCCCCCCCGAAATTCAATACCGGTCACTAGTTATGGCCCAGCATCGAATTTCCAGGTTTGTCGCCAACTGCAGGAGATAACCAGACTGCCTTCTATGGTCTGAATATTGGGCCCCTAGGCTTTTACTAAAGAAAAACTACTTCCTTCCTTCCTCCCTCCCTCCTGTTTTTACATATCTACACTTCAAACGTCAACTTATCCTTTTCCCTGTCTCCCCCACTGACACCCTTCCGTTCCTGGTTCATACCTCTGCCTGGAATCCTTCCACCAAGATAGCAACCAGCAGATTGAAAAGGACATAGTTGCCAAAGGTCATGAGCGCCACAAAATACAGTGCAGCCCATGGAGACGTGCTTGCCATTCCATTGTACAACACCACATTCCAGTCCTCCTGGGTCAGGATCTGCAAGAGAAGAAGAGCAGCCAGTGCATGAAAGCAACTACCTTACTAACATCAAAACCAACCTGCTGAAATGGCCTTCTATAAATGAGGTTCTCCATAATTTTGCACTCAGAGAGAACTTTCTGAATGAGTTAGGGCAACTTAGAGTAGTCTCAAGGCTGAGGTCTCAATGAACAGTGCTTGAACATCCTCTTTTCAGCTCAGAAGCAGTAATGGAGTCACTGGTTTTCCATATTAGAACTTTAACTGTAATACACGGCATCAAAGTGGTAAGGTAGGGGGAAATGCAGGCCCTGTGTTCTAATGATATCTTATTATGCATCTGTACACCAGCTATTTATATTCCTAATTTAATTGACAAACAAAAGAAATGTGGAATCCTTTAAGGCAGGAGTAATTTGAATAGCTGTGAAATTATGTCTCTATGGATGACAGAAATGTAGCATGGGATAGAGAACAGGTTGCCATCTCCTACTACCATTTCTACAGTCAGGTACAATGTTGTACACAAATATGCTTCACAGAGCTATTGCAAGATACTATAGACCAGTGGTTCTTAAACCTATCATGGGGGGGGGGGGGGGGGGGTTTCAATATATCCTGGATGAGTATGCATGAGGCAGATTTGCATATAAAGGAGGTGACAGGCATGCAAATATGCCTCATGCATATTCATTTGGGATATCTTGAAAACCCAACTGGCTGGGGTTCCCCCAGGACAGGTTTAATAACCACTGCTATAGACAAACAGGATGTATCTTGTCTCCCATTCCTCCCGATGCCTTGCAGGCCTCCACCAGGCCTGCCATAAGACCTGGTGGTCTAGCAGTTGGCCAGGACAGAAGGGATCCCTCCAACCTCCTGTCCCAGCCAACGCTAAGAACTTTTACCTCCCTCCCACCTCCCTGGCATACCTTTCAAATCCCTGGTAGTCCAGTGGTGAACCGGGGCAGGAGCGATCTTCCCACGCTCCTGCCCTGTGCAGAGCCGCTAGATGAATGACAAATAGCACCAAAGGGTTCCAGAAAAGAAATGAAACAGAAAAACAACAAAAATTATGGAACAGGATTGGATGTACCAGCTGTACTTTAATAAGCATTCAAAAACATAAAAACAGTCCACAAAGGATATATACTGTCATAAACGATCTATAGTATTACAAGTGACAAAAAAGTCACAAAAAATCCAAGTATACACACACAAAAACTTCCACTGTTGGCTCACATCATGTGACTTATATATTGGCTATATACATATACATATATATGTATATACATATATATATATATATATATAGCCAAGGACCTATTAAGACCTCTGAGGAAGGCATTATTAGTTTTGCCGAGACATGATCCATGTCAGGTCACTTGTAATTTTATATATTATTTGGTTTTTACTGTGGGTCACTTGTGATTGTACACACATATCTTTTGTGGATTGTTTTTGTTTTTTTAGACACTTATTAAACTGCCACTGGTACATCCAATTCTGATCCACAATTTGTATCGCTTGTATATTTCTGTGGAACAATTTATCATTTTTGGAGATCTCTTGGCAGCTTGCCTCCTTGTTGGGTAGGGAGTTGAGGAACCAAGCTAGACCCTAAGGATGCTATTTAGGAAAGATAATAAAAACAAAGCATTGCATGGCTATCAAAAGCTGATTTAAGAAATGGCTCTAGCAGGGAGGGGGGGCTCTTTTTGCGCTTTTGAGCAGGAGTTGTTCCCCTTCTTTTATGTTTTGTGTTTACTTTTATTAAAACTTGAAATACCACTTGATTTTGGAAAGAACATAGCAATTTACATAGTAACATAGTAGATGACAGCAGATATAGACACAAATGGTCCATCTAGTCTGCCCAACCTGATTCAATCTAAAAATTTGTTGTTGTTTTTATTTCTTCTTCTTCTCCTTAGCTATTTCTAGGCAAGAATCTAAAGCTCTGTCCAGTATTGATCTTAGGTTCCAACTACTAAAAAGTTCTTTTTTATTATATAGACTTACACCAAAAAGCATTACAATTTAACACATTACAAAGTCACAGCAGCAAATATCATACAAATAATACAAACATAAACTGACACTTCACTATCCCCACACCAAACCTGTACATATGAAAACTAAACAGCCCCAAACCCTGTACACAAAGTGACTAGAAATCCCCCCTCCCTCCCAACATAAATACAAAAGCTCAGTTAAAACAAAAACTGAAACACACGTCAGGGAGGCCGAAGCCACACCCCCTTCCACAGTAGACGCCACTGCTGTTCATGCCTTCTTTTCTCTCTGCTTCTACAATTTGGCACACTGCCCGCACCACATCCATCGCCACTGTGTCTGGTACCAGCTGTCGCTGCCTCAGCGACATCTGGCAGCGTGCTATCCAAATTAAATACTTCAGGATGGACAAAATAATAAAAAAAGTTTCACCATACACCCTCTTCCCCCCACCACCCCCATAAACCCAATCCGTATAACTCAAACTTTCAAACAAACCCACCTGAAACCCCAAATCCTTGGCCACCCTCCTCCCCACCTCAACTGAAAAGGGGCAAAAACACAAAAAATGTTCCATTGTCTCTAACAGTCCCTGGCACTCCCCCCCTTGGACACTCCCAATCAGCCACAGGTCTACACTTCAGATTTGCCCGGACATACATCTTGCCTTGCAGTAACAGCCATGCCAAATCGAAGTACTTAGGGGGCAGGTGTGGCATCGCCACATAATAGAGTGTCTGCTGTTGACATATCCCCGGGCAATCCTTCAGCAGAGGTTCCACCGCATAACACTGGTGCAGTACTCTTTCTGTCCATTTCTTCCTCCCCTCCACCACTTCATCCACCCTTACCCTCCAACTCCTAACTAAACGGGCCATGTCCGCCTGACCCGGCACCCCTGCCAAAACCCCCACCACCCGCTTCTTCACTATTTCCACTCCTCCTAACCAGTCTTTCCAAAACACTGTACCCCACGTCTGAACACTTTCCACCCATGCCACCTATTCCTACTGTCCCCTCACCAACCCCCCAAATGGAACTGGAGGAAGAGGGAGGAGAAAAAAAAGAATGGGGTTCACCATCCCCAAGCCCCCTTGTTCTTTTGCCAAATATGTTACCCCCCTCTTTACTGGATTTAAGCGATTGCCCCAGAGGCACTGAAAAAAAAGACTGTACATTGTAGTGTGCAACCCCTGCGGAAGCACACACACATAACTAAGGAATAGGAACAAAGGAACCAAATATACTTTCATTAGATGCACCCTTTCCAGAAATGTCAGCTTCCACTGCTTCCAGGCTTCCACCTTCTGCCGCCCTTCCTTTCCAATTCTCCATTTGATACGCCTCATCCCCACTGAAGACAACCCCCAGCACCCTTACCCTCCCCTCTGGAGGCAAGAACCCACTTGTACTCTCCACCTCGCATGCCGGATCCCCGAGTTTCAACAAATGATTCTTTTCCTGGTTAATGCGTGCCCCTGTGGCTCCTGAATACTCTCCCAGTATTTCCTCCATTCACCCAAACTCTCTCTTTGAAGACACAAACACAGAGATGTCATCGGCATATGCTACCACCCTGACCTTTGTGCCTTCCCCCATATCTATCCCTGTTAATCCCCCACCCTTCTCCAACCACTGCAGCAATGGATCAATGGCAAACACATATAGCAATGGACTTAAGGGACATCCCTGTCTCACCCCTCTCCCAATGGAGAAACTCTCCCCCCTCCACCCATTCACCAAGGGAAAAGTTGCTGCCTCCCTATAAAGAGTCTTCAATCCCTCCACAAACTGCACAGGAATCCCATACTTTGTAAGAAACCTCCCCCCCCAAATATTCATATGGCACCCTATCAAAGGCTGTGGCTTGGTCCAAACTAACTAGCACCCGACCCCTCTCAACTGCCTCTCTTACTATTACCGCTGCTTCTATTGCCCCCCTCCCCTGCAAGCCACCTCTCCCAGTCTTGCGCACATCATCTTTGCTAAAACTTTCCTATCTGTATTAAGCAAAGAAATCGGCCTCCAATTTCCCACCCTTGACCCTTCCTTCCCTGGCTTCACAATCAAAACCAATACCGCTTCCCTCATGGACCTCGGCAGAACAGGCTGACAGCTAAGCTCCGTAAACAGCCGCACCAAGAAAGGTATCATTTGCTCACAAAATGTCTTTAAAAACTCGGCTGTCAACCCATCTGGACCGGGTGATTTCCCTCTGGTCAGGCCGGCTATCGCCCGTCTTACCTCCTCCACCGTCCATGGGCCATTCAGCGCTTCTGCCTCCTTCTCTGTTAACCCTCCCCCCACCCACGGGGTCCCCTCTATATATTTCTCCCACCCCTCCCTTCCCTCTTGTCCAACTGCAAAGAGCCCCCCAAAATGCTCTCCCACCACCCTCAAGATCCCTTTTCGTGACTCCTGCTCTATCCCCTCATTGTCCCACAAACTCCCCATCTTCTGCCGTTTGACCCTCTCTTTGCATGCCCTGAAAGGGTCTGGTGAGATAAAATGCCCATAGTCCCTTTCCCACACTAAGGACCTATATCTATCGTTCTGTAGTGCTTCAATTTTTCCCTTGAGTACCTGAATCCCCTCCCCCTTTTTACCCCTTCCACCCTCCAATTTAATTCCTTCCTCAAGGCTACCAGCCTCCCCTCCCTGTTTTGTGATGCCCTCCTACTTATTTTCTTGAAAAAACCCTTGATCCTACCCTTCACAACCTCCCACCATTCCCCCAATGACTCGTATGCACTCACAGTAGACAGCTGGTCTGTCCAGAACTCCCTAAAGCCTCTTGTACACTCTCCTCCTGGAGCCATGCATTGTTGAGCCTCCACAGACCCCTACCCATAACTGGGTTCTTCCCCCCTACTTGTATGCTCACCAAAGCATGATCCATAAATTCAACATGCTGCACTTGGTGAGGGACCTGACAGTCTTCCCTCCTTACAAAAAACCTATCGATACGACTACGGCATTGCCCCCTGCCAAACGTAAACCCCCATTGCTTCCCAAAAGCTGTATAAATATCAACCAGCTCTGGCCCCTCCCCCACCTGTTTCAAAAATAATTCATCATATCCTAAAGAAAATTTCCTCCCTTTAATATCCTCCTGCCTCACCACTGCATTAAAATCCCCTCCCCATACCACCCTCCTGGCTGTGTATAAATATGGTCTGACCCGGGACATTAGAGCTTTACGCTCCCACTTCCTCTGAGGACCGTAGATGTTCACCAACCTTACCTCCTCCCCCTCCTCCCTTACATCCAATATCTGCCCCCTCCCCCACCCAATTCCACTACCCTACGCACTTCCACCACCCTGGAGTTAAACAGAATTGCCACCCCCCATATGCCTCCTGGGTTAATATCCAGTACGATGGCCCCCATTTCCAGTCCCTTTTAGCTTTCCACAATAAACTTGGGTGGTCAACCCTTGTTTCTTGCAACATGATAACATCCAGTTTTTTGGAAGCCAGGAACTCATAAACCATAAACCGCTTTCTCTCCGTCCGGAGACTAGCAACATTCAAAGTTGCAATATTCAAACCGGGACCCCCTATCATGACACTAATTTAGATTTCTTCCCCCCCTTCTCTCCGCTCCCCTCTTCCATTTCCCTCTTCACCACTACCCCTGGCGGGACCGCCTCGCCCTCCGCCAGAATCAACTCTTCCCCAATTCCTTCCCTTTCCTTATCTTCCCCTTCCTTAATCACATCCCTCCCCACCATCAAAACGTCCTCCCCATCGACTTCCAAACCCTCCTTCCCACCCCCTCTGTATTTAGAAAAGCCCTTCCCCCATCCCCTTCCTCTCCCACTTTCTCAACCTGCAACCTCTCCAAAATCATCACCGGGTATTCCTGCTGCCCTCCCTACAGACCTTTTTTCCCTTTCCTCTTCTGAGACACCCCACCTCCATCCTCTTCCTCCTGTGCCACTAAACCTATTAGTATCCTCAACCCTATCCCCCCTTCTTTTCCTCTGGTGTTTCCTCCCCTTCTTACTATGTACCATTTCCCATGTACCCTCATCATCACTCCCACCCTCTCTCTTCCTCCCTGCTTCCTGCACCAGCCCTTCACCCTGCCTCACCTTTTCCTGGCTATCTTCCTGACCACCCTCCTGATCCCGTTCCTCCTCCTGGGCCCGCTCCTGAGGTTCATCCCCTCCCCTATCATCTCCTTCCCTCCCCCCTTCATCTTCCTCCTGCCACCTGTTATGTGCAGCTCTCGGACACTTGCTTAACGGGTGCCCCAGACATCCACACAAGTTGCACCGAATGAGGTCACACTCCTCCCCAATATGCCCCTTCCCTCTACATTTTACACACATCAGGGTAGGACACACCATACTTAGATGCCTAAACGATCCACATCGAAAACATACCCTGGGCTGCCCATTGTAAAAACATTGGATGCGCTCTCTCCCAATGTATGCCACTGGTGGAACATGCTGTATCACATTACCCACTAGACTTAGCTTCATGCTGGCCGTCCATCCACCAGCCCAGACCCTACTCGGGTCCATAATCTTCACTAATGGAGTCCGAAGCACCCCATACCGATTCAACCAGTATGTCAGGTCTGAACTGGGGATGGACTCATTTCTCACCAACACTGTCACTTGCACAAGGTCAGGTTTATTCACAGGTATGGCTTTAAATTCTGCCCACTGCTCCCTCCCCCTCACCTCCTCATATTTTTCTCAAAATAAATCTAAACCCCTCTTTTTCTGGAAACTGATGTTATACTCCGGAACCATTACCAGGTGAATACAGGCATACAGGTCCTCAGGGATGAAGCCCAACCCCAGAACCATTTTCAACACCCTGTCCCTTGTTGGCATATTCTCCATCCCCCACCCACTTCAACTGAACCACATTTCTTCTCTTGAAAATACCACCCTCTCCCCCTCCCCCACCCCCAACCCCACCCCCAACACCATTACCATTCCCTCCACCATCCTCCCTCCTCCCCCCACTCTCCCCTTGCACATTCCCCCTCTCCTTATTCCTACCCCCTGCCCCGATCTCTGCCCCCGATCCCCAAGCACCATGCCTACCACCACCAGATCCCCCACCTGCTCCCACCCCCTCCCCAACACCCCCATTCACATCCATAGGGACCTGTCCTACTTCAAACTGCCCTGTATTTAGTTCTCTCAACTGCAGTTCTTTAGAGCAAGGCAAAACTTGCTTTGTCTCTTGCTTCCGTTGCTGCAGTGCAGTTCCATCCAGGCAACCTCCTCCTCCTGCGCAGGCCTCTGGAGTTTCTCTTGTTTCTGCAGATTCTCCTGTTCCTGCTCCCGACTCCACTCCACACCTTCCACCATACTGTGCACTGCTCTCAGAGTTAGGTTGGTCCTGAGAACCCCTCCCATGGCCTGCATTCTGCCCCACTCCCATTAATTGGGATTTTCCTTGCAGCAGGAACCCAGGTGTATGTAATCCCTGCCTGTTCTCAGTCACATTCAAATCACTTTCTTCTACCATCTCCTCCTCCATGAACTTCAGTATGTTACTTGGTAAGCTCTGCTCAGCTGCCAGCAGTTCCAAAGCCTCTCCTTCAGGTGCTTTTATTAAAGATTTTGATTGCTCAAACTCTGTATACTCAAAATATTTTCCTCTTTGTGTGGTTTTTTTCCTTTCTGCACTCCTTTGTCTGCCCCTCCTCCACTCCAGCTTCTAATTTGCTGTTCCCAGCTACTGCTTCTCTCCCTCCCCAGCTATAACAGTACAAACTTTCCCCAAGCTGGTCACCTGTAGCAATTGTAGAGACTGCTTTCTCCACAACTGTTATGAAGGCTTGCTGTTCCTCCACTACTGGTCTGGGAGTTTGCTGTTGTACTGCAGTGCTGGGCGCTTGCTTTTCCTTTTGTACAGTTTCAGCCCTGGGTTCTCCTGCTGCCCTTACCACTGGGTGTCCAACTAGCCCAGCCATCCTCTCACGATTCCTATATACTTCTGCCATAGGGTTTGTACTGTTTTTTGTAATGGTGGTCATTTCAGCCATGCAGTTCTCAACCTGCCTTTGCAAAAACTGTTGTTCCTTCTTATATTTCTCTTTCTGCTCCTCTGGAGCCAGCTTACAAAGCGTGGCCACCATGTGCTGTTTCTTTTGCAGGTCTTGGAGCTTCCTCTCCAAGCCAGCTATTCCTTTAACTGTTAGTATGGCTCTTTTGGCCAAATCTAACTCCATCTCTCCCTCTTCTCCACTGAAAAGTTCCTCCTCTGATTCCAACGAATCTTCCACCACAGTAACTGCCTGGTTCTTTTGCCTCCCACCTCCACCTCCAAAGCCCAGGCCCTGCCAGACCCCTGGTGTACCTTCTCTCTCTCTGGCTCCAATGCTGGGGAAGGAACCCCTCTTCCGGAAGCCCCAGGGTCTGGCTTTCCTGGCTTCCTCCAGCCCAAAGGCCTAGGCTTCTCCTCATCACGTTCCAGCTTGTTCTCCACAGCAGGCCGTCCTGCTTGGGACTTCCCCTGGGAAGGGACCCCAGGCTTCATAGCTCTGCTTGGAGCACAGAACTAGGCCCAGCTCCCACCTTCCACAGGCCTCTGGTTCTCAGTTGCAGCTCTCTCTCCAGCTGCTCTCACAACCACAGTCACACCCAGACTGGTTCCAACTACTGAAGTCTCCGTCAAAGCTCACTCCAGTCCATTCAGACCCTCCCAGTCATTGAAGCCCTTCCCAGTTTCATAATAAATAAAAAAGGACAAAGGGATTGAGGGGTATGGATAGGAGTAGAGGTAAGTTATAGGAATAGGAGTAGAGATAGGTTATAGAGCTAGTCAGGGACCACTGCTCAGGCAATGGGCCTGATGGGCCGCCGCGGGAGCGGACCGCTGGGCGAGATGGACCTCTGGTCTGCCTCAGCGGAGGCAACTTCTTATGTTCTGACTGAAAAAGCTTAACACAAGCATCCAAGAATCAATCATATCAAAGTACATGAAATAATTGTTATAGATTATAATTTGCAGTTGTGCTAGTGTATCCTTTCTTCACTTCTAGTTTAATGTCAAAGGCTTGTTTAAAGAAAGAATGTTTTCAATAAAATCTTTGAAATTTTTTTTAGGGTTGCTTCAGCGTAAATGTCTTTTGCAAGATTGTTTCACAGGGAGAGTACTAACCCTAAAAAAGCCTTTGAGTCAATTCCCATGAGGAAGGATTTAGCGAAGCTTGAAGAATGGTCCGAGATTTAGCACCTAAGATTTAGTGCTATGAAATGCAGTCATGCAAAAGCCTGATTGAACGGTATAGTTTAGGGGGTGAAGAACTTTTGTTCATGAAAGAGAAGTAGGACTTGGGTATGGTATGTTATGATGGCCAAACAGGTTGAAAAGATGATGGCAAAAGCTAGAAGTATGCTAGGGTGCATAGGGAGACTAGGCCAGTAGAAAAAGGAGATATTGATGCCCCTGTATAAGACTCTGGTGAGACCTCATTTAGAATATTGTGTGGAGGCCACACCTTCAAAAAGATATAAACAGGATGGAGTCAATCCAGAGGAAGGCTACTAAACTGGTTGGTGATCTTCGTCATAGGCGTATAGGGACAGACTTAAAGATCTCAATATGTGTACTTTGGGGGAAATGTGGGAGAGGGGAGATATGATAGAGACATTTAAATACCTATGTGGCAAAAATTTGCATGGGGTGAGGCTCTTTCATTTGAAAGGAAGCTCCAGAATGAGAGGGCATAGGATGAAGTTAAAAGGTGATAGGCTCAGGAGTAATCTAAGAAAATCTTTTTTTACAGAAAGGGTGGTAGATGTGTGGAATAGTCTCCTGGTAGAGATGGTGGCGACAAAGACTGAATTCAAGAAAGCGTGGGACAGGCACATGGGATCTCTTAGGGAGAGGAGGAGATTGTGGATACTGTGGATGGGCAGACTTGATGGCCCATTTGGCTTTATTTGCCATCAAGTTTCTATGTTTAGTGTTAAATATTGATACATCATTTAAATATATGTTTAAAAAAAACCCCAATAGTCTACATTTTGGGTCTGGCCACTATTGGGAGGAAGGTTGCTGGGTTCGATTGACCTTGGTCTGATTTAGCATTGCTTTTCTTATGCCACATGCTATATTCCACGCAACTCACAAAATGCATCCATGTTTCTTCACTGCTCATGAGAGAGGAGAGTTGGCATCATTTCCAGGAACCATGTTACAAGTTATGAAGAGCACAGCAATTCACTTCTCTCTTCTCTTTTTTTTATTTGCTTATCTACTTCCTCTGATCATTCTTCATATCCAACTTTGTTTTCCCTCCTACTGTTCCTGTCAATCTCCCACCCCAAACCCTCTCACTTCATTTACCTGGAACACTGTGACAATGGCCCAGAGCAGGGAGTCAAAGTTCTTTCTGTCAGGCACTGTGTCCCCAGAGTCTGTCTTCAGACTGAACTTGCAGCCAAAAATATGCATTCCCAGGATGCTGAGTCATAACAGAAGAGAGAGAGAGAAAAAAAGGGAATGTTAAAAGATTATTATTAACAAGTACTGGTAAAAGGTGCCAGACCATCTGCTGGGAAAATATATATATCCTCAGAGCAAGTACAGAAAGGGCGACCAGCAGCATTGTAAGTTCCATTACGCACACAAGCAGCCTTTCTCATGCACCTCCCCTCTCGCCTGTTTATAAGACATTAAATCTTTCAATACCTATTCAGTTGCCTCTCCACTGAAAGGTAGATGCATGGAATGGACTTACAGAAAAAGTGTAGAAGCATAACAAATGGGATAAATATAGAAAATACTTTGTTGTACAGAGGTAACAGCAAAGGCAGAAATTAACTATAGTCTACAGCAGGGCTGCCCAAGTCCGGTCCTCGAGATCTACTGGCAGGCCAGGTTTTCAGGATATCCACAATAAATATGCATGAGAGAGAGATTTGTATAGCAAGAAGGCATTGCAGGCAAATCTCTCTCATGCATATTCATTGTAGATATCCTGAAAACCTGGCCTGCCAGTAGATCTTGAGGACCGGATTCGGGCAGCCCTAGTCTACAGCATTGCAAAATGAAGCAAACTGTCTGGACTAGATGTGTGGTACAACTCTTATCTGCCCTATTTTCTAAGGGTCTGATATTCAAAACAATTTATCTGACCAGAAATGGTTCTTTGCTGGTTAAATCGCTTGTTTGGGGCTCTCTGCTGATATTAAGAGGCACTTGACTTATTAGTGCAAATGAATATCACCACAGAATGCTAATCTGCAAGCTGGCTATTTTGTGGGCAGAGTCGGCGCTTATATGGTTAAATGCCAATATTCAGCACTTAACCACCTAAGTTTAGCAGTTAAATCAGACCCCATAAAAGTCAGTCCTATCTTTATGTAGTGTCGCTTATGTCATTAAGTGCTAAATATTGCCTATGAGATCGCCAGCCACATAAACCTGGAATTTCAATGCCAGTGATCAGACATGATCTGGCAATGAATATCTGGGAATAATGCTGCTAGCAGCAAAAAAGAAAAAACTGCTTATCACTGCCGGAAGAATATCAAACCCTCTGTTTCTGTGTCTGTCGATGTGTCAGATTTGTGTAACCAAACATAAGTGAAGATCTTGCCTTACAATAGTAATAAAAACATATGATTTTAAACATATTTATGTGATACTTACAATTTAGTAATATATTTTTTAAAATGTTTATGTTTCACATGATTTGTAAATTATGTTTCCTCTGAAGAAGGCAGAAAGTAAAAAATTCTCAACTTCACTTTCTGCATGTTGTATTGCATTCAGCTGTGTATAGCTGAAATTATCAGAAGCAATTAAGGAAAATTAAGAAAACTATAACAAGTTTTACCTCATGCAAAGTTGTCATTTCTTTAATAAGACATTACAGTATTTTTTGCTCCATAAGACCTACTTTTTTTCCACCCAAATGTGGGTGGAAATCTCAGTGCGTCTTATGGAGCGAAGGCACAATTTTGAACTGTCCCGCCCCGCTGCCGCACCGTACCGTTTTAAACATCCCGCCGCACCTTCTAAAACACCCACCCACCTACCTGCCCGTCGTAGCCACACCATTTTAAAACACCCTGCCGCCGCACCTTTTTTAAAACACCCAGCCACATACCCGCCATCATAACCACCGCTGTAGCTGCACCTTTTAAAACAGCTGCCTGTCCCCGCCGCCTCCTGCTCCTCTTCCTCCATCATCGATGTCGTCGCATTCACAGTACCTGGTGATCCAGCGTGTATCCCTCCCTGATCAAGGCCCCCTTCTCTCCCTGACAGAATAACTTTCTGCATCTGTCCCTTTGCATTGTAGTCTAGGGGTCCCCCCTCTCACTTCCCAACATGACATGCATGCCACCCAGTAAAAAAATTCCTTAGTGACTTGCAGCACTCCTTGACTGTAAAAAAATCCCAGATGTATAGTAACAATCCTCCCTCTGTCTGACCCAACTCCCCCCTTCCCCTGACTTAAAAAAATTCCCTAGTATCTGGAAACACTCCTCAGGCTCCCCAGACTCCCCCCCAGGGTGTACCTTGAAGACACAAGTGTGATGCCTGCTCACTCCTGCCTTCTTGTTACCAACTTAGAATGTTGCATCCTGGGATGCACGGGGAGGGCTGGGTTGTCAAATAAGTGAATTTTCCCCCTATTGGTAGTCTATCCCTTTATGTGTTTTGATTGGCAAATCATGTTGACACTTTTATATCTTCTGGACTCTGGTTGCTGAATTTTTATTTGGCCGCACTTATGCTAGTGTTCTGGAACACAATTACACATATAATTCCCATTATAGAATTTGTGCTTAGCGTGTTCTATTGGGCCACCTATTTTTAGATGTTCTTTTTTGAATGTACCCCTATGTTTAGCGAGCAAAAAGGCAAGAGTAGACTGCACTGCGATTGCTATACTTATTGTGTGGATAAATGCAAGACTTCATTCTAGAGTGCAGTGAATCACTTTTAGCACATGAATAAGCAAGCAATGCATGAAAGACATCTGCAGATCGAAAGCACAAATTGGGCAACATTTTTCAGGGCTCTCATCGTAAAACAGTGGTCTCAAATGCGCGGCCCGGGAGCCACATGCGGCCCGCCAGGTACTATTTTGAGGCCCTCGGTATGTTTATCATAATCACAAAAGAAAAATAAAATAGTTTATTGATCATATGTCTCTTTAGCTATAAATTACAATATTATTATTTAGACTTAGCCAAAAGGAAAGATTTATAAACTATAAAGTTATTTTCCTCATGCAAAATTGACATTTCTTTAATAAGACATTAACTATTTTTTCTGTGGCCCTTCAAGTACCTACAAATCCAAAATGTGGCCCTACAAAGGGTTTGAGTTTGAGACCACTGTCGTAAAAGCTTATAGCTATTCAAAAAATGTCCCAATCTAGACTCATTTTAGGATTTTGCCCTGAAGATCAGCAGAAAGTTAAGTGGCCACCTTCTCACTTTCAGCCAGTAACTGCAGGAGCTGTGTTTTCTAGCCATCTCTGCACTGAGATATGGAATCTTTGGTTGGAGAATAACACTAGGAGTGTGCTCCAGGTATCAGAGCTAGGGTTGATTATCATTATTTGTATATAAATTGTATTGCACTTTTTGTTGGCATTAAAAACTAAATAAAATAAAAAATAAAATAAAATTAAAAAAAGATGTGCTGATCTTTTACTCAAGCCAACCAGCCAGATCATTCTGTGAGAGGGTAGGAGCATAGGAAAAAATATATAATTTTTAGTGTTGGGAACTGGAAAATTTCATTCAGTCAATACTCCTGATAGAAAGACACTGAATGTCATTGCTAAAAAGTTTTCTTTAAAAGGAAGCTCTGAACACCTGGTTACAAATACAAGGTCCAGTATTCAAAATATTTATCTGGATAATGCCAGGCTTTACTTTAGTCAGACTGTCCAGCTCAGTTGGCATTCTCAGCACTATTCAGTTAGCTTTAACTGGGGGTTACTTATGTAACTTTAATTGTTTATATTCCGCAAGAAGAATAAGGATCGCCATAACTATATACCACATAGCTGAATGGGGGATCTATTATTCTTAGTACAACAATTTTAGTCAGCTATTTGGCTGGACAAGGTGGATGGAATCAAGAGACACCCAGGGCTGGCTTAACCATCAGACAGACTAGGCTGTTGCCTAGGTCAGGAGCTTCTGGGGGGTGGCAAGGTACAGCTGCAATTGAAGCAAAGCAAAAAGTTCTAACACCCAAACAAACTCAAAGATCTATCAGTGCATACTTTTACATTTTTAAGCATTTTTCTAGGAGAGATTTGGAAGTGGTGGTAGCATTGAGTTTAAGAATCAAGATTGTTGCTTTTGTTTGGGTCTTACCGCATCTGGGTAGGAAGAACTGACATTTCAGCCATCATGCTGTGGCTTTCTTCAGGGTATGCTGAAATGTCAGTTCTACCTACCTAGATATGGCGAGACCCAGACAACAGCAACAATCATGACACCAGCCGTGGAAGCCTAAGAGAACATTTAATAATCAAATCCTGGAATGGGGAGGATCCAACAGGCCTAAAGGTTAATTGAGGGGGCACAAGGTTCACTGTGGGTGCCGAACAAGTGTGCACCAGCTCTGGAAACAGTTTTACCTTATCTTTATAAAACTGCTGACATAGATCACTGATCAAAACACAGGTACAAAAATTAGATTTTGAGCTCACAATAGACAAAGTACCTGTATGCAATAAATAAATCACTTTGGTTGTACCACAGAAAGGTGCTATATTAAGAATCCAATAAAAATAATAACGTGGCCCATGTCTGGCAAGGTTTACACAGTAGAGATCTCACCTAGAAAACTCAGAATTGCTGTAAGAAATATTGTTTGAAGAGTGTTTATCTGTCTAGTCATGTGACAGAAGTCTGGGTGAGCTGACCTGTATAGGAGCTATATGTGATATGCGAGTCCTCTGGGACAATATTGCAATATTTTTTTTTAAAACAGACTTTTGATGTATTTGGGACCTATGATTAAGGACTTGGGGTGGTAGTACTTTTGAGGATATCCTTAGAAGCCTCCTTTATTATTTGTAATAAATTAAAATAAACTAACAAATTGAGCTACTGCAAACAGGGATACATCTGTTAGTTATAAACAGGGTACTGATAATGTTCTGTGTAATACCGATGCCCCTGGGTCAGTTTATCTGTCTGCTAATAACTGTTTAGTCTTCAGTCAATCTCTGCAGCATCCTGTGCTCTAACTTAAATCTGTCGGAGGGAGAGTGGACAAAAATAGCTAAGACTGCATAAATCTGATCACACAAAATGTGTGCAGTCACCAGGGCAAATTTATCTGCTTAGATTTTGAATATCACACTAAAAGTGGGGGTTACATTTAACAGCTCCCAACTCATTCTAACTGCAAATCCTTTGAGCGTTGACCCCTTAGAGCACATGTGTCAAACACAAGGCCCGCGGGGCAAATCCGGCCCGGCCTTGCAATGTGGCCCGCACCGCGCTGTCATCACTGCACGCCACTGCGTTCCATCACAATGACGCGCGGTGACATAGGAGGCTTGTGATCTCGCCGGCCGTACTTGCTATCTATCTCCCCCCATCGACCGCCCCCCCAAGAACCTCCGACCGCCCCCCCAGCCGACCCGCGACCCCCCTGGCCGACCCCCACGACACCCCCACCCCCCTTCCCCGTACCTTTCTGTAGTTGGCTGGACAGACGGGAACCAAACCCGCCTGTCCGGCAGGCAGCCAACGACGGAATGAGGCCGGATTGGCCCATCCGTCTCAAAGCTCCGCCTACTGGTGGGGCCTAAGGCGCCTGGGCCAATCAGAATAGACCCGGGAGCCTTAGGTCCCACCAGTAGGTGGAGCTTTGAGACGGATGGGCCAATCCGGCCTCATTCCGTCGTTGGCTGCCTGCCGGACAGGCGGGTTTGGCTCCGGTCTGTCCGGCCAACTACAGAAAGGTACGGGGAAGGGGGGTGGGGGTGTCGTGGGGGTCGGCCAGGGGGGTCGCGGGTCGGCTAGGGGGGCGGTCGGAGGTTCTTGGGGGGGGCGGTCGATGGGGGGAGGGGGGGTT
The DNA here is from genome assembly GCF_902459505.1 of Geotrypetes seraphini. NCBI lineage: Eukaryota > Metazoa > Chordata > Amphibia > Gymnophiona > Dermophiidae > Geotrypetes > Geotrypetes seraphini. The sequence continues at coordinate 262,330,517 of NC_047085.1, read as the reverse complement.
TGCGTCGAGGGCAGGAGGGCCTGGGATCCCTCCTGCCCGTAATGTAGTGCGGGGTGGGGGTAGGGGGTCGCCGTGGTCAGGAGGGTTTGGGCTCCCTCCTGGCCCGATATTGTCGGGGAGTTGGGGAATCGGCGGGGCAAGAGGGCTTGGGCTCCTTTTTGCCCCGATCGTGTTGGGGAGTCGGGGGGGCAAGAGGGCTTGAGCTCCCTCTTGCCCCGATCATATCGGGGGTGCCGCGGTTGGCTGGGGCAAGAGGGCTTGAGCTCCCTCTTGCCCCGATCGTGTTGGGAGTCGGGGAGTCAGCGGTCCTTCGGGGTGGGGGTGCAGGTGCGTGCGAGCGGTCCTGCTTGGGGTGAATCGGACGTCGGGGGGGGAACTATGTAAAAAAAATTTTGTACAACGCGCTCACGCGTATACCGCGCAAGGGTGATTCAGGAGGCGTGACCTATAGTCCGGCATCCGATGTGGTTGTGCGGGTGGCAGAGCAGAGGAGAGAGTGAGTGTGCGGGCATAAAAAATACACAGCAGAAGCTGCCAGTTCCTGGCGTAAAGTGTAGGCATAAAAATCGCAACAGAATCTGCTATCTGTACCCAGCCAGGCATTTATTGACTGACTTTTTCATTCTAACGCAGATTGCCAATAAACTACATCTTTTACTGCCAATATTGATCCCAAAATGTCCAGGAAAAGAAAAGTTGACGGTGAAGGCAGACAATTTAATGACAAATGGGAAAATGAATACATGTTTGTGCTTAGTGAGGGCAAACCAGTGTGTATATTGTGTTATGAGACAGTGTCGGTGATGAAAGAGTACAATATACGTCGTCATTTTGACACCAAACATAATGTTAAGTATGGCAAATATACTTTGGAAGAAAAGCATAAAATTGTTAAAGAACTAAAAGGCAAACTACAATCACAGCAGCAAATGTTTACAAAGGCTACAGCGAAAAATGATGCTGCAGTGAAAGCAAGCTTTATAGTGGCTGAAGAAATTGCCCGTACTTCAAGGTGTTTTTCAGAGGGTGCCTTTTTGAAGCAATGCATGCTAAAAGTGTGTGAGAAAGTATGCCCAGACCAGATACAGAGTTTTCAAACTGTCAGTTTGTCAAGAAACACCATTGCAGACAGAGTTCAAGAACTCTCAGGAAATCTATCATCACAGCTGGCCGAACAGGCATGCAGTTATCTCGCTTTTTCACTTGCTATCGATGAAAGCACAGACAACACTGATACAGCGCAGCTGTCCATCTTTATACGTGCTACGAAGACCGACCTCTCTGTCACTGAGGAACTTTTGGATGTAGCTGCCATGCATGGGACGACGACTGGTAGAGATATATTTGAGGCTGTGGAGAAATCTATAAATAATTTTAAATTACCCTGGGAAAAGTTGGTGGGGCTAACTACCGATGGCGCACCTTCAATGTGCGGAGAAAAGAAAGGCTTGGTTGGACTAATGAAGGAAAGAATGCAAAAAAGTCACTGCCACACACCCTTGATTACTTATCATTGCATTATCCACCAAGAGGCTATGTGTGGAAAAGTTCTGGACATGAATGACATAATGACCACAGTCATTAAAACTTTATAAGGGCACGTGGCCTGAATCATCGCCAGTTCCAGCAGTTTTTACAGGAGGTGGGTGCAGAGCATGGAGACGTGCCATACCACACAGAAGTAAGATGGCTGAGCAAGAGCGCAGTCCTCAAAAGATTTTTTGAGCTCAGAGAACAAATTGCTCTTTTCATGGAAAGTAAAGGAAAGCCCTTGCCTGAACTGTCGGATCCTGCTGGCTATGTGATTTTGCTATGATGTGTGACATATGCGAGCATCTCGCCCAACTGAATCTGAAGCTGCAGAGACGCAAACAAGTCATCACGAAGATGTCTGACATGATCACAGCATTCCAGCGTAAACTTCAACTATGGAAGTCCCAACTGGAACAGGACAATCTTGCCCACTTTCCCGTTTGTTTGAGTATTTCAACCACTATTTCTGGTACTTTTCCTTGCAGTCGGCTGGCTACCAAAGTTAGCCGTTTACTAAGTGAATTTGAGCGGCGCTTCTCTGACTTTAGAACACAGCACTCAGGCTTTGACATCTTTGCCAATCCTTTTACAGTTGATGTCAACAATGTGCCCCATCCCCTTCAGATGGAGATAATCGAGCTTCAGTCTGACAGTGGTCTAAAATCAAGGTTTCAGGATGTTGAAATTGAGGACTTCTACCCTCTACTGCCCCCTGACTCAATGCCAGAGCTCCGACTTCATGCTGCCCGAATTCTATCCATGTTCGGGAGCACCTATCTTTGTGAACAGATGTTTTCAATAATGAATCTGAACAAAAACAAGCACAGATCACGCATTACCGATGACAACCTCCATGCTGTTTTGCGGGTTGCTACAGCCCAAGAAATAAAACCGAACATTGACTCATTGATACGGGGAAAACGGTGTCAGACATCTAGCCAGACAACAAAACAATGAGCATTTTAGGTACATTCCAATATTACTGTTTTGCTTGATACCAATATTACTGTTTTGCTTGATAGCATGTGAGTTGGTTAACAGCACTGTTAAGGAAAAGATTGTTCCACTCATTTTAAATTCACATTTCTGGTTAACATTGTCAGTTTATGACTGTTCAGTAAACCATTCGGCCCACGATTTAGGCTGGATTTTAGATTTTGGCCCCTTCTCTGATTGAGTTCGACACCCCTGCCTTAGAGACTGGAATACTAATCATAGCAACACCAGAACAATCAACAAATAAAGACCCACATGATCTATCGAGCCCACCCTTGGGTTGCGGGTTGTGGGGCGGTCCGCCCCAAGCGCAGTCTTCCTAAGGGCATGGCACCCCTCCTCTTCTCTGCCCCTCGCTCCTCTCCTCGCTGCACCCCTTGCCTTCTCCTGAATCTTTTTTGCTTTCCCTGCTCGCATCAGGGATCTCGCTGATGTCACTTCTGGGACCCGCGTCTAGGAAGTGACATCAAAGGGCGAGCCAACACCGACATGGGCATGCTGCTCACACCAGAAAAATTAAAAAGGAAAAGAGCGTGCACGGCAGTGGGAGGGGGGGCGGAAAGAGGGGGAGAGGGGCACCACGGGAAGCGGCGTAGGACCAGGCAGTCAACCTGGTGCGCCACTATGCCACAAGAGAACAGAAGAGGAGGCAGCCACATCTTCCATTCTCTGCAGAAGCGGCGGGGACCAGGCAGCCAGCAACCTTTGTGCACTGCTCTCAGCGAATGAGGTGCCAGAAGTTAAAAAAAAAAAGGTACGCCCGGGGGGGGGGGGGGAGGAGGAAGAGGCCAGGGCCTGCCTGCTGCCTGCCTGGGGGTAGGGAGGGAGGAGGGAGAGACCGGGGCCTGCCTGCTGCCTGCCTGGGAGGGAGAGACCAGGGTCTGCCTGGAGGAAGAGGCCGGGGCTTTCCTGCTGCCTGCCTTGCGGGGGAGAGGCCTGCCTCCCTAGCCACACTGTCCCCTGTCTCTACCTGCCTGCCAGCCACTACGCCTGCCTGACCTGTGCCCTGTCCCTGCCTGCTCTGTCCTTGCCTACTACTAGACCACCAGAGGGGGGACAGGGTTCAGAGCCTGGCAGAGAGAATTTGGTTCAGAATGTTTTTTTTCTTGTTTTCCTCCTCTAAATTTAGGGCGCGTCTTATGGTAAGCAGTACAAGTCAGAGAATAGCAGCAGCAGTTCAAAGCAGGAGCTCCAAGGAGAAACAGCCACAACCCAAGCCATGCTGTACTCATGACAGAGATAAAGACAGGGGCATATAGCAATACAGGTACCTCTCTGAGCTTGAAGTTATTTACCCTGAGCTAAAGTATCAGGAGGAACTAGAATTACCAGATGTAGAAATGGAAACTGAAAGTGAATTTATTATAACTTATGGATTGCGATGGGAATGATATGGAGCCTACTCCTATGGAGATCTAAGCACATTGAGAATGGCAAGGGTGTTTGACTAAAGTACTGTGGCCACATAAAGTGTTTAAACAGTGAAATGCAGTAGTCAAGTTTTACTACAGCATAAAAGGAAGTTTAAACCCAGCATGGAGAGAAGCTGCTGTGATTTGTAATGGAGCTCTAAAAGTAAAAACCTTGAGGGCTGGCGGGCAGTGTCTGTGAAAATAAAAGTCTCTTTTTCCTCTTTCTGTATGAAAGCATTCCAT